>NW_027266280.1:10372500-10804366 GCF_022045235.1 Haliotis cracherodii | reverse complement strand
ATCACAAACATACTAAACCGTTATTAGTCGTTTCACTTGATGTCCCCTGGTCACTGTAATAAACAAAAGAACAACTGGTTCAGGCGAACTGACTTTCTATTTATAAGTGTCAACAAACCCCCACCCCCCCACCCCCCCCCCCCCCCCCCCCCCCCCCCCACCCCCCAGCCCTCCTCCGCTTTCCAGATCCTTATGCCCACTATCAGTGTAAGAGATCTAAAAGAACATATCTGAATTCCTTAACAATGCGTACAATACAATTGGTAAATTGTATTAGTATCCACGTACCCTATTTTTATTATTCTTCTTAAATGCTTCATTTTGTACATAATAAAAATTGTACATAATTGTATCTTATGTACACCGCTGTGTTTTTTATGAGAATAAATGAGCTTGAGTTTGTGAGTTTGTTGTGTCTGTGTATCAGTCTTGAGATACCCATGCTTGTCATGGATCGCGTGGTTGAGGCCTGCTTGCATGGTTGATGCATGTCATCGTATCTTATTTACATATTATATAGATCAATAGGCCCGTGAAGTTCCGGAGTCGAATAGGTCGTCAGCAACCCATGCTTGCCGTAAAAGGCGACTATGCTTGCCGTAAGAGGCGACAAACGGGATCGGGTGGTCAGGCTCGCTGACTTGATTGATGCATGTCATCGTATCTCAATTGCGAGGATCGAAGCTCATGCAAATGAAAATGAATGTCGTTTATAATTCTAAAGACATAAGCTTACCTTATCAACCTAGGGTAGGCTGTAATAAAAAGTGTTTTTTTTATATGAATGAGTGTCATAACTTTCCAATTCCATATATATATGCAGGGATATTGTATCCTCATTGAACATTTAAAATTCGACCAGTAAAGATCCGGGGTCGAATAGGTCTTCAGCAACCCATTCTTGCTATAAAAGGCGACTTTGCTTGTCGTAAGAAGCGACTGACGGGAAAGGGTGGTCAGGTTCGCGGACTTGGTGGATACATGTCATCGTGTCCCAATTGTGTGGATCGATGCTCATTATGTCAATGACTGGATTGTCTGGTCCAGACTTGATTATTTACAAACCGCCGTCATATAGCTGGAATACTGCTGAGTGTGGCGTTAAACAACAAACAAACATTAATACCTTCTCATCTTTTCAGAAAAAAAGTCAGAAAGAGTGTCCCATTTCTCGGTTCATTGCGCATTTTTGATTTTTTGCATATGTTATGTGTACATCAGATGATACATAACTGCTTTTGTGTTATGATTTAACATACCAGGGAGGTTCGAACTCGAGCCTCGGGCAGTCAGTGGGCTCGCACGTGGTGTAGGTCAACGTTCCATCCTTTTCACAGGTATCGGGGTTGAAAATGTCAAGGTCACTGAAAGAGGCAAAAGGATGGCGTTGCTATCATATTACTCCACAGATGAGGCCCTCTGGCAAGTCCAGGGCAGTATTTGTATCTCTGCCAATGTGTTGTGAGAGAAAAGGTGAGGGGGGGGGGGGGGGGGGGGGGGGGGGGGGGTGGGGGGGCGGGGAGTGGGCATCCAGATTCGCTGTGCAGAGTTGCGTCCGTTTGGCACGCCACAAACCTATGATTGTGGGTTCGAATCCCGGTGTGCCCCGATTATGTTTCTAGATTTGTCAGCAACATACCCGTGCTCGTGGGTTTCAACGAAGTGGTAAACGTCGAAGACCTGCATCACTTCGGGCTTTCCTCCCACATTAAGCTGACACGCCCGTGATATAACTGGAATAATGTGAAAAGCGGCGTTAAACTCAACTCACTCACTCACTCCACTTACGCATCAGAAGAGTAGGCCACGTAGATGAGCGATGTACAGTCGTTGATCTTGACATCATGACACGGTCTGGTGGCATTGCAATCCAGCAGCTTGAAACAGTCGTCTTCGATGTTGTAGATCCACAGCCCACCAGCATCATCGCAAAACACTATCCTATCTTTTGAAAGAAAAAATATAATATAATATAATGAATGGCTTCCTTTTTAGCACACATCAGAGCACTAGGTTAGATATTAATTAGCAAATTTCGAGAAATTTAATCCGTTTTGAAAAGTAGCCGACACTATTCTCTAAAAGTAGAAAAATAAAAACTGAATGATATGACTTGAATATTTTAGGGAGTTTTAGAGAATGGACAAATGGTTTGTTAAATTATTTCTTCAGTTCCATATTAACAAGGATTGGATATATGTTTCCTTACAAACCTTCGTCAACGACATCAAACGACTTAATGTTCGTCGAAAACTTCACTTTGGTTTGCAAATCTTCACCTAATTTGTTGATGCACTGGATTTTCTTGCAGTTGCTGAAATACACTCGCCTTAACAAGAAAAAAAAGAAGGCAATTACAATAAACAAAAATAACTGTTTATTTTCTCGATACTGTTCTGCCAAATGGCAAGTGGTATTGCTCTAAACGGCAACCTGCAACGTGTTTGATGTCCTTTTTAGCTGCAGGCAACACAACGTGGCTAAACAACTTTGCCTGCGACAGATGCTTACGTTGAATATCCTGAAAAAGTGTGTGCTATCCTACATGGTGACACTGACTTTGCCCGTCACGCCGAAGACCCGGTTTCGATTCCCTCACATGGGTACAATGTGTGAAGCCCATTTATGGTGTGCCTCGCCATGATATTGCTGGAATATTGCTAAAAGCGGCGTAAATTCATACTCATTCACGCTCTCACTTACCCAATTATATGAGATCAAAATGACATCTGAATAACATCGATCTTACTCTCTTGTCCTCATCCTAAAACTAATGATGGAAAGACTCACTAAACTATTGATATCAGGAACTGATCATTTAGTAAAACATGACACAGTTCTATATTTTTTCAAATAAAAAAAAATTTGCATTGAGACATTATTCAATACTAATCTATAAGTTAATTCTAAATAAATAATGAAGAAAACCGGTACGATATGAACAGAAAATGATGTGTAACATCCAGAAACAAAACTGAGATACTGACCCGTTATAAGCTCTGACTATCCCGCTACATGCAACCCTGGAAAATTGCGAAACATCGAAACGCGCAATGATCGTTCTTCCAATGGCGTCTTCAGAGGAGGCATAAACGACATCTCCACAACACGCAATACCGATTCCTACACCCAGGCACAGCTAGTCGATAGGAAGAGGGGAGGGAGAGAGTGGGTTAGTTGGGTTTAACGGTGCTTTTAACAGTACTCCAGTTAGAGAGAGGAGAGAGAGAGAGAGAGAGAGAGAGAGAGAGAGAGAGAGAAACAAAATGAAAGGAGTAAAGACTTCATGTCAATAGGAAAACATATTCATGTATATATTTGTATATAGGCAACGAGGACCAAAAACATTAGGTGTTCAAAATAGAAATATTACAGTTTAATCTGTTAAACATGTTTCCACATCATAAGATTATCTAGTGATGATACTTTCATCGTGAACAATGTATTCGTTATTATATAATTAGTTTCAGGTCCATACTTATATGGGAGTTTTAGTATAATCAGAGTGAGTGATTTAGTTGTGTTTAACGCCGATTTTAACAGTATTCCAGTTATATCACGGCGTGTCAGCTTAATGTGAGGGGAAAGTCCGAAGTGATGCAGGTCTCAGACGTTTACTGCTTCGGTGAAACCCACGAGCATGGGTATGGTGCTGACAAACCTAGAAACATAATCGGGGCGAACAGGGATTCGAACCACAATCATAGGTTTCTCGCGTGCCAAAGGGACGCGACTTTGCACAGCGAATCGCGGCGCCTTAGACGACTGGGCCACCCGTTCCCCCAAGTATATTCAGAGATATCATTTAGTGCGAATTTCATTTCAGTCTCGGATTAACAAAGACTTTCTATGTTATGCATGTACTACTACAGGAAGTGAAACTCAAAAGAAAATGCCAGTGGGGTTTAACCCCTTTTTTGTTTGATTATTGACGTATCAGTTCTATTGGCATAGACGTACCCATTCCAATAACGCTTCTATCCCCACTGGGAAGGGCCAAACAGAACGCATCGAATTCCCCTATATTGTCGTCATTCGTGATGTAGCAGATGGAGTAATTAGAATCCTGAGATCCGCAAACTGTAAGCGCGTTGACGTTACTGCCTGCTTCTATACTTGGAAGGATCGTTCCAACGGGGTCAACCACAGCAATCTCAGAAGACAAGCATCCAGCCACAAGTGCAGCACATCCTTCGACTGTAAAACAGTAAAATGTTATGGAGTAAAGTCGATTTTCAGATTATTCTACCCAGTTTAATTCCGCATATAAACTAGTAAATATATGTATATAGTGGACAATATTAACATAACCAAATGCATGTCATAGCAGCCTAGACACAGAAGGTGATGGACGTGTCCAGAAATACAATACTTAATACGAGCATTCAAGTACACAAGCATAATGGTTATGACCATAGGGATTTATGACCGAATTTGCAAAACACACAGTGTCTGTATTTGGATCTTATTCTTTTGTAGTGTACCAGTTCTTTCAGCTCGAATGTTCCCAAAACTGACTGTATCAATTTAATCTGTCCAGGCATCGGCAGGGCAGTTCAGATCAACAATCTCTTTGATTTTGCACTTAGTTTGTCTCATACTAACGAGGAGGACAATCAACTGGTTGTTTCTATACTTACGTGAAGGACAATCAACTGGTTGTTTCTATACTTACGTGGAGGACAATCAACTGGTTGTTTCTATACTTACGTGGAGGATAATCAACTGGTTGTTTCTATACTTACGTGGAGGACAATAAACTGGTTGTTTCTATACTTACGAGGAGGACAATCAACTGGTTGTTTCTATACTTACGCGGATGACAACCAACTGGTTGTTTCTATACTTACGTGGAGGACAATCAACTGGTTGTTTCTATACTTACGTGGAGGACAATCAATTGGTTGAGATGCTATCACTCTCTCAAGGTCGCTGATCAGGTCACATAAGGTGCTATTGAGTTCTAGTAGAGTGGTTTCAAAGCAGTCCAAACTTGAATCTAAAACATAGTTGCTGTTGTTATTTATCTAAATTCATGAAATTTGTGATCTTGGTGTTTTAATAATAGCACCTTTGTCAGGAAAGATACATCGTATATTCTAAAGTGAGTGTGTGAGTATGGTTTACGCCGCTTTTAGCAATATTCCAGCAATATCACGGCGGGGTGCACCATAAATGGGCTTCACACATTGTACCCATGTCGGGAATCGAACTCGGGTCTTCGGCGTGACGAGCGAACGCTTTAACCACTAGGCTACCCGACCGCCCTTCTAAAGTGTTTTCATTGACTAATATATTTGCCGCGTTTTTTTATCTGTTGATTTTTAGCCGTTATACACACTGTTTCTGCTATTTCTGTTAATCCTACAAAAAATAACACCATGGTATACAGTATGAGTACACAATGCCATTTAGAAAGTGGTCAAATGTAACTTTTGTTATATTTGGGATAACACTTTCTTAGTAAAGTACAGATTCTAGTACTTTTTGGGGTTGAGTCCCGTCCGGGATTCGAACCCACACCTGCCAGGGTTAGGCACCTAAGTTTCCGGAACCGGACGGTCAATTTTATAAACAAAACACTGAAATGCACACAAAATTGTCTCACTTATCCGGACAATACACTTCCGCTGGTGGTAATCCATCCACTGGTGGTAATCCTTTGATTCGTGAGAAGTGAATTAACCAAGTGACACATTATTTCTTTGATAGGCATTTAGAAGTTGGAGTACTAAGTGAGGATAAGAATTTATGGATGAACAACTTCTTTATTACAATTAAGAGCGACGTTTCGGTGTAGGTTCTAACACCGTTATCAAGCAAGCACTTGCTTGATAACGGTGTTAGAACCTACACCGGAACGTCGCTCTTATTTGGAATAAAGAAGTTGTTCATCCATCTTTATTACAATTAAGAGCGACGTTCCGGTGTAGGTTCTAACACCGTTATCAAGCAAGTGCTTGCTTGATAACGGTGTTAGAACCTACACCGAAACGTCGCTCTTAATTGTAATAAAGAAGTTGTTCATCCATAAATTCTTATCCTTACTTGACACATTATTGTTTAAAATTCAAACCTCAAAATGTGGTAAAGTTCAAACTTCCATGACAGACTTTTTGAAACGTGTATGAATAAAGATTGAGTGGATGTATCTGTTTGTTCTGTCATCTGTCATGAGTTGCATAATTGAAAGGAAGTAACTCTTCCAGTAAGAAGCTGGTTTCAGTTATACGGAAATTCGTTTATATGGACGAATTGTGAAATGACGCAAGTGTCCGTATAAACGAGGCACGACTGTACCTATTTTCATTCAGTTGAACATCACTGAGGTGAAGTTAATTATAATTAAACAACATATAGAACTGTTCCGTCCAGATTGCAATAAGTAGACTTTTGTACAATGTAGATTAATGATTGATGTGACCATGTTCTAAAATATGTTTACTTTACTTTAATTTAGCAACGTTACCCTGGCGTTAACACCAACTTACTCTTCAAATACAAATAAAGCTGAGTATCACTATATGTCTTACGTAAAATTTAAAATTTCATTTTTTATGCATGGCAAAAACACGAACTTTATCAAAACATAATGGTTCTTTATATTCGTCGTGATGTATTCTCCTCTTTGTTAAATCTGCTGTTTTGATAATCAATCACCAACTGTTTTAACCACTTCCTAAATTTCACAATCACAATGTCTCGTGAATGTTATCATTACACCGTCTCGATATGGCTAAAATATTGCCGATGTGACGTTAAATATTAACTCACTCACTGATATCATAACAAGCGTCCCTATGATTATTCAGTGAATTCAGAAATATATCTTTAATGGAGTGAGTGAGTGAGTATGGTTTTACGCCGCTTTTAGCAATATTCCAGCAATATCACGGCGGGGGACACCAGAAATCGGCTTCGTACATTGTACCCATGTCGGGAATCGAACTCGGGTCTTCGGCGTGACGACCGACCGCTTTAACCACTAGGCTACCCGACCGCCCCTCTTTAATGGAACCTCACCATCTGCATATATACATGCGTGAAACTACATCTTTAACTCCTGATGTTTTGAATTTTGTTTTCGAAGTTATTTCAAATCTAAAGATATTGGAAAGTGGTCTGATTCCGTGCGCGTTTCTCCCGAAAAGTATTAAGGTTAAATATCTTGATTGACACGACAAATTGGACCAGATCACTACGTTCAGTATGAGAAATAAATGTGAAATCACTCCACTCCACTCCACTCCACTCAGCACCACCACTTCGACAATATGCATGTCAGTACTAGTACATAAACGTAGAGGCGTATGGACATAATCAATAATCGTCTCCCGAATCCTGTACTGTATCAAAACCATCATGGAAATATTCGGTTAAACCAGTATCTCTATCACAATCATCAAAAAAAAAAATCCTTTTCATGACCGATGTGGGCAATAAAATAATTTCAGAGTATCATCACCATGATAAGTTGATAAATCAGACAGTCCTTCATACATTTCAACACTCCCATAGGCGTGACCATGAGTGCAAGTATCCAATGTAAAATGTGACAAAACCATGATCCGATTAGAATAGGGTAAGTGCTTTTAATTAGCAAAACGAAAATATCTTTAATATAGTTTGAAATGTAAATATGTAAACATTGATTCAAACACTATGGTACCTGAACTGACAAAGCAATAGCAGCTCTATCGTTTGAGCAACATTCTGGGGATTAAACACTTAAGGAATGTTCTCTTGTTAAGGTGAGGTGACGTCGCGTCCAAGATTATTGCACTTATATAGCGATGTGCATGCGCGTGTGTTTGTGTGTGTGGCTGCTTGTACTAGTCCGGACTGATGCCGATTTATAGTGCTAGCTCACTGAGATACCATGCCGCAGTTTAACATGAATACCCCACTAAGACACAGTATACTGACTCCGAGTCCTTGTTTTAGCCCCTTAATGCCGAGCACCAGACAAGGTAACAACAAGTACCATCTTTTAACGTTCTGGTATGACGCGGCCGGGGATCGAACCCCGGACCTTCCGCTCTCCGGGCGGACGCTCTACCACTAGACCACGGAGGCGGTTCTCTTGTTAAGTGTCCATTGGGTACTTAAATAGAGAATCTCACCCGAGTGTCTTTTGATATCATATTTATCAACACAAGTTTCATCAACGAGTGTTGATATATTTGATATAAAAAACACGAGGGACACATTTTATTTATCAATCAACATCGTTCTTCCAACGTTTTCAGTTTGGAGACAGTAATATGCAGTGTATTAAGTGTTAAAAAGTACTGCTAAGAGCGCCAGGAGCAGATCCATTGGTGATGTCATTTGATTGTGACCTCATGGTTACCAATGACGTCACAATGGTCTGCAAAGCATTGCGATGCAACTTCATTTGACATTTGAATTTGTATTTGTTATATTTCATTCGATTCTGAAAGATCATCGGTACATTTCAACTTCATCTTGTGTGTGTTAAACCAGAGAACATATCGATCCCCAGTGTTCATCCAGGTTTTAATATAGTGATAACGAACAGCAAGACACTGCCCATATCTGTCCATTTGTACCAGGGATGCGACAAGACTAAATTTACTACCGAGGTACCCCTACCACCCGACCCTACCCGACAACCCGCTGCTCGTCTCAAGAGTTGGGTCAACAATGCCCAAATGGGAAATTAATTGTTTTACTGGAGTATGTGTACACATATAAAACGAGCTGGTCATGCATACACTGAAATTGACTGAAGCTTTATATTATTCAAACATTTAAAAGTAGGACGGAATGCGTGCATGGTCAGAAAGAAATGCCAACAATAGTAACTTGTACTGTCACCATGGAGTTAGAGTGAGTGAGTGAGTTGGGTTTTACGCCGCTTTTAACAGTATTCCAGTTATATCACGGCGTGTCAGCTTAATGTGGGAGGAAAGCCCGAAGTGATGCAGGTCTTAGACGTTTACCACTACGATGAAACCCACGAGCACGTGTATGGTGCTGACAAACCCAGAAACAGAATCAGAGCGAACCGGGATTCGAACCCACAATCATAGGTTTCTGGCGTGGCCAAGGGACGCAACTCTGCACAGCGAATCGCGGCGCCTTAGGCGACTGGGCCACCCGTGCCCCCCCCCCCCCCCCCCCCCCCCCAATGGAGTTAGAGTAAATTATACAATATATCACATGACTAGCCTAATGATTACCAATGATTACCCGAGTTAGCCGTCCCGTTGACAGAACATTTTGAAATTATTAAGTGAGGTGAGGTGAGGTGAAATGCGGCTTAATGTCGCGTCCAAGATTATTGCACTTATATAGCGACGTGCATGTACGTGTGTGTGTTTGTGTGGCTGCTTGTACTAGTCCGCACTGATGCCGATTAATAGCGCTAGTTCACTGAGATACCATGCCGCAGTTTAACATGAATACCCCACTCAGACACAGTATACTGACTCCGACCCGACCAGTCCTTGTTTTAGCCCCCTAGTGCCGAGCGTCAGATAGGGTAACAACAAGTACCATCTTTTAACGTCTTTTTGTATGCCGCGGCCGGGACTCGAGCAACAGTGAATGATTGAGTTGGGTTTAACGCCACCTTAAATAGCTTTCCAGTTATATCACGGCGTGTCAGCTTAATGTGGGAAAGCTCGAAGCGATGCAGGTCTCAGACGTTTACCGCTTAGGTGAAACCCACGAGTATGAGTATGGTGTTGACAAACCTAGAGACATAATCGGGGCGAACCGGAATTCGAACCCACAATCATAGGTTTCTGGCGTGGCCAAGGGACGCAACTCTGCACAGCGAATCGCGGCGCCTTAGGCGACTGGACCACCCGTGTCCCCATCTTCCAACACATTTAACTTTATAGTTATCATCAAGCTGTGACGTTTACATTCACTTACGAATATTGCTGTAGTTGCAAAACTGTTGATGAAGACTAAGGCAACATATAAATAAAGGTTTGTGACCAACTGATCTGAAACGTCCACAATATTGCTGTTTTCCCACCCACAACGACTGCTAGTTATTCGGAAACTTTTATGGAACAGTATTTTGAAAAATCATAGGTAATTGTGTCTTTACTTACCCAAACATGGGCACTGCTGGTTGGTGATCTCAAAGATACACTGCAAGTCAGCCTTAGCTGCTGTTATTTGGATCAATAAACTTATAAGCTTGTCGGGAAGCTCACTGGGTTCAGGTTGGGACCCCAGTGAGGGCGTCAACACAGCCAGGAGAACAAAGATTAATTTGCTGTCAAACATCGTCATGTTGATTCCTGTTGACTTATCGGCTCACCTTCAAGCTTTATTATAGGCATTAGAAAATTACGCGGACCAATGAATATACTGGCATGTGTCGAATGAGATCACCCACGTAACCTGCTATTTGCTATTGATTTTGAGAAGCGTTTTAGAAAAAAGTACTTGCAAACCACTGCATATTTTTTATAATTAAAACAGATGAAGCATATCACATGTTCAAATTGATTTGCTTGCTTGAGAAGGTTTTTGTCAAATATTTCATAGTTTGGTACTCACTAAATTTTACGATTGGCTTTACAAGGGATTATTATCCCAAAAACTATTTGTTTGGCTTTGTGATCCAGCGTGTACTAAATGCCAGGGTAATATATTTGAAAAATAAACTCCCAAATGATTTTGGCTTGTAACCACACCCAAGGACCTATGAAACTATCTCTCAAGTTTCACTAACGTAACCCTGTATTTTAAAGATTAAAGTAATGGCTATGTGATATATTGTTGCAATTTGAGTTGAGGATGTGCTACGATTGTTTGTGTCAAAGAGATTGGATGGATGGAAACACCTGTTGGGTTTACATATCTATTCAACTTCTCATGTTCTCAGCACGCCAGACACAAAGTGTCTTAAAAAAAACTCACGTAGTAGTTAAAGAGGGCTACCAAACTGACATGGTAGTTAAAGAGGCTACCAAACTGACATAGTAGTTAAAGAGGCTACCAAACTGACATAGTAGTTAAAGAGGGCTACCAAACCGACATAGTAGTTAAAGAGGGCTACCAAACTGACATAGTAGTTAAAGAGGGCTACCAAACTGACATACTAGTTAAAGAGGGCTACCAAACTGACACAAACGAAAGTTCGACCAAGTTCCATCAATGTAAAAAAATGTCAGTGCTGACACAGTATACTTACATCTCTTACATGTATGTGCAGGGGGGCAAACTTAAAAACATGTAGTAACTTATATCCACTTGTCCCTTTTTTAGATAGAAAATGATGTTAAGAAACACTAGCTGAAGGGGATTTGCTATGCACGCGGCGTGTATTTTTATGGTTTTTATCTACATTAAAAAGCTCAACAGGTTGATATAGATTTTAATGACCCAGGCATATAATAAGTGGGGATTTTGCTGTTGTTTCATTCTTTTTATTTGCGTATCCATTGAACCATGTAGAACATGCAGTGTTGAATTTAATTGTTGGTGGGATAGTCACTCCGATGAAAACACTTCAACAATCCTTCAAGAAAGTTTGCACATAGATATATATAGTGAACAAGTGCTTTTTGCTAATATTGGGTGTTTTATTGTTCTACATGTTGTGTCATTTGATGAAAACAAGTTTGGTTAAGACTTTGTTGGGTGTGTGGCTTGTTTCTAGCGCAGAGCTTCTGCTGACTATTTCTTCACATGCATAGAGAACGACATAGACCATACTTACTTGACGCCATAACAGTAGAAGTCTTTCCTTGTTATCTTTGAGTAAAAAATTAAGATTACATTGCAGGTAGATATGGTGTTGTCACCTGGGAGGATGGGAGGAAGTGTCGTGAAATATACAGTTAAACCACCGTGTGTTGTCACCTGGGAGGATGGGAGGAAGTGTCGTGAAATATACAGTTAAACCACCGTGTGTTGTCACCTGGGAGGATGGGAGGAAGTGTTGTGAAATATACAGTTAAACCACCGTGTGTTGTCACCTGGGAGGATGGGAGGAAGTGTCGTGAAATATACAGTTAAACCACCGTGTGTTGTCACCTGGGAGGATGGGAGGAAGTGTCGTGAAATATACAGTTAAACCACCGTGTGTTGTCACCTGGGAAGATGGGAGGAAGTGTTGTGAAATATACAGTTAAACCACCGTGTGTTGTCACCTGGGAAGATGGGAGGAAGTGTTGTGAAATATACAGTAAAACCACCGAGTGTTGTTACCTGGGAAGACGTGTTGTGAAATATACAGTCAAACCACTGTGTGTTGTTACCTGGGAAGAAGTGTTGTGAAACATACAGTCAAACCAAATCTCTAACGTCAACCTCTCGTGAAATCTTTCAATAAATTCACCAACAGATTAAAATTTTCTTTTAGAACCTTCGCATATTATTTCAATCTGAATTTGTAATTTTATTGATGTGGTGGAACAGTAGCCATGTGTTGCACACCTCACGTTGATACCTGGGGAGAAACAGTAATAAACACTACTGTCAAATCAGACAGCTGGCGGCTCCATCAAAAATTTATTTCTATGGTTGTTATGCAAATGTCTGATTCATTTTAATGACGAGAATGTTTCTTACCAAGCAAGTAAGCTAAATGTTCAAAATATGTCATCACAATAAATCATTCTGTTGTAAATATATTTTCTGATACTGGTGTAGCTTTATCACTTGACAGGTGTGCAATATGTAAGCGTGTTTTATCCTTCAGCATATAAAGTTACTGTTTATCAGTTTACTAACAATACTACTAAATAAGTTTGTAACGATTTACTATCGATGCATCATCGCCTAACAGTACATTCGCCCTTGGAGAGTCAGGGCTGGGAAAATATCCCAAGTAGCCCGTGCTCTTCTTAAGAGTTGGCCAAATTGATCGGGTCAGACTTGGTGCTTTGATTGAATGCATGTCATCATATCCCAATGTTTGGTCGACTGAAGCTCAGGATGTCAATCACTGGATTGTCTCGACCACACCCGATTGGTTGCAGATCGTTGCCATACAGCTGCCATATTGCTGGTTTAAAAAACAAGAAACTCTCACTTCAGCCAATGGCCACTCATCCCATCTCATGGTTACTGTCTCAACACATGGCCACTATCCCACCTCATGGTCACTATCCCACCTCATGGCCACCATCTCAACCCATGGCCACTATCCCACCTCATGGTCACTATCCCACCTCATGGCCACCATCTCAACCCATGGCCACTATCCCACCTCATGGTCACTATCCCACCTCATGGCCACTCATCCCACCTCATGGCCACTATCCCACCTCATGGCCACCATCTCAACCCATGGCCACTATACCACCTCATGGCCACTATCCCACCTCATGGCCACTCATCCCACCTCATGGCCACTATCCCACCTCATGGCCACCATCTCAACCCATGGCCACTATACCACCTCATGGCCACTATCCCACCTCATGGCCTCTCATCCCACCTCATGGCCACCATCTCAAAACATGGCCACTATCCCACATGGTCACTATCCCACCTCATGGCCACCATCTCAACCCATGGCCACTATCCCGCCTCATGGTCACTATCCCACCTCATGGCCACCATCTCAACCCATGGCACTATCCCACCTCATGGCCACCATCTCAACCCATGGCCACTCATCCCATCTCATGGCCACTATCCCACCTCATGGTCACTATCCCACCTCATGGCCACCATCTCAACCCATGGCCACTATCCCACCTCATGGCCACCATCTCAACCCATGGCCACTATACCACCTCATGGCCACTATCCCACCTCATGGCCACTCATCCCACCTCATGGCCACTATCCCACCTCATGGCCACCATCTCAACCCATGGCCACTATCCCACCTCATGGCCACCATCTCAAAACATGGCCACTATCCCACATGGTCACTATCCCACCTCATGGCCACCATCTCAACCCATGGCCACTATCCCGCCTCATGGTCACTATCCCACCTCATGGCCACCATCTCAACCCATGGCACTATCCCACCTCATGGCCACCATCTCAACCCATGGCCACTCATCCCATCTCATGGCCACTATCCCACCTCATGGTCACTATCCCACCTCATGGCCACCATCTCAACCCATGGCCACTATCCCACCTCATGGCCACCATCTCAACCCATGGCCACTATCCCACCTCGTGGTCACTATCCCACCTCATGGCCACCATCTCAACCCAAGGCCTCTCATCCCATCTCCTGGAAACTACCCCTACTCATGGCCACTACCCCATCTCATTGCCACCTGTCCCACCTCATTGGCACTATCCCACCTCATGCCCACATATGTAACCTCGTTGGCTCTAATCCCATCTCTTGACCACAATCCCACCTCCTGATCATTCTTCCCGCCTCTTGGCCACTCATTCCACCCCATGACCACTATCCCCCTTCATTGCCACTATCCCACCTCATGGCCACTATCCCCCTTCATGGCATCTCATCCTACTTCATAGCCACTATCCCACCTCATGACCGCCTTCGTGGCCACTATCCCCCGTCATAACATCTCATCCTACCTTATTGACACTGCCCAACCTGATGGCCACTATGCCCCTTCATGGCTGCTGTCCCACCTCATGGCCACTATCCCCCTTCATGGCCACTGTCCCCCTTCATGGCCACTTTCCGACCTCATGGCCAGTATCCCGCCTCATCGCCACTATACCCCTTCATGGCCACTATCCAACCTCATGACCACTATCCAACCTCATGGCCACTATCCCGCCTCATCGCCACTATCCCCTTCATGGCCACTTTCCGACCTCATGGCCACTTCTCCCGCCTCATCGCCACTATACCCCTTCATGGCCACTATCCAACCACTATCTCGCCTCATCGCCACTATCCCCCTTCATGGCCACTATCCATCCTCATGGCCACTATCCGACCTCATGGCCACTATCCCGCCTCATCGCCACTATCCCCTTCATGGCCACTATCCAACCTCATGACCCCTTTCCTGCCTCATCACCACTATCCCCTTCATGGCCACTATCCATCCTCATGACCACTATCTCGCCTCATCGCCACTATCCCCCTTCATGGCCACTATCCATCCTCATGGCCACTATCCGACCTCATGGCCACTATCCCGCCTCATCGCCACTATCCCCTTCATGGCCACTATCCAACCTCATGACCACTATCCAACCTCATGGCCACTTTCCCGCCTCATGGCAACTATCCCCCATCATGGCATCTCATCCTACCTCATGGCCACTATCTCACCTCATGGTCACTATCCCACATCATGGCCACTATCCCCCTTCATCGCCACTATGTCCCCTTCCACTGTACCACCAGACTATCTATCGTGCCTATACATATTTTTGTTTCCGTGAAACTCTTATATATTGATGTTTTGCAAACGCCATGTGCATTGCCACCTAGGGCCATCGCAACATCTGCTTCTCAGGTTTTAGAAGAACCACATATATTCAATATTTCACATTTGCTTTCTAGGTCCATGTATATACGTATATAACATTTCGTAAAACATGGAAGTTTATACAATAACTTCAATTTCGCACCTTTTTAAAAGTTGCTGTTGCCATGCGCACTTCTTGAATTTTTTCAGACAAGTACAAAGAAAGAAAGATTGTTGTCACAGTCATTTATTTTTAACCGAAGCCTTTCCTTCCGTAACACACTGTGATACACAAGATGGCCTTCATAAGATTAGACGTTAATTCTTTCAACGTGGCATGTTCCCGAGGCAAGGGATCTTTGCCTCGCGAAGATGGTCGTATGTGTAGTCTCATGTCTTTAGTTTTAGATCAGATATCTGTGACAGAAGATCGACTCCTGTGACGTTTCCTTTTTCAGTGGCTTTGCAGGGTCGTCAAATGGCTTCACTTATTTTGAGTGATCCATTCATCTATTTTTCACTACTAATTTGCCTTTTACACCCCATCATGGCCATTATCCCACCCCATGGCCACTATGCCCATTCATGGCCGCTGTCCCACCTCATGGCCATTATGTCCCTTCATGGCATCTCATCCTACCTTATGGACACTGTCCCACATCATGGCCACTACCCCCCTTCATGGCCACTATCCCACCTCATGGCCACTATCCCACATCATGGCCACTATCCCCCTTCATGGCCACTATCCCCCTTCATGGCATCTCATCCTACCTTATGGACATTGTATCACCTCATGGCCACTATCCCCCTTCATGGCTTCTATGTCCCTTCATGGCATCTCATCCTACCTTACGGACACTATCCCACCTCATGGCCACTACCCCCCCTTCATGGCAACTTTCCCACCTCATGCCTACTATCCAACCGCATGGCCACTATCCCCCTTCATGGCCACTATCCAACCGGATGACCACTATCGAACCTAATGGCCACTATCCAACCTCATGGCCTCCATCCCCCTTCATACCTCCATAATTGCATCATAGTTCGGCAAGGGTTGAACATGGCTTTTTTATAGTCAGTTAACTCCCTTGCCTCGCGAAGATGGTCGTATGTGTGGTCTCAAGTCTTTAGTTTTAGATCAGATATCTGTGACATGGAATGCTTCAGATAATTGAGACTGATGACACTATTGCGTTGACTTTTCATGTTGGACTAAATGTTAGTGTTCAAGTCTCATTCGTGAAGTGTTTGTAATAGGCACAGGTGACTACCATGATGACAACTTGTGAAACACATTTTCTATTGAAAAATTACGGAGGAACCACAAAAGGGCTCACATGTTATAGCGTCGTACCATTGATGTATACACTGCACCTAGGTACATTCCTTTTTATTTGCTTACTTGATCTGAATCTTTCGACAAATACCACTATATTATTTAAAAAGCATATCTTACAATTATGGTCTATAAGGGCTGATATAAAATCAGTTAATATAAGAAACTTTTTGCTTGGACTGTTTCATTGAATGACATAGAGGTTGTTGCTTAACTTCCAATAGCAGTGGCGGTAGGGTACACTAGTTGTTAAAGCGTTCGCTCGTGACGCCGAAGGCTCGGGTTCGATTCCCCACATGGGCACAATGTGTGAAGCCCATTTAATGTGTCAATCGCCGTGATATTGCTTGAATATTGTCAAAAGCGGTGTAAAACTTTACTCAATCAATCAATCAATTCCATAACACTATGCTACACACTTTATAATCTGGCTCAGAATAAATCGGGGGTGCGGGTGGCCTAGTTGTCTAAGGCGCCGCGATTCGCTGTGCAGAGTTGCGTCCCTTGGACACGCCAGAAACCTATGATTGTGGGTTCGAATCCCGGTTCGCCCCGATTATGTTTCTAGGTTTGTCAGCACCATATCCGTGCTCGTGGGTTTCACCGAAGCAGTAAACGTCTAAGACCTGCATCACTTCGGGCTTTCCTCCCACATTAAGCTGACACTCCGCGATATAACTGGAATACTGTTAAAAGCGGTGTTAAACCCAACTAACTCACTCTATGGTTCGCGTTTGTTTTGGCGGCGAGTATATAAATCTCTTCTGATAAATAATGCGAACTTATGTTCCCAGAAAACAACGTGTCAGTGACTTTATTGTCTTTTGCATCAGTATTTAATTCACAACATGTTCTCCCGACCTTTTTAGGTTGCATTCAAACTTCAAAAGTATATTGTCGTAATTGGTGTTCATGTTTGTATCCAACACACAAGAGTACGTACTTCATTCTGGGAGAGTTTTATGAAAGATAAAAAACAAGAATCTAATTCAAATAGACCGTATAATTCGCGGTGAATATATATATATATTTATATATATATATAGATATATATAGATATATATATATATATATATAACATCAACTCCCAAGAATAATCAGTCTGGATTATCCGTCGAAAAACATCCCACTGTACGCAAAAGACAAACTGGCGTGGAAATAATATGAATGGATCACTGAAAGAATGGCATCTGTGGAAATATGAATAATCTACAGAAAGCAACGCACCACGTCCGAAAGCAGATTTTGGCTGTTTACCGCTTTCTCAAGAACAGTTAGTGGTGCTTACTGTATATAATCATAAAGACAATTGTCGGTATCAATTGTCGGAGTTGGTCACTGATTTGTATTTTAATGTTGCTTCAAACAGTTTCTATGTCGCATTACTTTGTCAGATAAATACAATAAATCGAAATGAGGCGAATGGTTTTAGTGGTTACAACTTTATTGTTTGTTTGTATGTTTTCTAACGCCGCACTCAGCAATATTCCGACGGCGGTCTGTAAATAATCAAGTCTAGGCCAGACAATCCACTGACTGAAATCATGATACGGTAGGTGGCACGTGGTCCTATGCACAGCGCACAGGTCACAAATGTTCGAATTGTGCCTCTGTTGACCCAGCAGTAAATGGGTAACCAGTAGCATGAGATTGCCATGTGGTTGTTAACCGTCTAGCGCCTAACAGGCAGCTTGGGTCGTATACTTCCCAAGGAGCTGAGAATGATTAACATTATTAATTATAATAATATTTTTTATTATTAAATGTCGCTGTAGGCTTTCACTTGTGAGGATGTCACTTTAATTCTTTTATGAGAGCTTCATTTAATTTCGCTACTTTCTTTGGTTTGTCCTGGTTAATCATCCGGGTTTTAGTCAGTGCATGGACAAGCACATGGATGTAAACAGAATAAGACATGAACTTGTGTAGGGTGTAAAGAGCCCATAAATTTGTCAGTATTAACAAAATATATAATAAAAAAACATGTAAATCATGACTAGCAATGCTATAACAAATGTAAATGGTGTACAAAGGTAAATTGCCTGTTGAAAAGGTCGAAGTGTGCATCACAGATGTTTCGTTTAAAATCCGGAAAATAATTTCGGTAATAACATGTACTTACTACCTTAGTTACAAGTTTTAATATTTCACATTTGTTTATATTAAAGCTTGTACCTGTCAACAATAGGCCAGTAAAATAATTTGAAGGAAAGACATACTGGAAAGTAATACAAATATCAGTCACAATGTTTCAAGACTGAATCAAGAATGTATTCATCAACCTATGCTGAAGTTATAAAATAAACCATTCAAGACAGTGTACTGAATTATGTGTCAATGGCCAAAGTGCATCACCTACAGTCGCGATAAAAGACTTGCAAAAAATCGAACTTCAATAGTAAATCTTGTCTTCATTGAAGTGCTGCTTATAATTGCACAAGCTCTCTTTGTCGTTTCCATCTGTAACACACCCCTGAAACTACTCAGGTTTCTAAAAAGCATAAACCGCCGTCATATAGCTAGAATATTGCTGAGTGCGGCGTTAAACAACAAACAAACAAACAAATAATTAGCATAACCTTTGAAAAAAACCTCATGACCTGGTGGTATTGGTGATATTTTGTAAAATCGCCATCTTTTTCCATATTCATAAAAAAATCTCTGTTAAAAGTCTGTTGTATGATTTCAACTATATAATGACATGTATTTATGAATCACCATCAAATAGTGAAGATACCATGTCCGCGAAAAGGTGAGCGTATCCTGCCCCGCTGGTGGCACCAGTCACGTGTCACTTGCTCACCCAAAGAAAAACACGGGAACACCTGGTACAAGTCAAAATTGGGTCATCACTATTATTGTCACAGGTGGTCAAATTTGGAAATATCTACCATAAAACGTGTTGAAAGCTGAACGGCTTGAATGTTGTAAACCATCTTCCCGGCACAAGGGAACTAACTGAGTGCAAAGGTCCAGTTTCCACTGGCTTGAGGTGTTGGAATAGTTCACAACATAAATAGTAAAATGGCTATGTGGATGTTAAAATCATCTCTCGTCATACAGTCTTGTTGAGCGTGTTTTGTCACACTGGATTTTATATAAAGATCTAAATATGAAACATACGAGGAGGTCTCACTGGTCGCATTACTTCTTATTCAGGTTGGTAAATCAGTGGAAGGGAACTGGCTATACGATGGCTATTGAACGATTTTATATCATCCACAAGCCTGAAGTTAATTTTCTTGGCCAAATTCCTTTGTGTTGACTTTGCCAATCCGAGCCAACTGTAGATATCATGATAGCCCAAGAACATTGTACATACATAATAGACAACCATGTTTGCAACAGCTTAAGGTATCCAGTGAAGTACGTTGACGGATAGATACTTTGAATATTAGGCCACCGTGGCACGTAGTTTTATAGATTTAGTGTGTAGTGTTCGACTACCTGCAGTAACAAACTAAATATTGTTCAGAGCGGCTACAACAAAATGGACTGACCGACTGAAGCATCTTTTCAAAGGGATATTTCATGCATAATTCAGATTTCTGGATCTGGGGACCTACTATGATTCAATCAATTCGTTCAATTTCTATTTGAATAATGAAATAATATCCCCAGGATGACGACGAGCTTGTCCGTGATTTGTATTTTAATGCCGCTTCGAGCAATATTTCATTCAAACCAGTTCCTCGCATGGTCCTGTCGCCTCAGGCGACATTTGAAAACAAACGCAAAAGTTCAAGCAAATTCTTTGATTTTCTGAATTTCCTTGATGTTAACTCCATTTGTCTCAAATACTTTCTGTGACCATAAAGAAAATCCTTCCTTGATTGTACTGAGAATTATGTTTAATCCCCTGACAGTGATAGGGTGGTAAAGTAGCTGGACCCATCAATGTCTCTCTCTCTTTGTATCAATTTGTATGGGGCTTTGGAATCCAGTACACCAATCTTGCCCCTAATCTGTTGTATTGTATTCGCCTGATTTGAGCAGAATAGCAAACTTTATTCTGATTAAGATCATTTATTTGGACAAAGGGATGTTCACATGTTACAAAAAGCCACCAGAAGTTGCTCTAAAGTTGGTAGGACAGTGTCCCTAAAACAAAAACAGAGTAACAGAGCAAATAAAGTGTATGTCTGCAACCAACTCAGTAATCATCTGCATCCCGGCGACCTGTACACGTGTCTAGACAACACAGCACAGTGATTGATATTATGAACAACGTCCCACATTAACTGCCCGACGAAGGAGGCCATTGTTATAGCTGGAGAGAATTTGTCCTCAGCCTGTTAATATCCCTGAACCAACCCAATCAAACAGCAACGTATGGCAGTTGTTATTAACACGAAGGACACAACAGATATCAGTGTGACGCTGGCCTAGAAACGTGTCATTAACAAAGGATTACGTCACTGTGGGTCGCGTGACGTCATTCGACCTTGGCCTTCGATTCCGCAAACATCGAATATAATCAGTTTCGTGAACAAACTGAAAGTAATATTGTGGATTTTAATGGACATTAACTTCTTATTGACATGGTTTCGGATGACAGTGCAATGATTGATTGACACTGGAAGCTGCATGAAATTTCAAAATATCAGAATACTGCCTAATTGCGTAGATCAGTGCTCATGATGTCAATCACTGGATTGTCTGGTCCAGGGTCTATTGTGTACAGACAGCCGTCATACAGCTGGATTAATGCTGGGTGTGACGTTAAACAACAAACACAATACAATATCTAATCTTTTCAGAAAAAAACAGAACTGTCTTTCAATGTCCCATTGTTCTGGACTCATTAAGATTCAAGGTAGAATAGGTCTTCAGCAACCAATGCTTGCCGTAAAAGGCGACTATGCTTGTCGTAAGATGGATCGGGTGGTCAGACTCGCTGATTTGGTTGATGCATGTCATCGATCCCAATTGCATAGATCAATGCTCATGATATTAATCACTGGATTTCTGGTCCAGACTCGATGATTTACAAACCGCCGTCATATAGCTGGAATATTGTTGAGTGCAGCGTTAAACACCAAACCAAGCAACCAACCCCTTGTTCTGTCTCATTGTTCTGTTTAGTGAGTGAGTGAGTGAGTTGTGTTTAACGCCGCTTTTAACAGTATTCCAGTTACATCGCGGCGTGTCAGCTTAATGTGGGAGGAAAGCCCGAAGTGATGCAGGTCTCAGACGTTTACCAGTTCGGTGAAACCCACGAGCACGGGTATGGTGCTGACAAACCTAGAAACATAATCGGGGCGAACCGGGATTCGAACCCACAATCATAGGTTTCTGGCGTGCCCAAGGGACGCAACTCTGCACAGCGAATCGCGGCGCCTTAGACGACTGGGCCACCCGTGCCCCCTTGTTCTGTTTAATAGTAACAGTAATAGTAACTGTTCAATATGTTATCATATGATGCGTCAGATGGTACATACTCGTAACAGCTTTTGTGTTATGATTTAACATACCAGGGAGGTTCGAACTCGAGCCTCGGGCAGTCAGTGGGCTCGGACGTGGTGTAGGTCAACGTTCCATCCTTTTCACAGGTATCGGAGTTGAAAATGTCAAGGACACTGAAAGAGGCAAAAGGATGGCGTTGCTATCATATCACTCCACAGATGAGGCCCTCTGGCAAGTCCAGGGCAGTATTTGTATCTCTGCCAATGTGTTGTGAGAGAAAAGTGAGAATCAAATACTCACAGAAAACGACAGTAACTCTTTTGCTTTTGTAATTTAATTGTAAACCAGGGAAGTATAATTGTTTCACATGATATGTTATGATTCTGATACATTTAGCATCATCCTTGTTCATTCAATTCATTAAGATCCGTACCCATTTAGATGAGAGACGGCATCAAGGTACTCTACAGCACGTTTTTCCCAAGAAAGAAATTGTCTTTGTAATGGTCAACATGGCGTGTACATGGCGTGAACCACCTGCTTTCAACTGAAGAACGGTAACTTCAGCCAAAGACTATTCTGTCTTTAAGTCTAGAATCTTGAACAGGATAGGTTTGGAACTGGCGATTTGGATGATTGTGGCAGTTGTTGCAGGTGGTCACGAGGTTGTTGAGGGTGTTGACTGTGGAATGGCATGATCTCAGACAACAGCGCAAGTGGATTCTGTCTCCGTTTCTTGACTTGAAACTAAGTTTGTAGCCGAAGTACACCAAATACTGTCCTCCACGATATATAGCAAGGCACTTGTTTGTTTGCCTGATTGCTATGCTATACAGTTGTCAATGACTATACCAACTAAAAATAAATAAAAAATCAGTTTAAAATGTCTTAACTCACCTGATCAGTGACAGCAATTGATAACCGGCTGACATGAATAAATTGTTTGATAGGCATTACTTAGAAGTTGACGGAAGACGAGATAGACACAATTTTTATGGATAACAACTTCTTTAATACTGTGAAAAGCGACGTTTCGGTATAGATCCTTATACCGTTATCAAGCAAGACTGAATAGGGGGACAGAATATATACTATTGTTGCTACTGTCAATCCTCTCCTGTTAATCCCCCACCTACTATATATATTCTGCACTATGTCCCCCTATTCAGTGTTGTCGTCCGAAGTGTTGTGAACCACCGTGTGTTGCAACCTTGGAAGAAATGTTGTAAAATATACAGTCGAACCACCGTGTGTTGTCACCTAAGAAGAAGTGTCGTGAAATATACAGTCGAACCACCGTGTGTTGTTACATGGGAAGAAGTGTTGTGAAATATACAGTCAAACAACCATGTGTTGTTATCTTGAAGAAGTGTCATGAAATATACAGTCAAACAACCATGTGTTGTTATCTTGAAGAAGTGTCATGAAATATACAGTCAAACAACCATGTGTTGTTATCTTGAAGAAGTGTCATGAAATATACAGTCAAACCACCGTGTGTTGTAACCTGGGAAGAAGTGTTGTGAAATATACAGTCAAACCACCGTGTGTTGTAACCTGGGAAGAAGTGTTGTGAAATATACAGTCAAACCACAGTGTGTTGTTACCTGGGAAGAAGTGTCGTGAAATATACAGTCGAACCACCGTGTGTTTTTCCCAAGAAAGAAATTGTCTTTGTAATGGTCAACATGGCGTGTACATGGCGTGAACCACCTGCTTTCAACTGAAGAACGGTAACTTCAGCCAAAGACTATTCTGTCTTTAAGTCTAGAATCTTGAACAGGATAGGTTTGGAACCGGCGATTTGGATGATTGTGGCAGTTGTTGCAGGTGGTCACGAGGTTGTTGAGGGTGTTGACTGTGGAATGGCATGATCTCAGACAACAGCGCAAGTGGATTCTGTCTCCGTTTCTTGACTTGAAACTAAGTTTGTAGCCGAAGTACACCAAATACTGTCCTCCACGATATATAGCAAGGCACTTGTTTGTTTGCCTGATTGCTATGCTATACAGTTGTCAATGACTATACCAACTAAAAATAAATAAAAAATCAGTTTAAAATGTCTTAACTCACCTGATCAGTGACAGCAATTGATAACCGGCTGACATGAATAAATTGTTTGATAGGCATTACTTAGAAGTTGACGGAAGACGAGATAGACACAATTTTTATGGATAACAACTTCTTTAATACTGTGAAAAGCGACGTTTCGGTATAGATCCTTATACCGTTATCAAGCAAGACTGAATAGGGGGACAGAATATATACTATTGTTGCTACTGTCAATCCTCTCCTGTTAATCCCCCACCTACTATATATATTCTGCACTATGTCCCCCTATTCAGTGTTGTCGTCCGAAGTGTTGTGAACCACCGTGTGTTGCAACCTTGGAAGAAATGTTGTAAAATATACAGTCGAACCACCGTGTGTTGTCACCTAAGAAGAAGTGTCGTGAAATATACAGTCGAACCACCGTGTGTTGTTACATGGGAAGAAGTGTTGTGAAATATACAGTCAAACAACCATGTGTTGTTATCTTGAAGAAGTGTCATGAAATATACAGTCAAACAACCATGTGTTGTTATCTTGAAGAAGTGTCATGAAATATACAGTCAAACAACCATGTGTTGTTATCTTGAAGAAGTGTCATGAAATATACAGTCAAACCACCGTGTGTTGTAACCTGGGAAGAAGTGTTGTGAAATATACAGTCAAACCACCGTGTGTTGTAACCTGGGAAGAAGTGTTGTGAAATATACAGTCAAACCACAGTGTGTTGTTACCTGGGAAGAAGTGTCGTGAAATATACAGTCGAACCACCGTGTGTTTTTACCTAGGAAGAAGTGTCGTGAAATATACAGTCGAACCACCGTGTGTTGTTACATGGGAAGAAGTGTCGTGAAATATACAGTCGAACAACCGTGTGTTGTAACCTGGGAAGAAGTGTTGTAAAATATGCGTTCAAATCACCATATGTTGTTATATCATGTGTTATTTCCAGGGAAGAAGTGTTATGAAATATACAGTCAAACAACCATGTGTTGTTATCTTGAAGAAGTGTCATGAAATATACAGTCAAACAACCATGTGTTGTTATCTTGAAGAAGTGTCATGAAATATACAGTCAAACAACCATGTGTTGTTATCTTGAAGAAGTGTCATGAAATATACAGTCGAACCACCATGTGTTGTTTCCTGGGAAGAAGTGTTATGAAATATACGGTCAAACAACCATGTGTTGTTATCTTGAAGAAGTGTCATGAAATATACAGTCAAACCACCGTGTGTTGTAACCTGGGAAGAAGTGTTGTGAAACATACAGTCAAACCACCGTGTGTTGTTTCCTGGGAAGAAGTGTCGTAGAATATACAGTCGAACCACCATGTGTTGTTTCCTGGGAAGAAGTGTCGTAGAATATACAGTCGAACCACCATGTGTTGTTTCCTGGGAAGAAGTGTTGTGAAATATACAGTCAAACCACCGTGTGTTGTTTCCTGGGAAGAAGTGTCGTAGAATATACAGTCGAACCACCATGTGTTGTTTCCTGGGAAGAAGTGTTGTGAAATATACAGTCAAACCACCGTGTGTTGTTTCCTGGGAAGAAGTGTCGTAGAATATACAGTCGAACAACCATGTGTTGTTTCCTGGGAAGAAGTGTTGTGAAATATACAGTCAAACCACCGTGTGTTGTTACCTTGGAAGAAGCGTCGTGAAATATACAGTCAAACCACCGTGTGTTGTTACCTGGGAAGAAGTGTCGTGAAATATACAGTCGGACCACCGTGTGTTGTTACCTTGGAAGAAGCGTCGTGAAATATACAGTCAAACCACCGTGTGTTGCAACCTGGGAAGAAGTGTTGTGAAATATACAGTCAAACCACCGTGTGTTGTTTCCTGGGAAGAAGTATCGTAGAATATACAGTCGAACCACCATGTGTTGTTTCCTGGGAAGAAGTGTTGTGAAATATACAGTCAAACAACCATGTGTTGTTATCTTGAAGAAGTGTCATGAAATATACAGTCAAACCACCGTGTGTTGTAACCTGGGAAGAAGTGTTGTGAAATATACAGTCAAACCACCGTGTGTTGTAACCTGGGAAGAAGTGTCGTGAAATATACAGTCGAACCACCGTGTGTTTTTACCTAGGAAGAAGTGTCGTGAAATATACAGTCGAACCATCGTGTGTTTTTACATGGGAAGAAATGTTGTGAAATACGCAGTCAAACCACCGTGTGTTGTAACATTGGAAGAGGTGTCGTGAAATATACAGTCAAACCACCGTGTGTTGTAACATTGGAAGAAGTGTCGTGAAATATACAGTCAAACCACCGTGTGTTGTTTCCTGGGAAGAAGTGTCGTAGAATATACAGTCGAACAACCGTGTGTTGTCACCTAAGAAGAAGTGTGGTGAAATATACAGTCGAACCACCGTGTGTTGTTACATGGGAAGAAGTGTCGTGAAATATACAGTCGAACAACCGTGTGTTGTAACCTGGGAAGAAGTGTTGTAAAATATGCGTTCAAATCACCATATGTTGTTATATCATGTGTTATTTCCAGGGAAGAAGTGTTATGAAATATACAGTCAAACAACCATGTGTTGTTATCTTGAAGAAGTGTCATGAAATATACAGTCAAACAACCATGTGTTGTTATCTTGAAGAAGTGTCATGAAATATACAGTCAAACAACCATGTGTTGTTATCTTGAAGAAGTGTCATGAAATATACAGTCAAACAACCATGTGTTGTTATCTTGAAGAAGTGTCATGAAATATACAGTCAAACAACCATGTGTTGTTATCTTGAAGAAGTGTCATGAAATATACAGTCAAACAACCATGTGTTGTTATCTTGAAGAAGTGTCATGAAATATACAGTCAAACAACCATGTGTTGTTATCTTGAAGAAGTGTCATGAAATATACAGTCAAACAACCATGTGTTGTTATCTTGAAGAAGTGTCATGAAATATACAGTCAAACCACCGTGTGTTGTAACCTGGGAAGAAGTGTTGTGAAATATACAGTCAAACCACCATGTGTTATTTCCAGGGAAGAAGTTATATGAAATATACAGTCAAACCACCATGTGTTGTTTCCAGGGAAGAAGTTATATGAAATATACAGTCAAACCACCGTGTGTTGTTTCCTGGGAAGAAGTGTCGTAGAATATACAGTCGAACCACCATGTGTTGTTTCCTGGGAAGAAGTGTCGTAGAATATACAGTCGAACCACCATGTGTTGTTTCCTGGGAAGAAGTGTCATGAAATATACAGTCAAACCACCGTGTGTTGTAACCTGGGAAGAAGTGTTGTGAAATATACAGTCAAACCACCGTGTGTTGTTTCCTGGGAAGAAGTGTCGTAGAATATACAGTCGAACCACCGTGTGTTTTTACCTTGGAGGAAGTGTCGTGAAATATACAGTCGAACCACCGTGTGTTTTTACATGGGAAGAAGTGTTGTGAAATTTGCGTTCAAATCACCGTGTGTTGTAACATTGGAAGAGGTGTTGTGAAATATACAGTCAAACCACCGTGTGTTGTTACCTGGGAAGAAGCGTCGTAAAATATACAGTCGAACCACCGTGTGTTGTAACCTGGGAAGAAGTGTCGTCAAATATACAGTCAAACCACAGTGTGTTGTTACCTGGGAAGAAGAGTCGTGAAATATACAGTCGAACCACCGTGTGTTGTTACATTGGAAGAGGGGTTGTGAAATATACACTCAAACCACCGTGTGTTGTCCCCTGGGAAGAAGTGTTGTTAAATATACAGTCAAACCACCGTGTGTTGTTACCACGGAAGAAGTGTTGTTAAATATACAGTCAAACCACCGTGTGTTATCATATGGGAAGAAGTGTCGTAGAATATACAGTCAAACCACAGTGTGTTCTTTCCTGGGAAGAAGTGTTTTGAAATATACAGTCAAACAACCATGTGTTGTTATCTTGAAGAAGTGTCATGAAATATACAGTTAAACCACCGTGTGTTGTAACCTGAGAAGAAGTGTTGTGAAATTTACAGTCAAACCATCGTGTGTTGTTATCTTAAAGACGTGTCATGAAATATACAGTCAAACCACCGTGTGTTGTCACCTGGGGAGAAGTGTTGTGAAATATACAGTCAAACCACCATGTGTTGTTACCTGGGAAGAAGTGTTGTGAAATATCCAGTCAAACCACCATGTGTTGTTACCTGGGAAGAAGTGTCGTGAAATATACAGTTAAACCACCGTGTGCTATCATATGGGAAGAAGTGTCGTAGAATATACAGTCAAACCACCATGTTTTTTTTCCTGGGAAGAAGTGTTGTGAAATATACAGACAAACCACCGTGTGCTATCATTTTTGGAAGAAGTGTCGTAGAATATACAGTCAAACCACCGTGTGTTGTTTCCTGGGAAGAAGTGTTGTGAAATATACAGTCATACAACCATGTGTTGTTATCTTGAAGAAGTGTCATGAAATATACAGTCAAACCACCGTGTGTTGTAACCTGGGAAGAAGTGTTGTGAAATATACAGTCAAACCACCGTGTGTTGTTTCCTGGGAAGAAGTGTCGTGAAATATACAGTCGAACCACCGTGTGTTTTTACCTAGGAAGAAGTGTCGTGAAATATACAGTCGAACCATCGTGTGTTTTTACATGGGAAGAAATGTTGTGAAATACGCAGTCAAACCACCGTGTGTTGTAACATTGGAAGAGGTGTCGTGAAATATACAGTCAAACCACCGTGTGTTGTTACCTGGGAAGAAGTGTCGTGAAATATACAGTCGAACAACCGTGTGTTGTAACCTGGGAAGAAGTGTCGTGAAATATACAGTCAAACCACAGTGTGTTGTTACCTGGGAAGAAGTGTCGTGAAATATACAGTCGAACAACCGTGTGTTGTAACCTGGGAAGAAGTGTTGTAAAATATGCGTTCAAATCACCATATGTTGTTATATCATGTGTTATTTCCAGGGAAGAAGTGTTATGAAATATACATTCAAACAACCATGTGTTGTTATCTTGAAGAAGTGTCATGAAATATACAGTCAAACAACCATGTGTTGTTATCTTGAAGAAGTGTCATGAAATATACAGTCAAACAACCATGTGTTGTTATCTTGAAGAAGTGTCATGAAATATACAGTCAAACCACCGTGTGTTGTAACCTGGGAAGAAGTGTTGTGAAATATACGGTCGGACCACCGTGTTTTGTTACATGGGAAGAAGTGTCGTAAAATATACAGTCAAACCACTGTGTGTTGTTACCTTGGAAGAAGTGTCGTGAAATATACAGTCAAACCACTGTGTGTTGCAACCTGGGAAGAAATGTTGTGAAATATGCGTTCAAATCACCATATGTTGTTACATTGGAAGAAGTGTTGTAAAATATACAGTCAAACCACCGTGTGTTGTTACCTGGGAAGAAGTGTTGTAAAATATACAGTCAAACCACCGTGTGTTGTTACCTGGGAAGAAGTGTCGTAGAATATACAGTCAAACCACCGTGTATTGTTCCTGGGAAGAAGTGTCGTGAAATATACAGTCGAACCACCGTGTGTTTTTACATGGGAAGAAATGTTGTGAAATACGCAGTCAAACCACCATGTGTTGTAACATTGGAAGAGGTGTTGTGAAATATACAGTCAATCCACCGTGTGTTGTTACCTGGGAAGAAGTGTTGTTAAATATACAGTCAAACCACCGTGTGTTGTTACCTTGGAAGAAGTGTCGTGAAATATACAGTCAAACCACAGTGTGTTGTTACCTGGGAAGAAGTGTCGTGAAATATACAGTCAAGCCACCGTGTGTTGTAACCTGGGAAGAAGTGTCGTGAAATATACAGTCGAACCACCGTGTGTTGTAACCTGGGAAGAAGTGTCGTAACATATACAGTCGAACCACCGTGTGTTGTAACCTGGGAAGAAGTGTCGTGAAATATACAGTCAAACCACAGTGTGTTGTTACCTGGGAAGAAGTGTCGTGAAATATACAGTCGAACCACCGTGTGTTGTAACCTGGGAAGAAGTGTCGTGAAATATACAGTCGAACCACCGTGTGTTGTAACCTGGGAAGAAGTGTCGTGAAATATACAGTCGAACCACCGTGTGTTGTTACCTGGGAAGAAGTGTCGTAACATATACAGTCGAACCACCGTGTGTTGTAACCTGGGAAGAAGTGTCGTGAAATATACAGTCAAACCACAGTGTGTTGTTACCTGGGAAGAAGTGTCGTGAAATATACAGTCGAACCACCGTGTGTTGTAACATTGGAAGAGGTGTTGTGAAATATAGAGTCAAACCACCGTGTGTTGTTACCTGGGAAGAAGTGTGGTTAAATATACAGTCAAACCACCGTGTGTTGTTACCTGTGAAGAAGTGTCGTAAAATATACAGTCGAACCACCGTGTGTTGTAACCTGGGAAGAAGTGTCATGAAATATACAGTCAAACCACCGTGTGTTGTAACCTGGGAAGAAGTGTTGTGAAATATACGGTCGGACCACCGTGTTTTGTTACATTGGAAGAAGTGTCGTAAAAGATACAGTCAAACCACTGTGTGTTGTTACCTTGGAAGAAGTGTCGTGAAATATACAGTTAAACCACCGTGTGTTGCAACCTGGGAGGAAATGTTGTGAAATATGCGTTCAAATCACCATATGTTGTTATATTGGAAGAAGTGTTGTAAAATATACAGTCAAACCACCGTGTGTTGTTTCCTGGGAAGAAGTGTCGTGAAATATCCAGTCAAACCACCGTGTGTTGTTACCTGGGAAGAAGTGTCGTAGAATATACAGTCGAACCACCATGTGTTGTTTCCTGTGAAGAAGTGTTGTGAAATATACAGTCAAACCACCGTGTGTTGTTATCTTGAAGAAGTGTCATGAAATATACAGTCAAACCACCGTGTGTTGTAACCTGGGAAGAAGTGTTTTGAAATATACAGTCAAACCACCGTGTGTTGTTCCTGGGAAGAAGTGTCGGGAAATATACAGTCGAACCACCGTGTGTTTTTACATGGGAAGAAATGTTGTGAAATACGCAGTCAAACCACCATGTGTTGTAACATTGGAAGAGGTGTTGTGAAATATACAGTCAAACCACCGTGTGTTGTTACCTGGGAAGAAGTGTGGTTAGATATACAGTCAAACCACCGTGTGTTGTTACCTGGGAAGAAGTGTCGTAACATATACAGTCGAACCACCGTGTGTTCTAACCTGGGAAGAAGTGTCGTGAAATATACAGTCAAACCACAGTGTGTTGTTACCTGGGAAGAAGTGTCGTGAAATATACAGTCGAACCACCGTGTGTTGTAACATTGGAAGAGGTGTTGTGAAATATACAGTCAAACCACCGTGTGTTGTTACCTGGGAAGAAGTGTGGTTAAATATACAGTCAAACCACCGTGTGTTGTTACCTGTGAAGAAGTGTCGTGAAATATACAGTCAAACCACAGTGTGTTGTTTTCTTGATTTATAATCAAGAACTATATTGTAAAAAAACGGGTCTTACCTCGAAAAGTGCATCAAAGGACTTGAGCACCTTGATAAGATTTTCAAAATATCTAAAAAGATTTTTAAAATATCTGTCGACACCCATTTGGCCGCACACATGCTTTGCAAATCCTGCTGTCGACCAAAATCTGCACGTTGAAATTCATGCTGTTCACGAACCGGATGTCTAGTTCGTCAAGCGATTTTGATTAGACTATGCACAGACTTGTTAGTCCAGCCAAAATGTAAGTCCGGAATTCAAGCCTAGTTCGGCAACAGGAAACTGGACATTTATAGTAAGTTAACGCCCTTGCCTCGGGAAGATGATTTTCATTGATCTTTCATCATAAGAACAATTCAGAACCGAGTATTACTACAAGAGAAGCAGCGGTCGGGTAGCCTAGTGGTTATAGCGTTCGCTCGTCACGCCGAAGACCCGGGTTCGATTCCTGACTTGGGTACAATGTGTGAAGCCCATTTCTGGTGTCCCCCGCTGTGATATTGCTGGGATATTGCTAAAAGCGGCGTAAAACCATACTCACTCACTCACTACTACAAGAGATCACAAATCACTCACTTGAAAATGATTGCATAAGGCATGGCAACATGAAGCGGAGGTTGTAATATGCATTTCTCAAGATCGGGTCAACGTTGGTATAGGCTGATGTAATTACAGTTTCCATGGATACATTAGTAATCGAGGTCTTAAGTATCATGGCCACGAGGGACGGCGGGGTAGCCTTGTGGTTAAAGCGTTCGCTCATCACGCCGAAGACCCAGGTTCGATTCCCCACATTGGTACAATGTGTGAAGCTCACTCATCGCCGGGAATAGCTGCAAGATTGATTGTGAGCAATAATTACTCACTCGTTCACTTCAGTATCATGTTCGCAGGTACAACTGAAATATAATATAAAGTAGTCTTCCACATCCCGTAGGATGCTTATCGTAAGTGGTGACACACGGGATCGGGTGGTCAAGTTCGTTGACTTCGTTGATGCATGTCATTGTATCCCAATTGCGTAGATCGATACTCATGATGCCAATCAAGTGATTGTCTGGTCAGACTCGATTATTTACACACCGCCGTCATATAGCTGAGGGGGCGGTCGGGTAGCCTAGTGGTTAAGGCGTTCGCTCGACACGCCGAAGACCCGGGTTCGATTCCCGACATGGGTACAATGTGTTAAGCCCATTTTTGGTGTCCCCCGCCGTGATATTGCTGGAATATTGTTAAAAGCGGCGTAAAACCATACTCACTCACTCATATAGCTGAAATATTGCTGAGTGTGGCGTTAAATAATAAACAAACAAATAAAATTTTTTTTAAAAAAGCATCTATTGATTAACTAAAAAAATGAAAACAAATATAGTTTGTGCTCGAAAGGTTTTTAATACACATTTAACGTCAATGTCTTTTGAACATTGAACTGATTTCTTTCCAAGAAGGTCCTCGTCCTGAAAAGAGAAATTTTTGGTTAAGACAGGCAGACAGGCAATTGCGTATCATGTTACTTTTCCGAACGGACTGTTTAGTCCCCAGGACCATGTGATTGTTGTGAGAGGTGTCCAAAATTACCAACAGTACTTGTATTAGGACTAGATAAATCTTCGGCTTTGTGACTTGTTATTATGTATGTAACTATGGTTGTGTGAGTGATTTGTGTCATCCTTAGGGGTGTCACGATAACTCGAAATATCGATATATTGCTATTGGTAAGGACTTAAAGTCAATAAATTTATTGTTAAATCAGTTTCCGATCACTAGTATTGATTTCAGTTAGGAATGTTGATAGTTTCGATTGTATTTACGATATCATTAAAATACATGCAATGCTGTTCAATTTTTATATTTTTTTTATCATGAGTGGTAGTAATTTACACATGATAATGTGGAAGTTTCTTTTGCTTAAACTATAAGGGTAAAGAAAAAACAAATCAGTCAACTTTACATTCAAAGGAAACTTCAATTCCAAGGTATAATTCAATTCTAAAATCCATCTAAAATGATACACTGAAAACTATCGATAGTTATCGCAATAGTTTCTTTCAGACAGACAGACAGTTTATTCAGTATTTTAGGCGTCAAGGCCCATAGTACAATGCAGATTGGATATTAACATTTTCACTTGATGTACATGATGAGATTTTAAATCAAGTTACACATTCCCCATTTCAAAGACATGTTTTAAGAATACAGAAACAGCATAGATCATATAAGGGATTTTCAGAGTTTAGCAGATTTATCATTAACTGGCGGTCTTTAAAAGTACCTTCTAAGATGGGGAGAAATGTAAACCTTAAATGGGACTACGTTTCACATGTAAGTAAGACATGGTATTCATCCTCTACTTCTCCGGATGAACAGTTTGTACAAATAGAGTTCACAATATCACCGCCTTTGGACCTGCGACATATATTTACATTAAAATTATGCAGTGAAATTCTAAATTTACAATAAGCTCTGATTAAACTTTTATCATTTAAACAAGTCAAATATCTTTCAGTTTGTAACAATGATTTTACTTTGCTGTAATTGCTGAGATAAAGTGATTCAGAAATACTTTGGTGCCACTGTTGACATAATATATCCTTCAGTCTTTGCTTAAATGAATATGAAAATAACTGTGGATCTCCCACATCTTGAGAAATCCATACACATGAAAAGCCTCTAACAAATAACAGATTTCTCACATCTGAAACTCAATTATTTGTACCATTATCATCAAGTACCTTTAACATTTTGTAACACTGATATGGGTATCTATCAGGCATCATTCTAAGTAACTTAATCCAATACTTGATTACCCTTAATTGGCTGGCTACAAAAATATTACTACGGCCTGTTTCACCAAGGATTGCCTTATTTGAGGCACGGGTATATATATAAACTGACGTCCAAAAGAAACTTTACCAGAGTTTGAAATAACTCTTGCTCAAAAACAACTAAACATACATGCATGAAGTAAAGTGTATTGAGAAGATCTATATATCAACATAACTCTGAAAATGACAATCATACCGCGACCGAGATTGACGTCTTGGAGGGCCAAGATCAGTTCTTACCGGTTGGCTGGAGAGTGTGGTCGTTGTCGAACACGACGATCCATCAAGTCCCAGAGGTGTTCTATGGGGGACATGTCGGTTGAGCGTGCAGGCCACGGCAGGACGTTGACGTTGTTGGCTGCGAGGAAGTTAGTGACAATTCTGGCTGTATGGGCTCTAGCGTTGTAGTGCTGATAAATGACACGTGGCTGATGTTGGTATGACAACTGAACGAAGAATGTTATCCATGTAACGCTGAGCTGTCAAGTTTCCGTCAACGATGACCAGCGGTGTCCTCTCCTGCCCACAGATCCCTTCCCACACCATGACACTGCCTCCACCATATGGTACGACCTCCTGCACGCAACACGCCGCCGTTCGTTCACCCCTTCGGCGGTAAACAAGTTGTCTTCCATCAGCCCTAAACATACAGAATCGACTTTCGTCAGTGAAGACAACCCTCTGCCAGTCACGTCGTTGCCAACGTCGTACAGTCCGGGCCCATCTCAATCGCAGACGACGATGTGGCGCTGTCAATAGATGTCCTCTAGTCTGGTCTAAAAGCCCCGATTCCATGAGCTCTGAGTCTCCTGGCCACTGTCTGTCGACTAACCCTGTGACCTTAGGCATTTCTCGCCGATGACGTCACTGTCAGGAAACGATTTCGGTGGGGCAAGGTACGCAAGGTACCATGGGGCGTGGTCACCCTGGGTCTGCCTGTTCTTGGCCTGTCAGCGGTCCGCCCTGTCTGTCTGTAACGTTGCATCAAGTTGGTAACGGCAACACGGGAGCAACCGATGGGTGGCTCCCATCTGTACCATACCCAAGGCTCTTTCACGTTGTTCGACTGTGAGTGGTGGCATTTCTTTTGTGTTTTGTTTTTTTATCACTGTGGATGTCTGACTTGCCGTTGCAATCGTTTTATACCCTTACCCGGACGTGCATTTGCAGTTGTCCGTGATGCACGTGTTTTTCACTTTTTCGCGTGTTATCTCGCAAACATGTAACAGGCGATTAACATTATCTGCCTCCTCTATTGTGTAAAAAAAATATACTTTGTCTGAAATTTATATTTTCAGTTGGTAAAGTTTCTTTTGGACGTCAGTTTATATAGATAGATAGATAGATAGATAGATAGATAGATAGATAGATAGATAGATTCTCCAAGGTTATGATTATGGATGCAAGAAATACAATTGCTCCTCTCTAATCAAAAACAGCCATAAAAATGAATGTCAGCCAAAGACTATTCTGTCTTTAAGTCTAGAATCTTGAACAGGATAGGTTTGGAACTGGCGATTTGGATGATTGTGGCAGTTGTTGCAGGTGGTCACGAGGTTGTTGAGGGTGTTGACTGTGGAATGGCATGATCTCAGACAACAGCGCAAGTGGATTCTGTCTCCGTTTCTTGACTTGAAACTAAGTTTGTAGCCAAAGTACACCAAATACTGTCCTCCACGATATATAGCAAGGCACTTGTTTGTTTGCCAGATTGCAATGCTATACAGTTGTCAATGACTATACCAACTAAAAATAAATAAAAAATCAGTTTAAAATGTCTTAACTCACCTGATCAGTGACAGCAATTGATAACCGGCTGACATGAATAAATTGTTTGATAGGCATTACTTAGAAGTTGACGGAAGACGAGATAGACACAATTTTTATGGATAACAACTTCTTTAATACTGTGAAAAGCGACGTTTCGGTATAGATCCTTATACCGTTATCAAGCAAGACTGAATAGGGGGACAGAATATATACTATTGTTGTTACTGTTAATCCTCTACTGTTAATCCCCCACCTACTATATATATTCTGCACTATGTCCCCCTATTCAGTGTTGTCGTCCGAAGTGTTGTGAACCACCGTGTGTTGCAACCTTGGAAGAAGTGTTGTAAAATATACAGTCAAACCACCGTGTGTTGTCACCTAAGAAGAAGTGTCGTGAAATATACAGTCGAACCACCGTGTGTTGTTACATGGGAAGAAGTGTCGTGAAATATACAGTCGAACAACCGTGTGTTGTAACCTGGGAAGAAGTGTTGTAAAATATGCGTTCAAATCACCATATGTTGTTATATCATGTGTTATTTCCAGGGAAGAAGTGTTATGAAATATACAGTCAAACAACCATGTGTTGTTATCTTGAAGAAGTGTCATGAAATATACAGTCAAACAACCATGTGTTGTTATCTTGAAGAAGTGTCATGAAATATACAGTCAAACAACCATGTGTTGTTATCTTGAAGAAGTGTCATGAAATATACAGTCAAACAACCATGTGTTGTTATCTTGAAGAAGTGTCATGAAATATACAGTCAAACAACCATGTGTTGTTATCTTGAAGAAGTGTCATGAAATATACAGTCAAACAACCATGTGTTGTTATCTTGAAGAAGTGTCATGAAATATACAGTCAAACAACCATGTGTTGTTATCTTGAAGAAGTGTCATGAAATATACTGTCAAACCACCGTGTGTTGTAACCTGGGAAGAAGTGTTTTGAAATATACAGTCAAACCACCGTGTGTTGTAACCTGGGAAGAAGTGTTGTGAAATATACAGTCAAACCACCGTGTGTTGCAACCTGGGAAGAAGTGTTGTGAAATATGCGTTCAAATCACCATATGTTGTTACATTGGAAGAAGTGTTGTGAAATATACAGTCAAACCACCGTGTGTTGTAACCTGGGAAGAAGTGTTGTAAAATATACAGTCAAACCACCGTGTGTTGTTACCTGGGAAGAAGTGTCGTAGAATATACAGTCAAACCACCGTGTATTGTTCCTGGGAAGAAGTGTCGTGAAATATACAGTCGAACCACCGTGTGTTTTTACATGGGAAGAAATGTTGTGAAATACGCAGTCAAACCACCGTGTGTTGTAACATTGGAAGAGGTGTTGTGAAATATACAGTCAAACCACAGTGTGTTGTTACCTGGGAAGAAGTGTTGTTAAATATACAGTCAAACCACCGTGTGTTGTTACCTGGGAAGAAGTGTGGTTAAATATACGGTCAAACCACCGTGTGTTGTTACCTGGGAAGAAGTGTCGTAACCTATACAGTCGAACCACCGTGTGTTGTAACCTGGGAAGAAGTGTCGTGAAATATACAGTCAAACCACCGTGTGTTGTTACCTGGGAAGAAGTGTCGTGAAATATACAGTCGAACCACCGTGTGTTGTAACATTGGAAGAGGTGTTGTGAAATATACAGTCAAACCACCGTGTGTTGTTACCTGGGAAGAAGTGTGGTTAAATATACAGTCAAACCACCGTGTGTTGTTACCTGGGAAGAAGTGTCGTGAAATATACAGTCAAACCACAGTGTGTTGTTTTCTTGATTTATAATCAAGAACTATATTGTAAAAAAACGGGTCTTACCTCGAAAAGTGCATCAAAGGACTTGAGCACCTTGATTAGATTTTTAAAATATCTGAAAAGATTTTCAAAATATCTGTCGACACCCATTTGGCCGCACACATGCTTTGCAAATCCTGCTGTCGACCAAAATCTGCACGTTGAAATTCATGCTGTTCACGAACCGGATGTCTAGTTCGTCAAGCGATTTTGATTAGACTATGCACAGACTTGTTAGTCCAGCCAAAATGTAAGTCCGGAATTCAAGCCTAGTTCGGCAACAGGAAACTGGACATTTATAGTAAGTTAACGCCCTTGCCTCGGGAAGATGATTCTCATTGATCTTTCATCATAAGAACAATTCAGAACCGAGTATTACTACAAGAGAAGGGGCGGTCGTGTAGCCTAGTGGTTAAAGCGTTCGCTCGTCACGCCGAAGACCCGGGTTCGATTCCTGACTTGGGTACAATGTGTGAAGCCCATTTCAGGTGTCCCCCGCTGTGATATTGCTGGGATATTGCTAAAAGCGGCGTAAAACCATACTCACTCACTCACTACTACAAGAGATCACAAATCACTCACTTGAAAATGATTGCATAAGGCATGGCAACATGAAGCGGAGGTTGTAATATGCATTTCTCAAGATCGGGTCAACGTTGGTATAGGCTGATGTAATTACAGTTTCCATGGATACATTAGTAATCGAGGTCTTAAGTATCATGGCCACGAGGGACGGCGGGGTAGCCTTGTGGTTAAAGCGTTCGCTCATCACGCCGAAGACCCAGGTTCGATTCCCCACATTGGTACAATGTGTGAAGCTCACTCATCGCCGGGAATAGCTGCAAGATTGATTGTGAGCAATAATTACTCACTCGTTCACTTCAGTATCATGTTCGCAGGTACAACTGAAATATAATATAAAGTAGTCTTCCACATCCCGTAGGATGCTTATCGTAAGTGGTGACACACGGGATCGGGTGGTCAAGTTCGTTGACTTCGTTGATGCATGTCATTGTATCCCAATTGCGTAGATCGATACTCATGATGCCAATCAAGTGATTGTCTGGTCAGACTCGATTATTTACACACCGCCGTCATATAGCTGAGGTGGCGGTCGGGTAGCCTAGTGGTTAAGGCGTTCGCTCGACACGCCGAAGACCCGGGTTCGATTCCCGACATGGGTACTATGTGTTAAGCCCATTTTTGGTGTCCCCCGCCGTGATATTGCTGGAATATTGTTAAAAGCGGCGTAAAACCATACTCACTCACTCATATAGCTGAAATATTGCTGAGTGTGGCGTTAAATAATAAACAAACAAATAAAAAAAATTTTAAAAAAGCATCTATTGATTAACTAAAAAATGAAAACAAATATAGTTTGTGCTCGAAAGGTTTTTAATACACATTTAACGTCAATGTCTTTTGAACATTGAACTGATTTCTTTCCAAGAAGGTCCTCGTCCTGAAAAGAGAATTTTTTGGTTAAGACAGGCAGACAGGCAATTGCGTATCATGTTACTTTTCCGAACGGACTGTTTAGTCCCCAGGACCATGTGATTGTTGTGAGAGGTGTCCAAAATTACCAACAGTACTTGTATTAGGACTAGATAAATCTTCGGCTTTGTGACTTGTTATTATGTATGTAACTATGGTTGTGTGAGTGATTTGTGTCATCCTTAGGGGTGTCACGATAACTCGAAATATCGATATATTGCTATTGGTAAGCACTTAAAGTCAATAAATTTATTGTTAAATCAGTTTCCGATCACTAGTATTGATTTCAGTAAGGAATGTTGATAGTTTCGATTGTATTTACGATATCATTAAAATACATGCAATGCTGTTCAATTTTTATATTTTTTTTATCATGAGTGGTAGTAATTTACACATGATAATGTGGAAGTTTCTTTTGCTTAAACTATAAGGGTAAAGAAAAAACAAATCAGTCAACTTTACATTCAAAGGAAACTTCAATTCCAAGGTATAATTCAATTCTAAAATCCATCTAAAGTGATACACTGAAAACTATCGATAGTTATCGCAATAGTTTCTTTCAGACAGACAGACAGTTTATTCAGTATTTTAGGCGTCAAGGCCCATAGTACAATGCAGATTGGATATTAACATTTTCACTTGATGTACATGATGAGATTTTAAATCAAGTTACACATTCCCCATTTCAAAGACATGTTTTAAGAATACAGAAACAGCATAGATCATATAAGGGATTTTCAGAGTTTAGCAGATTTATCATTAACTGGCGGTCTTTAAAAGTACCTTCTAAGATGGGGAGAAATGTAAACCTTAAATGGGACTACGTTTCACATGTAAGTAAGACATGGTATTCATCCTCTACTTCTCCGGATGAACAGTTTGTACAAATAGAGTTCACAATATCACCGCCTTTGGACCTGCGACATATATTTACATTAAAATTATGCAGTGAAATTCTAAATTTACAATAAGCTCTGATTAAACTTTTATCATTTAAACAAGTCAAATATCTTTCAGTTTGTAACAATGATTTTACTTTGCTGTAATTGCTGAGATAAAGTGATTCAGAAATACTTTGGTGCCACTGTTGACATAATATATCCTTCAGTCTTTGCTTAAATGAATATGAAAATAACTGTGGATCTCCCACATCTTGAGAAATCCATACACATGAAAAGCCTCTAACAAATAACAGATTTCTCACATCTGAAACTCAATTATTTGTACCATTATCATCAAGTACCTTTAACATTTTGTAACACTGATATGGGTATCTATCAGGCATCATTCTAAGTAACTTAATCCAATACTTAATTACCCTTAAATGGCTGGCTACAAAAATATTACTACGGCCTGTTTCACCAAGGATTGCCTTATTTGAGGCACGGGTATATATATAAACTGACGTCCAAAAGAAACTTTACCAGAGTTTGAAATAACTCTTGCTCAAAAACAACTAAACATACATGCATGAAGTAAAGTGTATTGAGAAGATCTATATATCAACATAACTCTGAAAATGACAATCATACCGCGACCGAGAATGACGTCTTGGAGGGCCAAGATCAGTTCTTACCGGTTGGCTGGAGAGTGTGGTCGTTGTCGAACACGACGATCCATCAAGTCCCAGAGGTGTTCTATGGGGGACATGTCGGTTGAGCGTGCAGGCCACGGCAGGACGTTGATGTTGTTGGCTGCGAGGAAGTTAGTGACAATTCTGGCTGTATGGGCTCTAGCGTTGTCGTGCTGATAAATGACACGTGGCTGCTGTTGGTATGACAACTGAACGAAGAATGTTATCCATGTAACGCTGAGCTGTCAAGTTTCCGTCAACGATGACCAGCGGTGTCCTCTCCTGCCCACAGATTCCTTCCCACACCATGACACTGCCTCCACCATATGGTACGACCTCCTGCACGCAACACGCCGCCGTTCGTTCACCCCTTCGGCGGTAAACAAGTTGTCTTCCATCAGCCCTAAACATACAGAATCGACTTTCGTCAGTGAAGACAACCCTCTGCCAGTCACGTCGTTGCCAACGTCGTACAGTCCGGGCCCATCTCAATCGCAGACGACGATGTTGCGCTGTCAATAGATGTCCTCTGTCTGGTCTAAAAGCCCCGATTCCATGAGCTCTGAGTCTCCTGGCCACTGTCTGTCGACTAACCCTGTGACCTTAGGCATTTCTCGCCGATGACGTCACTGTCAGGAAACGATTTCGGTGGTGCAAGGTACGCAAGTACCGGTCATCATGGGGCGTGGTCACCCTGGGTCTGCCTGTTCTTGGCCTGTCAGCGGTCCGCCCTGTCTGTCTGTAACGTTGCATCAAGTTGGTAACGGCAACACGGGAGCAACCGATGGGTGGCTCCCATCTGTACCATACCCAAGGCTCTTTCACGTTGTTCGACTGTGAGTGGTGGCATTTCTTTTGTGTGTTTTTTTTATCACTGTGTATGTCTGACTTGCCGTTGCAATCGTTTTATACCCTTACCCGGACGTGCATTTGCAGTTGTCCGTGATGCACGTGTTTTTCACTTTTTCGCGTGTTATCTCGCAGACATGTAACAGGCGATTAACATTATCTGCCTCCTCTATTGTGTAAAAAAAATATACTTTGTCTGAAATTTATATTTTCAGTTGGTAAAGTTTCTTTTGGACGTCAGTTTATATAGATAGATAGATAGATAGATAGATAGATAGATAGATAGATAGATTCTCCAAGGTTATGATCATGGATGCAAGAAATACAATTGCTCCTCTCTAATCAAAACAGCCATGAAAATGAATGTCGTTCATAATTCTAAAGACATAAGCTTACCTTATCAACCTAGGGTAGGCTGTAATAAAAAGTGTGTTTTTTTATATGAATGAGTGCCATAACTTTCCAATTCCATATATATATGCAGGGATATTGTATCATCATTGAACATTTAAAATTCGACCAGTAAAGATCCGGGGTCGAATAGGTCTTCAGCAACCCATTCTTGATGTAAAAGGCGACTTTGCTTGTCGTAAGAGGCGACTGACGGGAAAGGGTGGTCAGGTTCGCGGACTTGGTGGATACATGTCATCGTGTCCCAATTGTGTGGATCGATGCTCATGATGTCAATGACTGGATTGTCTGGTCCAGACTTGATTATTTACAAACCGCCATCATATAGCTGGAATATTGCTGAGTGCGGCGTTAAACAACAAACAAACATACAAACAACATTTCACATTCAACCAGATGAATTAGAGACTAATCAAGCAAGGCTTTCGAATAGATGTTTCTGTCACTGAATAAACAGTTTTATTTGTCAACCACACGCCATACGCTTGATTATCATGATAGCTATTTTTATTTCTAATATGTTAGTAGGCTTAAATCATTTAATATTTTTCTGAAAATAGTCATCAGACTGATGAGTGATCTATTCTTCACTTTACATTGTATCTTAGTATAATGTTATTTTAGCGGCATGTCGTACACAGTGCCGTCTCTGTCGTGATGTAACTTACCAAAGAGGCTCGAATCCAAGGCTAGGAGAACCAGCGGGGTCGGACGTTGTGTACGCCAACGTTCCCTCAGCATCACAGGTCGTGGAGTTGAAAATTTTGAGATTTCTGAAAAAGAAATGAGCATCCTTTTATCTACGTCATTGTTTCCCAGACAAGATCATATTGGTCTTCCAGGGCAGAATAGATCCCTTAGTACCACAACTTGACAACTACCATGTCTTGAGGGCTGACGAAAAGGAAAATGCCTGAGTTCTTAATGAGTAAGTTATTGCTATTTATTTATTGTTAATTTTATCTTGAAACTTGAGATACACCAGGCAATACATAAAACAGCACAGTGCGAGTTAGACAATCTATTTTAGTTCTGGTACATTGACTGGTGAAAATCCTGGTTAGAATTGGCCTTCACCAACCCATAGCTTCCGAAGGAGGCAACTATGCTTGTTGTAAGAGGCGACTAACGGGATCGGGTGGTCAGGCTCGCTGACTTGGTTGATGCATGTCATCGATCCAAAATGCGTGGATCGATGCTCACAGAATTGTCTAGTCGAGACTCGAATATTTACAGACCTTCGTCTGCTGAACTGAACCTACAGTCGACATGATGAACACCCCATGGCATCATTGATTGATGGTGATTCAGAAACACGTGCTTGTGACATAGGACTCGTGGTTGACAGGGCGATCATACATACATATGCCATCCTGTATGTAAACTATCATCAAAACACTTACGCATCATTTGGGTAGACTGCGTAAATTAACGATGTACAGGGGTTGATCTTGACGTCCGCACATGCTTCATCAGTACAGTCCAGCAGTTTGAAGCAGCCGGTGCCGATGTTGTAGATCCAGAGTCCGCCCACAGAATCGCAAAATACTATCCTCTCTTTTGAAAAAAATACCAAGCTGGATTTTCTACATGTCAATTTTATTTTTATCAAAAGGCATCAGGGTAGGTTTGACAGAAACAATAAGATTTAGTACCAAATATTTAAGAATAAATTAGAAATATTATTACTTGTTTGGTTTTCTTACTTCAGGAGATTAAAAATAAAGTTACAGTCGAACCTTATTTTATCGACGCCCTTTATCTCGATAAAATTAGGTTCGATTGTATACACAATTGGGGACTAATATGCCTCAGTATCACGTTTAGAAAATATTATGCCATTTGAATGAAAATTATCTTTTCTGAAAATAAATAAATAAGATTAACATGATCAAGTTGATATTTCGAGATACCTTGTCAGTTAAACTTTATCTCGAACCCATTCCCCGGCCCCGACCACCTTACTATAATGTTCATACCCTGTTATCTCGAATGTCCGGATATCTCGAAGTAACAACACGGTCCCACTAGGCTCGAGTTCGAGTATCTCTTACTGTTAGTATGTCATTGCTATAGCTCTCTTATGACCAACATACTCAACATAAGGTATGATTATTGATGAACCTTACGTCAGCACAAACGTATATGATTTTGTCAAAGTCATCAGAGCACTAGGTATGAATTATATGCAGTGAAGTTTCATAAACCATTTGTAAGTACATCAATCCATTCTGAAAAGGGGTCGGAGGTATTGTCTAGAAAACAGGGTTCAATGTTGATCGCTGTATACGGATTGATAAAGCATATATCGAGGGGTTTTATAGAATAGGCAAAAACATAATTGTAGTATTTGCCAGTGAGGTCCAGGGCTCTGTTCTACAAACAGAGCGTAACTCTCATTAATTAGAATAGACTTCGTAGAGCTGCGACCGCCTAGGGGCCTAGATCAGCATGATTCCACTGTATGTTTTCATACGTACCTTCGTCAATGACATCAAACGAATTAATGTTCACTGGAAACTTGAATTTGGTTTTCAAATCTTCACCTGTCTTATTGATGCATTCGATTTGCTTGCAGTTGACGTAATACAATAGCCTTGAAAGAAAATAGAAGGCAATAAGTAAACTACGTTTATAACGAACTGACCGATAGAACGAACTTATTTTGTTGTCCCAGCCATTTGTTGTATATATGTTGTTACATGCTTATAACGAACTACGGTTATTACGAACTTAAATTAGTGGCCCCTTTAAGTTCGTTATAACCGTAGTTTACTGTATTTACATACGTTCGGTCGTCAATTGAAACAAAAACACTTCATTGGTCTGCATTTGCCCCACTTGCGAATGTAAACAATTAATTATGACATGTTTATTTTAAAACAAGTTTTATTACTGTAACCGTTTTGATCTTTTAGGACTGTTGGCTTAACTATATTGACATGCACAACATGTTCAGTGGAAGAATTTCAAGCCATAAGCTAATCGCTGTTCGAGGAACGTTGTCTCGTGATACGACCTGTGCCCAAGGGCACATACGATATCTGTGAGCCCCGATATTTTTAATACGTAATAAAAAGAGAATTCTCTATGCATGCGTGTCAAAACAAGTGTCAAAATGAATTATATTTCCCGAGCCAGGTATTAATTTCTTTATTACCCATTATTTCTTAATCCTTTTGAGTTCCGATTTAGAAAAATGCACGATCAATATCACGACCGCCCTCTTATAAAGTTCAATGTCAAATGACGTCAACAATCTTCAGCTATGACGTCAGGATGACGTAAACAATACGAAGTGAAGTGATATTTGCCATAGTGCACATGCAATGTTTATTAAAGGGTCGTCTAAAGCGCCGCGGTACGCTGTGCAGAGTTGCGTCCCTTGTGCACGCCAGAAATCTATGATTGTGGGTTCGAGTCCCGTTTATGTTACTAGGTGTGTCAGCACCATACCCTTGCTCGTGGGTTTCACCGAAGTGGTAAACATCTGACACATGCATCACTTCGGGCTTTCCTCCCACATTAAGCTGGCACGCCGCGATATAACTGGAATACAGTTAAAAACGGCGTTAAACTGAACTCACTCACTCACTCTCACCCTATGGGTAATAGTTGTATATATCTTAGGGCAGAACGGATCAGTCACGTATATGTATAGTAGTCAGTGCCTAAATGTGTGTAATAATAAATCAAAGCAAACCAAGGAACGTAATGGACAGTAATACTGTAGAAAATACAGAAACAAAATTATGATGCTAACCCATTATAGGCTCTGATAATCCCAGCCTCGCAGGAAACAGTAGCAACTGTGGTGACATTTAGATCAGTTGGATCAATAGACAGGATAGCATCATCCAAGGGGGCAGCATAAGCAATGGTGACGTAAAGCTTTCCATCATCGCAAAACGTAATGCCATTCCCAACTCCACCAGAGGAAGCTAAGGCTAGATGATAGGGGAAAAGGGGAAAAAAGCATCAGATGAAAAGGGTATTGACATCATTCTATTGAACAGATATGTGTTTATTCTATTAGCAAGTGCTTATCTGTTTTCATGAACCATGTGCTTTCAGTTATATAAGAGATCCACTTTGTTCAGAATGGGTTTCAGTCAATGCTACGGATACGTCATGACTACGTGTAATACTTTGGCAAGAACATTTTAACCAACATTTTAGGCTACCGTATTCGACGTAATAAGCGCCCAGGGCGCTCTCAAAATTAGAAATATGGTGGTTCTTATTAGAATATTATTTTAGTGAAAAAAAACAGAGTTGAAAGATAAATTTCGTTGTTTATGCTGACAGCCTAAAATGTTTATGTACGACAGATATATTTTTCAAGAATTTAATTGCCCATAGTTAAGGTGCATATAACACACGAGTGCGTATTATACGCGAATAAATAAATCTTGTGTACATTGATCAATCGGAAGGGGTGCTAATTGGGATTGTTCACTAGCCAATATATTAGCAAATATCGCCGTGGGCGTTTATTAGAGCGGGGCGCTTATTACGTCGAATACGGTCTGGGCAAGTCTTTCAAAAGTTCAAAGAAGAGCGTCTTGCGTCTCTTGCTCAAAGGTTATGTGATCACGGTCACAGCATTCAAGTAAAGCTTTCATAACGTTTTATGGTAGACATGTGAAGGACATTTCCAGATTAGACGTATCGGGGACAAAAATGATGGCATATTCCCTATTTTGACTTGTTATATGTTTCCGTATTTTTACAGGCGAAATATTTACTCGCCTTTGCATGTGTTTGTGACGAGTGCCACCTGGTATGATCGCCATTTGATCGTGATTAAAACACATACCTATGATACAGCCGGAATCGTACAATCATGGACAGTGTATTCTCATTTTTTATTTGATAGGTTTTAATTCAATTTTATATTAAATATTTAATTTAATATTCAATGTTTAAATTTAGAAGTTGCCTTCATGGTAGGTTGGTATATGAAATAACATTCAATTGAGAACATAATGACGTACCTGTATCATTAGCGATGACAGTGTCAATTCCGCTGGGAATGCTCTGACATTTTACGACGAAAGGATCATTACTGATGACGTAGAGATTGAAGGACTCATCAGCTGATCTATCCCCAGCTGTTAGAGCGCTGATATTTAAGCTTGCGTCGATGTTATGCAGGATCGACCCAACTGGGTCAGCGACAGCAACGAGGGACGACTCATCACTAGCAACAAGTGCTGCACAACCTTTGACTGTAAAACACAATAGTATATGTTCTGACTCAACAGTTTATTTAAGATATAATAAGACATTGGTTGGGGTTGTTTGCAACATTTATTGATTTGATGACTGATGTAATCTGCACATGAACACTTTGGGCATTTTATACCAGGAATATATCATAAACTGAGGGAATGTCAATGATATTCTTAAATATTTTTGCTGATGGTTATTGATTTGGTCCTTTATATTTTATTATTTTTAAAGCTAAAAGTGCTAGTTAAGTAACTGCACCGCTAATTAAGTAACTGCACAAAGGCGGCTCCTAATCAATACATGTAAAAGCAAAACATATGAGGGAAGTTTGGGGTGAGTGAGTGAGTATGGTTCTACGCCGCTTTTAGCAATATTCCAGCAATATCACGGCGGGGGACACCAGAAGTGGGCTTGTTGGGTACCCATGGTGGGTGACGAGCGACGCTTTAACCACTAGGCTACCCGACCATTTGGAAATGTTTTATAAAGAGATGCCTAAGATCGAGTTATTGTTTCTTTCCTTGGCATGTGAAATATCTACGGAAGTCTTTTAGGGCCATTTGTTTTTTACTTTTTTTTCGATACTGTCTTGAAATTTCAAGATACAGAAGTTGAAATTTCAAGATATTAAGTTGAAATTTCAAGATACTATATTGAATTTTCAAGATACAGATGTTGAAATTTCAAGATATTAAGTTGAAATTTCAATATACTAAGTTGAAATTTCAAGATAATAAGTTGAAATTTCAAGATACTAAATTGAAATTTCAAGAAACTGAGTTGAAATTTCAAGATACTAAGTTGAAATTTCAAGATACTAAGTTGAAATTTCAAGATGATAAGTTGAAGTTTCAAGATAATAAGTTGAAATTTCAACTTAGTATCTTGAAATTTCAACTTAATAGCTTAAAATTTCAACTGAATATCTTGAAATTTCAACTTAGTATCTTGAAATTTCAAGTTAGCATTAAAAAACAACAACAACAATTATATGGCCACAAAAGGCTTCCGTAAATATCAATTAACGTACAGTGATTTTTTTTTTCTCATTCCATGTAATAGTTCAATAGTGCTAATAAGTGATACAGGTTCGTTTTTAGCGATTGGCAAGTATGCAGTTGATATGGTGAAAGGAACATGAATTAAAAATGAACGACCAAACAGTAAAAGGTGTATCTGAATCTTAAGTATCCCTTGGCTCAGTGAGCTCGATTATCCTGAGCTTTGTCATCTCGAAAATATTTTCGTGCTAAATTGGTCTTATCAAATGAGTACATTTAACCCATTGTGCAATGAAACTATTTTGAAAACATTTCTTTGATGGCACATCCGTTGGTTCATATACGTACGTCCAGGACAATCAACTGGTGCGACGATCTCTGTCAGATTTCTGAACTCTTCTATAAGGTCAGCTAGCTCAGCGTTGGCCGCTTCCAATCTTGTTTCAAAACAATTCGCGAATGAGGTATCTAAAAACAAATAAATACAAGTTGTAACCTGTTGTAGAGAATTTGCAACTGACAAATACAAATGAATAAGGAATGTATGATATCGCGGTAACAACTGATGTCTGGTTATCAAATTTACATGTGTATATATCTTTTTTGAACTCTTTTGTTTTACATTTAACCTAAATTTCGCACTGTGAGAGTTCATATCCAGCCGTCATAACACATCCTTGATATAATTATCTGATATATCGTACGATGTGTTTACACCGGCAGCCAAGGCCGTTTCCCACCAAAAATAGTGAATTCTACTAACTTAATTAGTTAGCGGGTAGAAGGTCTAGTAAACAGCTAATTTACTATGCTGCGAGGTAGTCAGTGTCACGCTCGCCATATTGAGATGATTATGGGTGAGAGAATTTTACTGATCTACGAGAGGTTATCTACTAGACTAATTAGTAAAAACATTCATAACTGGTTAGTAAAGTCTCCTGAAATTCACAAAGGTAATTAATGGGACCTTCAGGTTTAATTATGACAACCTGTTACACTTTCCATTTTTCTTTTTACGTGTCAGTATATCTCTTAATTGCAACGGTATATATGTGTTGTGTCTTTCGTATGTAAGGGTAAATATTTGAATCGAAATAATCCTGTCATAATAGTGAGTGAGTATGGTTTTACGCCCCTTGTGGCAATATTCAAGCAAAATCTCGGGGGGGGGGGGGGGGGGGGGCACCAGAAATGGGCTTCACACATTGTACCCATGTCGGGAATCGAACCCGGGTCTTCGGCATGACGAGCGAACGCTTTAACCACTAGGCTACCCGACCGCACCTCTTTTATAATAACTGGAAAGGTTAACTAACGGGCAAAAGAAACGATACCCAACCAATTTTCTTGTCTAAAACAAAACTGACGCAAAATTTAGTCACACTTGAAGAGCCGGCACCTACTCTCGTCGCTGAAGAGCACTCTTCGCCAATTTATCTGCTGCTACTGCTGTACAGTCGTGGCCCATCTCAGCAGAAACGTTAATGTCCTTGAAAGGTCGATAGGCACGGAGACCATACAGGCGGAGTCGTCTAGCAACGGTCCTCCTGCTGGCTGAATGTCCAAGGCTGTTTGTGGATGCTGACGTCACAGTTAGGAATCTGGACTTTAGGTGAAGCACCCGTAAATACCGGTCTTCCTGTGGGGTCGGGACCGTGGGTCTTCCACTCCTCGGCCTGTCTGCAGTACTGCCAGTTTGCCTGTGACGTGTGCCAACTCTGGCGATGGTGCACTTGAAGTAGCCCATGATCCTAGCAACGTGCTCCCGCGTCGCTCCCACTTGCAACACGCCGATGGCTCACTCCCTCTGCTCTGCGGTCAGTCGAGGCATGTTCGTTGTTGTAAACGGTTTCATGTGATGAGAGAGTACAATCCTGCTCATGTTTTATACCAGAATTTCATACGGGTAACTCTGTGCACATTTTGCGTTTCTTAGTGATTAAATTCACGTTTCTCGCAAATCACCTGAAGCACGTGCACATGTTCACAGGGAATAGGTAAGTTGCATTCCAGCTATTGTATTCTTTTTGTATTCTAATTGGTAAGGAGACAACTGATGTCGTTTGATACCGGGTCAACAATGCTAAATTACTCAGAAGCACTAGCCAGCCGAAATGTTTTACTAGTCAGCTGCAGATTTAATTATGTGGCCATTTTACAAGAAGAAATCTGAAGTGTAGAGAAGGAAAATGTATCATGAAATAATATCTTAGATTATGTAATTGATACTTCCCATATGGAAAGTTATACTGTTAACGGACCGACCATTATGTATTCCGGGGAAGAGAGGCTTGTGATATTTATTTGAGATTTTGCAAGACATTCCATTTGTTTTTCAGAACCTGTAACATTTCCAGCGAATACCTGTTGTAAAACCTGAAGACAAGTTATGTTGTTGTTTTTTGGCAAAAAAATGTTTTTTTTGTCATTAAACTATTTTTTTGGTCATAAATAGGAATATTTTCGTTTATAATATCGGTGTGTAAATCGGTCAATCAAGCGGGAACAAGTCAGGTAAAACACTACCCGTCAGTATAAAGCAAACTGTTCAAATATTTTATGGAAAAAAAACAATATGCTTATATGGAAATATTTACTGTTTGAAAAAAGTAAATGTGTTACATGTTTTGAGGATTGACTGTATTTTTTTCGGTTCATTAAGGTTAGAAAAGCCGATGTGCAAACTAACGCGTATAGTTAAATTCGACAACGAAAACATGTTTTATCTGCAATGGTTTAACCAAACGCAGTTGTATATATCAAAGCAGACAAAACTGACGAGAATGATAAACATTCCAGGTGAAGGAATACATACTGTGGCGTGACATTAATCAGGTGGTTGTTTCATTTATGCACATAACTTGATGCGCCTACAAAGTCAGTAGCCAATCAACGGAGAATAAGATCAAACCAATGTTCATAGAACAAATTTATCCTGGAGAAGGCAACTGTTTCAAATGACCTGGTCAGTTACCGCCAAATTCAATTAGTTCCCACAGTCGGAAAAATGCTAGTTAGAAGAACCCGAAGACATGAAAGTTGTGGAACCGAGGCAAGGGGATGAACAGGCGAGCGAGCATGTTTGCTGTTTCATTCCTTCTCGGCCTTCGGTCTCAAAGGATTGTTTGTTAAATAAATATGCATGAATTTCGCTAAATGTCCTGTGCATGACGATACACGTGAGCAGAGAGGCATTTCCCTCGAATGTAATATTGGGATTCACCGATATTCCATAGTAATAAAAGTTGTCCGCCTCGGTGGGCGTGGCTTAATATTTTACATTCATTCGGAAATTAATGCAATGACAAGTGACCAATTCAGCTAATCAGAATGCAGGAATTTCAATGAATACAACGAAAATTTGACTATATGTTTTTGAAAATATCAATCTAATTTGGGGGGATTCGTCCGAGTAATGTTTTAGCATTACAAATTCATTGACAAAATCCAAAACTGGTGATAGGCCCTTAAAGAGGGATGGTGTAACAACTTATTTAACAACATGAATATCGGGTGTGAACACTGTTCCGTGTCGACTTCCAAATTGAAACAATAATTTGAAAGGACAGAAAATGTATACGCAAATGAAATCAATGTGAAACCAACAAACAACAAAGGCATGTTATACAATTAACAACTGTAATATAAACTTACCCCAAAGGCAGTATACAATAGAGCGGCAGTACAAAATTCAATGACAGTATAAAATACAACAACAGCGGTTATAGCAGTAAAAGACAGTGATAATAAATGTTACCAGGCAGCAACAGTGGTGAAGCTTCCTCCACATGCCGAGGCTGGATATCCAGGGTGAAAACGTGATCTTCACACAACCGCTACTGGTCTTGATGTAATGTGAGATGAGAGAGGCATGCCCTTGCCCAGTTATATAGTCTAAATAGCTTCTACAAAACCCCATACCATGCTGAATTAGTCAAGAGCTGTTTTTAGAAGATTCCAGATTACACTTGACTCCAAAAGTATCCAACAATATTAACTTCCACACATCAGCTTGCATTAGATAGTAATACATTCCTGACCACTAAGTATTGTTGAAACATTAAGCTATGAAATCTTTCTGAATCTCAACAGATTGGGAATAATAGAATTACAACATTATTTAACAATAAATCACATTGTAATATAACACCACCTATTGCGTTGATAGCAGCAGCGCATGTAAGAAAGTACATGATTGAAAACAACATGTTGTTCCAAATGTCAACCAAACATTTGTCCAACTGATCTGTTCCTGTCGTAGGCGTCGACCTATCACACCCCAGATATGTTCTGTTGGGGAGAGGCCTGGGGAAAGAGCTGGCCATGGCGGTAAGCAATGTTATGCTGCCCCAGAAATCTGTTACAACACTTTCAATATGTGGGCGGGCATTAGTGACGTTACCTCCCTGCATTTGCGTAAAAAGATGGAACATGATCTCAAACGATGTCATCCCAGTAGCTTACAATGATGAGCCACCCTTCCAATTCATTTCCACCCAAAACTGTTGAGTTGACAAAAGCAAGCGTCGCTAAAACGTTCTCCTGGACGCCTGTAGACCTTTGAACGACCATCAGAGCTGTCCAGATGAAACCAAGACTCATCGTTGAACAGTATCCTGTCCCAGTCTTGCCTTCTGAATTTCAGATGCTGTCTGCACCAAGCTGGACGTGCCTGACGGTGACGTGAAAGCAAAATTGGGCGCATCGCTGTACGTCGGGATGGATGTTGTACTCCCTCTACCGGTTGCGTACGGTTCAGCCACTAATTGATCTCAACCAAGGATTTGTTCGACACGTTTATGTGGCAGTTTGGTCTCGATTCCGTGGATACACTAACTGAATTTGGTTGTCTTGTTGCCTCGACTTGACATTAGGACAAGTCATGAGTGTTGCCCTGCTGTAGATAACGTATCCAAATACTTTGTGGAGTAAGGGTTTACAGTTGTAAAATAATGTATCTTATCCAACCGTCAACTTAACTGCCCTCAGCAACCTGCAGTTTTCCAAACATTCGTGCCAAGGCTGTACCCACAATGATCGTGACGTACGTCCGCCTCTACGCCGGTAAACTCGCAATTGGCCGTCAGCACTGAAAACCTAGAACCTACTCTCATCGGTAAACAGCACTCTGTCCCAATGTCGTCTTTGCCAGCGTTGCACTGTACGAGCCCACCTCAATCTGTTGAGTCTATGTTGTCGGGTCAAGGTCATTCCCCTCAAAGGTCGATAAGCTCTCAAACCAAAATGGCGGAGACGTCGGGCTACAGTCCTTCTGCTGACGGTATGTTGGAAAGCATTTTGTGCTGATGACGTCACAGTGAGGAATCTGTTACGTAGGTGCAACATACGCAAATAGCGGTTTTCGTTGGGCGTGGTTACTCATGGTCTTCCACTTCGTGGTTTGTCTGATGTCCGGCCAGTATCTCTAAAAAGTTTCACCAGTCTCTCGATGGTGGTTTTGTGACAGTTCATGATTTCTGCAACTCTGATCTGAGTTTCACCCATCTGCAACATTCCTATTGCTCTCGATTGCAGCTCAGACGTCAAACGTGGTATTCTTGTAGGTGAATTCTAAACGATTCAATGCTAAAGAAGGTTTCTGTGCACAATTCATACCTCGATCTAGCACGAAATTTTCCTTATGCATTTTTTACAAAAAGAGGAAAAAAACGTATTTCTCCGAAAATCACGTGCTGCAGATTCGCCACGACTCCTAGGAAATAATTGGTTCGTTTGGGAGAATGTTTTTATATGGTATCGAATCATGGTTTTAGGTTTTGATCAAAAATGTGTCAACGTTTATAAAACCAGCGTTTCTTTTGCCCGTGAGTTTAGATCCATGATGTGAAGCTGGCTTTCTTCTAGTGACCACCGTCCTGCCACTTGTAGGTTTTGGCAATGAGTGGTTGAGGCGTCGACAAAAAGGTGGAGAGTCGGGGTGAATGGTTGCAAGGAGATTCCTTCGCAGACATTTGATGGAGTCAATCACCAATCTTTGTGTGTAGACGGCTCGGAAGAGATATTAAGACCTGACAATCGTCGTCCTGAAGAAAGGGCTTGAGGAAGCACTGGATTGGCCGTAAGTGAAGTTGACCTCTCTTGGTGAGGGCTTGTGCTGATGTTAGGAGACCGAGAAGTTGTTGCCATTGACGCAAGGAAAGTGGCTGTTTGAGTGCCAATGTAATGAGGCGTTGGATTTTCTCCCAACGATCTTGGGGTACAAACATCTTGCCTAGACTTGTGTCGAAGAGGGCTCCGATGAACTTGAGACGTTGTGTTGGAATAGTTTCGGACTTTTTTGTGTTGATGATCCAACCTAGTTGGTGAAGTAGGCGTTGAGAAAAATCGAGGTGACGAAGTAGAGTGTTTGAATCCTTGTTGGCTTCAATGCAGTCGTCGATGTATGTTTCGAACATGATGCCTCGAGTGTGTAGGAACTTGACGATGGGTTTTGTGAGGTGAGTAAAAAGCCACGGGTCCGAAGAAATTCTAAATGGGAGCATTCGCCATTGGTAGTGTTGGCCTAGGAACACAAACCGAAGAAAATAGCGGTGCTCTGGCAGGATAGGGACGTGAAGGTACGCGGTATAGTTTGTTGAAGGTTTTCATGTTGAAGATGAGACGTAGTTGAGGACTGTTTTTCTTGGGAAACAGAAAATTTGGAGAATAGAACCCTGGTGTCATTGGCCAAGTGCCCAGACACTCTATTGCGTTTTTTACCAGTAACGTCAGAGGTGTCGTGGCAAGAGGTAGAGGATAACCTGTTTGTAGGCGTCGAACCAGAGGTGGTGATGGGGAGCCGATACGACAAGTAGGTGAAGTAGAGCTCTGCCTATCTTTAGGTGAAGGACATCTTATAACGGTAGCTGACCTGAGTGGTCTATCTCTATGTCGCCGAGGAGAATCCTCATGATGGGAAGAGGAAATGTGGCTTCATCAACAAGGTCTGTAATCCGGATCATGAGGATACCCATGCCATGGAGGGTGGGGATCCCTGTAGTGTGGGTGTCGTTCCAACTCATGTGCGTAGGCACTATATGAAGTAGTGTTCCAAGGGTAATCACCACGTTGATGAAAATCAAAAGTGTGAGGGTAATCTCATCCGGATGGATGAGTGAAGGAGAAGATCGAGACATGTAGGATGAATGGCTAATAGACTCGTTGTAGCGTTCATCCTCCGAGCCTAGACATGATGGGTCTGAATATTCTGTGTGAGACATGGTAAGGGGATGAGTGATAATCTGCTCTCCTGTCATTAGACAAGTAATCATCTGTAGGTGAACGTCGCATCTAAGGGGAATCTCATGAATGTTTCCGATCCTTTGAGGTTTAATGATCTCTCGTGTCCCGTTGAACCTCCTTTGAAGTGTGTCGATACTTAGGAGTCAGTATGTCCTTCGAAGTTTGGTTCGATGATGTTCGTTGAACCTCAGAGGTTCGACGAAGATCGGAACTCTTTTGTTTGTCCGAGGATGTACGATTCAAACGCGACTGTCGCACCTCGGGAGTACAGCGATGTTCGGAGGTTTGGCGATGTTCGAATGTTCGACAAGGGTCGGATGTTTGACGAGGTTCGGAGGGTCGGATGACTGACAGAACTTATAGGGTTGACCGAGGTACCAGTACTATGTGTACCCTCCGAAGGTAAAACAGGAGCGAGCTCCATGTTAGTCAAAGAACACGACGAGTCGAAAGTACGAACCTCAGTCGGGTTCGACATGTTGGCTGACGTAAGCCGGTAATCCACACTCGTGTCTAACGAGAGGACTCGTCGAATGTCCGAGTCTCGGGATGTGGACAGTAGGTTCGGCTTTGAAGGTGGATTCGTGGAGACCTTAGACATGTCGTCTGAGAGAGAAGAGTCAGAGACTCCCTTATCGTCTAACAAAATCATTGGACCAGTGGGTTCCCTAGTATCATGGCCCCCCGGTGAAGATGATCGGGCCGATATGGCTTTCTTGACCGGTGTTTTCTTGGCTTTCGTGGAATTTTCTGCAGTCATAGAGAGACGATCTGACACCAGACGCCGACATTTATGCAGGTACAGTTTGAAGGATTCATCTGGTAGATGGGAGCAGAGTTCGCAACGCTCTAAAAAACTGGAGAATACACGACAGTCCGAACACTGGTTATGCGGGTCAGACGGAGAGAAAACACGTCGGCACAAAGTGCAGATAGGTCTCCGTTTGGACTGTTCGTCCATTATGAAAAATAACTATCCCAAACAGGGATATAAGTAAATTTGCATGCAATTAGACGTCAAAAATGTGAAAATCGCTTGCAACCGAAAAAAACCGATATGGATTCCTGTAATAACAACACGTCACCACTGCGTGGGGATTTGAAAGGGTATGAGTTGACAGGGATAGACACTTGATCAGTGCAAGATGGTCAACCAGCATGCATAGCGCGCATGACAAAGATCTGGGAGGTTACCGTGGCGATGTGAGGTATGACAGGGTTAATTAACTTTAGAAGCTGGAAACTTTTATTTCATACACGTTTCCACTCAGAATCGAAAGAAGAAAAAGAGAAATGCATAGTGTGAGATAGAATAAGTTTTTTAAAAATTCATTTTAAATCTTCTGATGACTCGTATCCCGGACGGCGCCACATATGATTCTAGGAGCATCTAAGTTTAGTTTTCCAATATATAAGCTTGTTCATTAGTACCGTTGTCCCAAATATGACAACAATAATCAAAAAAATTGGTAAAATAAATGATTTGTACATAGTTTCTAGGGTAGTTCGGGATAGACGATGTTTATAACTTCTAAAACAAAGAACCAGATTACAATATTTCCTTACAATATCATCAATGTGCATTTTCCATGTACAGTTACTTTGTTAAGTAATACCTAAGTGCTTATGTACATCTTTGATTTCTGTACCATTCATATATAGGTTAGGTTTGCGGCTAGGGTTTGTTGAATAGATTCAGTTTTTGCGGGACTAAATTTAATTTGCCATTGAGATTACGAGCAGCTATATCAGGATCTTCTATGATAACAAACAAGAATGTGTCATCAGAAAAAAGGTCTGATATTACTATTTATTCCTTCAACAAAGCCATTGATATATATAATAAACAATAATGATCCCAAGACCGAGCCATGTGGCACGCCTGATCTGATCTATAGCCATTTATAACTACCTTTTGATATCGATTTTCTGAGTATTTATCAAACCATCTCAATACATTTCCACAGATACCATGATGTTGTAACTTATAAATTATTCCTTTGTGCCAAATTTTTATCAAAAGCTTTACTTACGTCACATAATACAGCTCTTACTTCCTTACCTTCATATAGAGCCTTTGCAATAAAGTCATAGAAATACAGTAAACATACGGTTATAACGAATACGCATATAACGAACTGACGGATATAACAAACTTACTTTTTTAAGTACTTTATTTCAAATACCATCAGGGTCAGATGCCTTTGTGGTGTCCACGGAGAGTAGTATATCCCTAACTTCATCTTCTATCAAAGTTGTATTTACTAAAAGATTATCAGCTTTAACTAATTCTACGGGTGGAAGATGAATATCAGGACTACATATGCGAGATTGGTCCACCAAGAAGCTATTGATAATATTAGCAATATCCATGGAATTATCATACAACCTATCCCAAAATATAATTGGGGGGAACGTTATATATATATATATATTCCTTTCATAACACTAAAGTATACATTAAACACTTAGTGTGAACCTACAGGTAAGAGTATTTTATATTCAGTATGTATTAGAAAATGATGGAGAAAACCATGTTGAAAACACGAGGCATGGTCTTTTAAAAAAATATTCTGGATCTTATCAAAGATACAAATTGAAAACATGCGGCTTGTCCTTTCAAAAAGGTTTTCTGCTACTTATCTAAAACAATTTGTAAATACGGGGCATGGCCTTTCAATAAGGTTTTCTGAAACATATCTAAAATACAATTTGGAAACACGAGGCATGGCCTTTTATATTAGGGTTTTCTGTAACATATCTAAAACAATTTGTAAACACGAGGCATGTCCTTTCAATAAGGTTTTCTAAAACATATTGAAAACACAGTTTGTAAACACGAGGCTTGGTGTTTTTAGAAAAGAATTTCTGGAACTTATCTAAGACATAAATTGAAAACACGAGGTATGTCCTTTTATATTAGGGTTTTCTGTAACATATCTAAAACAATTTGTAAACACGAGGCATGTCCTTTCAATAAGGTTTTCTAAAACATATTGAAAACACAGTTTGTAAACACGAGGCTTGGTGTTTTTAGAAAAGAATTTCTGGAACTTATCTAAGACATAAATTGAAAACACGAGGTATGTCCTTTTATATTAGGGTTTTCTGTAACATATCTAAAACAATTTGTAAACACGAGGCATGTCCTTTCAATAAGGTTTTCTAAAACATATTGAAAACACAGTTTGTAAACACGAGGCTTGGTGTTTTAAAAAAAGAATTTCTGGAACGAATATAAAACACAATTTAAAAAAACGCGAGGCTTGTCCTTTTAAAAACGTTTCTTAAAAACATCTAAAACCCATTTGGAAAACACGAGGCAATGCCTTTTAAAAATGTTTCACTTACCCTGACAGGGACACATCTCAGCTGTTAAGTTGAAGACGCATTGGAAGTTCGTCTCACCCAAAGACAATATTGACAAGATGTCGTTCATCTTGATGTTAAGACCATTCGCTTCTATGTCGCACCGCTGCGTTCCCAGCGTTGGCGTGATGATAGCCAGGAGAGCTACAATGAGTAAGCTGTCGAACATCGTCATGTTGATTCCGACTGTCCCGACCGTTTCAGCTGTTTGGTATTATAGGGCTTATAAAGTAACGACGACTAATCTACTAACCGACATCCATCACACTACAGATGTCATAACCCACGTGAAAGATACCATGCTGTTTGCAATTGATTTTGAGAGACAGGACTGAGACCAACCGCGACCCTATTTTTTAACATCCGAACAGATGGCGCGTGTCACACATATATCATCAACCCCAACTATAGCGACCTGCAGGCACTCCGAGGCGACAATTATTGTATCCCCTTATTTCCGACAGGGTAACAAGTACCATCTTCTAGCGTCTTTTGGTATGACGCGGCAGGGTATCGAACACCGGATCTTCCTATGATTCTATGACCGCGCGGACGCTCTACCACCAGGCGACGGGGAGTGAGTGAGTTGGGTTTAAAGCCGCTTTTAACATTATTCCAGTCATATCGCGGCGTGTCAGCTTAATGAGGGAGGAACGCCCCAAGTGATGCAGATTTTAGACGTGTACTACTTCGGTGAAACCCACGAGCACGGGTATGGTGCTGACAAACCTAGAAACATAATTGGGGCGAACCGGGATTCGAACCCACAATCATAGGTTCCTGGCATGCTCAAGGGACGCAACTCTGCACAGCGAATCCCAGCGCCTTAGACGACTGGGCCACCCGTGCCCCCAGGCGACGGGGAAGGAGGGGGTGTAATTTGTGAAGAATTTTAGGTTTTGAGCTTTTAATCTAAACCAAACCGACGTCATTTTTTTATTGGTTGTCAGCTGCATACCTATTTAAAAAAGAGTCCGTATTGTATCCCAAAGGTTTGGGGGGGGGGGGGGGGGGGGGAGATTGTAGTCATTAGCATTGATTTGAATGATTTTTTTGGGTTATGGAATAAGACAGTGTACTTTTATCACAATTCATTTTGCGGTGTTAATAAGAGTGCTCTTATTTTTTCTAACACGCCACAACTTATAAACATCATTTAAGCTAAAACTTAAATCCTAGAAATGACGCCACAATTGAAAAGCACGACTGGGTTGTGTGTGGCTTTTCTAACACGATAAATACAAATCGATGTGGTTGAGTCTGAACTCGCATAACATGTGAATACACAAACTTTTCGACCAATCAGAGTCCTTCGTTTCGTTGCCATGGTAACACTATGGTTACAAAGGAAAATCGTACAGTGTCCGTAGCTAAATCTACGCACTCAAAGCAATCGAAAAAATGATACGGCGGGCAGTAATAATGGGCAGTAATTGCAGTGTGCACAGCTACAAGTTGAAGTGGCCGAGAGCACAAAGCGAACAAAGTTGGAGGAAGATTACAGACATATTACGAATAGTTATAAGAATATTATGAGGCGGTCTCACTGGCCATGGTCTCCTCTAATCCTAGTTCAGGTGGGTAAATCAGTGGAAGGGAATGGGCTATATGATGGTTATTGATTGACATCAGATCATCGATATACCTGAAGCTTAAGTTAAAGTTCATGACCAAATTACCTTGTTTTGACTTTGCTCAGTAAACCATAAATGTCATTTGCTTTCATATTGGACAAATTGTCCTGAACCCCTGAAGATAGATGCGTTACTGTATCTGTGTTCGCCATGTTTTGTCAAAAAAAGCCCCATGGATCAAGGAATGAACTTTTTCCTTCAGTTTGTCATGTGGGCTAGTGGTGTACAAAGTTGAACTATCTACTGTTTTGACAGAATTGAACATGGTTCTTTTCTGATATTGCAAAAAGTCAAGTAAATCCTTTGAGTTTTTGAGAATCCACATGGTATTTATTACACTTGTCTCAAACACTTTTGTGAATATAAAGAACGTCCTTCCTTGATTGTATTGAGTGTTGTGGTTAATCTTTGAGACAGGGATTTGGTAGTACATTTGCTGGACCCAGCCATATATCTCTCTTTGTGCGGATTTTATTGAGCTTTTGAAACCAGTACAATTGAAGAATGGACATGTCTTCAGGTTTTAGAGTCAAGCCAAAAGTCCATAGTGCTGATGCATGGTTTTGTCAGATTTCTTCCTCAGTTAACATACTGGCCTTATATGTGGCATTATTTGATAATGTCATTCATACTAAGTTCTTTGATAAAAGAATTAATGTAGTGATGTTTGCATATAATCATTATGGTTGTGTTATTTGCGGCCTTGTAATTTGATACACCTACAAACTAGGGTAGCCAGACTGCCAAGCACAGAATGGGTTTATTCCAAGTCCATTTCCTCTTTTGAAGTTTGAGCATTCTACCAAGGCCAACATAACACACTGACTTACCCAACTCTGAAAGACACTCAAGAGGTGTTTATGACGCCAGGTGTCCAAACCACGATCGGTAGACTCTGGGAATTATTCATAGCGAATTCCGAGCCTTAAGGCGACATGGACACAAAGGCGCCAGTAATACAAATTAATAAAATAACCGTATTAAAAAAAGTGTTTTAGAATAGAAGATATACCGACTTGCACGAGATTGCTACATTATCACTGTTATATCCAGCAGTGATGACTAAGGCACCATCTGTTGTACATCTGCTGAGGCCTGGGGAGAGGGTCGAGAAAACTAGTGTCAGAGACGGCTGCGACACCTGCAGCTCGCCACACATTTTATGACTACATTCGATTTACCGTCAGCTGAATAGCTCAAGAACTGTTTTCAAATGATTTCATGCATCTTCCACAGAATTGCTCCATGGTTACATTGGCATATGTGGGTTTTACTTCTGAGATCCGCATCACTTTGGGCTTTCCTCCAAAATTAAATTGACACGTCGTGATATAACTGAAATACTGCTCAAAGCATTAAACTTACTCACTCTGAATCAGTCACCTGTTCGGAAAACAGAAGGAAAACAGTAATCCTTAAGCAAACTAGTTAGTCTTAGTGCTTATAAATGAAAACCCTTCTGAATCAAAACAACAGGAAAACCAAAATGTAAGTGTAATATGATCGGATTGCCGATTGCCACACATGTGATGCGCTCGTTAAAATCTCTCTCCCTCTAAGTATAAACTTTGTTGGGCTTGGCAATAAATGTAGCTTGTTATATGATTTATTCCAAAAAATGACTAACAGTACATTGCAAAATTTACAATGAAATAATGTGGTATATCACCTGCAAGATTTACAAGTAAATAACGTGTTACATCCCCTGCATGAGTTCCTTGTAAAAGAAAGTGTTACATCCCCTGCAAGAATTACTTATTCATCATGTGTTATATCACCCGCAAGATTTACAAGTAAATAACATGTAACATCCCTTGCAAAGTAACATAAATAATGCGTTTTTTCACCTGCAAGATTTACAAGTAAATAACGTGATACATCCCCTGCATGAGTTCCTTGTAAAAAAAGTGTTACATCCCCTGCAAGAATTACTTATTCACCATGTGTTACATCACCAGCAAGATTTACAAGTAAATAACGTGTTACATACCCTGCAAGAGTTACTTGAAAACAATGTGTTATATCACCTGCAAGATTCATAGGTAAATAACGTGTAGCATCCCGTTCAAAAGTGACTTGTAAATAACGTGTAACATCCACTGCAAGAGTTACTTGTGTATCATGTGTTATATCACCAGCAAGATTTTCAGGTAAATATCGTGTAACATCCCTTGCAAAGTTACTTATAAATAAAGCGTTTTATCACCTGCAAGACTTACAAGTAAATAACGTGTGACATTCACTGCACGAGATACTTGTAAACAATGTGTTATATCACCTGCACGATTTACAGGTAAATAACGTTTTACATTCACTGCGAGACTTACAAGTAAATAACGTGTTACATTCACTGCAAGAGATACTTGTAAACAATGTGTTATATCACCTGTAAGATTTACGGGTAAATAACGTTTTACATCCACTGCAAGAGTTACGAGTAAATAACGTGTTACATACCCTGCAAGAGTTGGATTTCTTATTGAGATTATTTAACTGTATCATGTCCTGAACATCCAAACCTAGTTTCATTAAGATCACACCAATATACCAAGATTAAAAAAATTCAGGTTAATGACATGTTAGTAACGACCACCTACAAAACCCTGTAAATATCGTTCGGGTGGTCGCTGTTTAGAGGTAGTTCGAATATGAAAGATGCAGTGCATACAAAGAATACAAACATATTACAAATAGTTATAAGAATATTATGAGCCAGTCTCACTGGCCATGGTCTCCTTTAATCCTAGTTCAGGTGGGTAAATTAGTGGAAGGGAATGGGCTATATGATGGTTATTGATTGACATCAGATCATCGATATACCTGAAGCTTAAGTTAAAGTTCATGACCAAATTACCTTGTTTTGACTTTGCTCAGTAACCTAAAAATGACATTTGCTTTCTTATTTGACAAATTGCCCTGAACCCCTGAAGATAGATGCGTAACTATATCTGTGTTCGCCATGTTTTGTCACAAAAGCACCATGGATCAAGGAATGAACTTTTCCCTTCAGTTTGTCATGTAGGATAGTGGTGTACAAAGTTGAACTATCTACTGTTTTGACAGAATTGAACACGGTTCTTTTCTGATATTGCAAAAAGTCAAGCAAATCCTTTGAGTTTTTGAGAATCCACATTGTATTAATCAGACTTGTCTCCAATACTTTTGTGAATATAAAGAACGTCCTTCCTTGAATGTTTTGAGGACTGTGGTTAGTCTTTGAGACAGGGATTTGGTGGTACATTTGCTGGAGCAATATGTCTCTCTTTGTTCGGATTGTTATTGAGCTTTGGAATGCAGTACAAATGAGGAACGGACATGTCTTCAGGTTTTAAAGTCAAGCCAAAAGTGATGATATTTAAGCTATCGACTCGATAGTGATGTGGCTTGTTATCGTGACTAACAAAATCTCTGACGCGAGATCTTTGATGCTTTCTTCATGATTTCAACATGGAAAATTAACTTGAAGCATCATTTGTTTAAAACGGAACCCCATCCTACACGCCATTTAGTCAAGCATGTTCAAGGGCTACACTGATCTGAGCTACTTACTATTACCCCGTGTGTATGATGAACGCTCGGTTCAAAATCAAAATAAAGAGGTATCTACTCTACAGTGGGACTGCATCAAATTTCAAAACACAGTAGGTTTATCTCAATTCTACCATGACGGCAACAACGCTTTGAAAACGATGCTCTCTTGCAACGCGTAACAACACAGGTACACAGGTCCGCAATCTTAGAACATTCCGAAAAGTGGTCAAAGGTAGTTATATATGTAACAATTATTAATAAAGTTCAATATCAAAAACACCATAGTCGTGAGTAGTTCATAGGTTTTAATTTCTACCAAATTTCTACCAAACTGTTGTACACTGTTGTACACTGTGGACTGACTCATTTCTCGGAATTTTGCGAGAGAGGTCATTTCTTGGAACTCGAAGATGCCATCATTTCCATTGTAGGGGTGACAGGTTATAGAAAAAGGTTTTAAATGCTAAACGAATATATTTCTACAACAAACTTTATGAATTAACATTCTGTTATACATCTAACATGAGTAAGTGTTATTAGTTAGTTAGCAATTACCCCCAGTAAACAATAATAAAGTCAAAATAAATGCCTCTCCACTCCGAACTTGGATGTGGCAGAACTTGACCTACATCACGGTTACTCACACCACGCAGCTGTCAATGGCGGACAATCTTGTGTTTACATTCTCCGTAACCAGTTATAGAATGAAGCAAGATGACAACCCCGATCTATGATGTGGTTCAACATTAACCTGTAGATTATCTGGGATTGATCGAGCCTGCTGGTACAATATGACTACCAATGGAACTGAGTATGACTCCACAGCCGTTTTTTAGCCTGCAGGCGAGCCGGATATTTTTGAAACAAGGAATCTGCATGGTGTGACGTGTCAATTTCAAGATTTCACGTATTCAAAGCCAGATAGTGACAGAACTTATGCATTTGTGGCCCAGAAATAGTGGGTCATGTATGATTTCTTAACTGTGCGTGTTCTGAAATTACTTTCATCAAGTTTGATAAGCTGTCACTTCAGTTGGGACATTGTTTTCGTGGACTTTCGAAGGGGAGGGTTTTCTGATGGACTTTCAAATCCCCTCCTGCCAAACGACCTTCTAACGGTGGTGGTTGACGGAGATGGCAACGAATATCGATCACAAAAAGGTTTGTGAACAACATGTCATGAATAAAGTTTTGTCAAACAATTTTTATAATGTTATATTTTACCTTCATTGTCGGTTGTTTCAATGAGGAAATAATTTAAATTCTTCCGATTTGGTCTCCATAGAACATTTCTCTACCAGTTTCATAAACATTTCATTTCTATGCAAAAGATATGCCTTCGTTAAATCTTTTAATGTCATCATCGAAGCAGTCAGGGTTGTGGCATAGAACGCCCCAAACATCCGATTTCAAACTACCGTATTTCCTCTATTAATTTCGCGAGAGCCCTTGACTCGGCGTGTATTAGAGACCTGGCTGGTATTAGAGACCCGGCGTGTATTAGAGGAAATAAAGATTCGTTTTACAGTTCATATTGGAGTGATCGATCAGCAGCCATTTTTTATGAATCGATATGTAGGCTTTCTATGTATTCATGCACACGGTTTTTTTGTGAAAAGGCTTAATATATTTGAAAGAGGTTTCCGTAGCAAAAAGGAAACCTCTTTTTAACCAATCAGAATCAAGCATTCGTCAACGTCATGGTAGAATTGTAAATAACGTGTTACATCCCCTGCATGAGTTACTTGTAAAAAACGTGATACATACCCTGGAAGAGATACTTGTAAATAACGTGTAACATCTCCTGCATGAGTTACTTGTAAATAACGTGATACATCCCCTGCACGAGTTACTTGTAAATAACGTGATACATCCCCTGCACGAGTTACTTGTAAATAACGTGATACATCCCCTGCACGAGTTACTTGTAAATAACGTGATACATCCCCTGGAAGAGGTACTTATAAATAACGTGTCGCAGCCACTCCAAGAGTTTCTTGCGAATAACGAGTTCCATCCCCTGCAAGAGTGACTTGTAAATAACGTAGTGCATCCCCTGCATGAGTTACTTGTAAAGAACGTGTTACATCCCCAGCATGAGGTACTTGTTAATAACGTGTTACATCCCCTGCATGAGTTACTTACAAAAAACGAGTTCCATCCCCTGCAAGAGTTACTTGTAAATAACGTGTTGCATCCCCTGCAAGAGTTACTTGTAAATAACGTGTTGCATCCCCTGCATGAGTTACTTGTAAATAACGTGTTACATCCCCTGCAAGAGTTTCTTGTAAATAACGTATTGCATCCCCGGCATGAGTTACTTGTAAATAATGTTTTGCATCCCCTGCAAGAGTTACTTGTAAATAATGTGTTACATCCCCTGCAAGAGTTACTTGTAAATGATGTTTTGCATCCCCTGCAAGAGTTACTTGTAAATAATGTGTTACATCCCCTGCAAGAGTTACTCGTAAATAACCTGTTACATCTCCTGCAAGAGTTACTTGTAAATAACGTGTTACATCTCCTGCAAGAGTTACTTGTAAATAATGTGTTACATCCCCTGCAAGAGTTACTTGTAAATAATGTGTTACATCCCCTGCAAGAGTTACTTGTAAATAATGTGTTACATCTCCTGCAAGAGTTACTTGTAAATAATGTGTTACATCCCCGGCATGAGTTACTTGTAAATAATGTGTTACATCCCCTGCAAGAGTTACTTGTGAATAATGTGTTACATCCACTTCAAGAGGTACTGGTAAATAACGTTTTGCATCCACTCCAAGAGGTGCTTATAAATATCGTTTTACATCCACTCCAAGAGGTACTTGTAAATAACGTCTTACATCCACTCCAAGAGGTGCTGATAATCGAATTTGTGTAAGCCTGTCTGCAACAAATTTGTTTAAGTGAGAGGTTAGGCGCTCTACCACCAAATCATGAGTTACTTCCCTTTAACTGTAAACCCTGTGAATCTGTGTGCATAGCCGAGCGTATTAAATAACTAATCGCCATGCTGTCTCACGGTCACGTGATAACGTTAACTTGTGCGGGTCGATATCTCATTCTTTCACAGCGACCAGCCAGCAGTAAACACTGTCTCATTACAGCAAGTTTGTGGGCGCGGGGAAATTGTATGTGCAAGAAGATGTCGGGACGGGGAAAGGGTCGAAAAAGGAAGTTACGGCCTACTACACTGTCAGGTGGTTCGAAACAAGGTTAGACCCGTGAAGATTCCGGGGCAGAATAGGTCTTCAGCAACCCGTGCTTGCCGTAAAAGGCGACTATGCTTGTCGTAAAAGGCGACTAACGGGATCGGGTGGTCAGGCTCGCTGACTTAGTTGATGCATGTCATCGATCCCAATTGCGTGTATCGATGCTCATGATGTCAATCCCTGGATTGTCTGGTCCAGACTCGATTATTTACAGACTGCCGTCATATAGCTGGAATATTGCTGAGTGTGGCGTTAAACAACAGCAAACAAACAAAAAACGAGACAAGGTTAAGCGGCGAGGCAGTCAACAACCAAGCGAGCATCCGCCACAGTCAGCGAGGTTACAAGCCAGCCAGACAACATGGCGCCAAACATCGCAGAGCAAGGCGGCAATGTCGCAACAGGTGAACTCACTTTACATCATAATTTCGTAAACCCCGTTCCATCGTCTGATGTTATTATTGACTTGCCCGTAAATACGGTTCACAATACAACATTTCCAGCCCCACTCGCATAGGCCAGCAAACACATGATTTGAACGATAGGCATAATTATGATCACATGCATATTACACCAGACGACATGGCACCAATCTCATCTGACCATGTAGGTTATCTCGTCCCCCAGGGGGTAAGGGATAAAATAAGGAATGGCGAGTTTATTGAACTGACCACATTGCTCAAAGGTTTGGACAAGGACAACGGTAATGATGGTACAATTAAGGTCAACTCAAATGGTCAACTTGAAATGGCTCGGCAAACTAAGGAAATTCAGTCTATCAAGGAATGGACATCAGCTTTCATTGTATATTCATCTGTTTATCTTGAGCAGTTCCCAGGAAAACACCAAGACATACTCAAGTACATGCACGCGATCAGACTAGCTGCTAGTAGGGGTCAAGGATGGGCACAGTATGACAGGCAGTTCAGACTTCGCATGGCTAGATCCACTATGTCTTGGGCAAGTATCCATACAGAACTCTGGTCATTGTACATGAATCAACCTGCAAATCGCTCGTTTTCGTTCCAGTCAAAGAAAGGGTTGTTCTCACAAGCTGCTAATACCCCTAAAGTGGGCTATTGCTGGGATTTTAACGAGATAGGCAAATTTTGTCGAAGGCAAAACTGCAGATTCCCACATGTCTGCTACAATTGTGGCGATGGCCACCCCTACACTAAATGCAAAGGAAAGCATGCCCCTTCAGATCCAAAGAAGCCCTTTCTCAAATCTCAAGGCCCTAGGTCATAGTCCAGTCAAGCTCGATAACCTAAGATGTCTACTCGAGACCTATCCACACAAGAAAGATGCATTTATTTTGAGTAATGGTTTTTCTAATGGTTTTAGTTTACAGTACCAAGGGCCCAGGGAGGCTAGCACACATTGTCAAAATTTGAAATCAGCCAGAGATCCGGGTATGGAGCACAAAGTCTTTCAAAAGCTCAACAAAGAAATATCATTCGGCAGGATGTCGGGCCCCTTGGAAGTACCGCCAATTTCAAATCTCCAAGTTTATCCAATAGGGATTGTTCCAAAGAAGGAAATCGGGCAATATCGACTAATTCATCACTTGTCCTTCCCTGAGGGTTCATCAGTTAATGATTTTATCAGTCCTCAGTTATGTTCAGTAAACTATCCAAAAGTTGATGATGCCATTAGGATTATACAGCATTTAGGCCCTAAAGCATATTTGGCAAAAGCAGACATAAAGAATGCATTCCGGTTATGCATGGTATCACCACAAGATTTTCAACTGTTGGGAATTACATTCAAAAAATCAGTTCTACAATGACAAGGGTCTGCCTATGGGATGCAGTATAAGTTGCTCCATATTTGAAAGGTTTGCCACATTTCTACAGTGGGTCGTTGAGACAAGGATTCAGTGTCAGGGGGAAATGATGCATTATCTCGACGACTTCCTATTTGGTGGCAGCAGTCTGGACAAGTCAGGAAGCACTTTCAACATTTTTGTCAGTTTGTGAAGAGCTAGGAGTTCCAATTGCAGGAGACAAAACAGTTCCCCCAACACAAGTTCTAAACTTCCTTGGATTTAGGCTGGACACTGTCAAAATGCAGATTAGCATCCCCGAGGAAAAGCTATTGGAAGCAATGGAGAAGTTAGAGTTCATTAAAACTAAAAGCAAAGTAACAAAAAAGCAAGTAGAAAGTCTGCTAGGTTCTCTTAATTTCATCTGCAGAGCTATCCCAATTGGTAGAGCATTCTTGCGTAGGACCATAGATGCCACATGTGGACTGAAGCGAGCCCACCACAAGATCCGGGTCACGCAATCGATGAAGGAAGATCTCCATATTTGGCTAGAATTTCTCAAACATCACAATGGTACATCACTATTTTTGGATCGCTTCTGGACCAGCAGTCTTTCGCTACAGCTGTACACGGACAGCGCAGGATCCTGGCCTAATCACTGGCACGAAAGGGGTTTGACAAAGAACATTACACTCCTCGAGTTTTTCCCAATTTTTGTAGCAGTTAATATTTGAAAAGAAGAACTCAGTGGTAAGAAAATAATTATCAACTGTGATAACCAGGCTGTTGTTTCTATACTGAATAGGCAAACTACTAAATGCAAGGACACCATGCAGTATGTTCGAAAGTTTGTTCTCCACTGTCTCCAAATCAACCTGTTAATTAAGGGAGAGTACAATCCAGGTTCTGAGAATAGCATAGCTGATGCACTTTCTCGTTCTCAGCTTCAGCGTTTTCGCTGCCTTGCACCATATGCTGCTGTCAACCCGACTCAAGTTCCAGACAATCTTGGGATCATCTAAAATCTGAAGCCTTTACAATGATTGAAGCATCACTTTCATTGAACACACGGCAGACCTACGCAGCAGCAGTAAGATCATTTATGCAATGTAGGAGTGAACTTAACATCCCTCAAATATGGCCAGCAAATGTGGATCACATATTATGCTACATAGCAGACATGTGTAGAAAAACTTATTCTAGTTCAACAGTTGCACTTCAACTGTCAGCACTTGCAAGACATCTTTAAGTAAATTGCAGGCTTGACCCTTCTGACCAATTCCTGGTGAGAATGTGCATGCAGGGATATAGAAAGGAAAACTGTACACATGACACTCGTCAACTAATAACCCTTTTATACACTGAGAAACCTTCAACCATGTGTGTAAATCAGATAATGAGTCATGCCTTTTTACAGCTTTGTTCAATCTTGCCTTTTTTGGTTTTCTTCGGATAGGAGAAATTGCACTTGTTTCTGAAAGGGACCGCGATAGACCACTTCAGTTCCAGGATGTAGCCATTGTTCAGGGACCCTTACATGTAAGAGTTCGTTTTTCAAAAACCGATCAACTTGGTAGGGGTACGACACTGATTATCACCCCAAAAAACAGACCCAATCAGCTGCTCAGTTCGAGCAATCAACAGATACCTAACATATCGTCCATCACAACCGTCACAGTTTTTAATCCATCTGAATGGTACCCCAGTGACAAGGTACCAGTTTTCAGCTGTCCTTCGGAAAGCATTGACATGTCTCAACATTGACGCTCAACACTTCAAATCACATTCTTTTAGAATAGTAGCAGCTACCCATGCATCAAGAGTTGGCATATCAGACAATGTGATATGCATGTGGGGCAGGTGGAAGTCTGAGGCATACTCAACATACATAAGGCTTAACATGTAAATGATATTAATTTACCCTTAATGTTATTCAGAAATTTGGATGGTTGGATCCAGTCTCATATACTGGGCACACAGGAGAGCAGTTACCAGGCCAGTGGGTTTAAATTTTGGACTGAAAAAGTAACATGGCATGACAGTTAGGTGGTGCGGGAGACGTGGAATGAAGTGGGGATCTTTAGTTCCTTTCATTACGCAGCAGTTAGACAGGTATCCTCCACCCGCGTGGCTTCTTATTCACTTGGGATCAAACAATCTTGTCGACACTGCAACTCGACATTTACTTGACACTGTCAACCAGGATCTGCAAAAGCTGCAAGCCATGATGCCGGCTACTGTGTTGATATGGTCTGACATTCTACAGTGGGTTACATGGAGAGGCATCTCTGATGGCAGGATAATGGAGAAGAAGCGAAAGCGATACAACAGATTTGGCAGAAAAGGGATTCTCAGCAAATGAGGCCGTGCAAATGGACACTCAGAAATTATTGTATCTGTTCAAGGTTTGTTCATGGAGGACGGCGTTCACGTCTCAGACATTGGAAAAGACATTTTTCTAAATTCATTGCAGGGAGGCCTGGAGAATTTCATTGCTAGGTCTGATGTGCTTGTGTTCCCAAACTAGATATATGACATGACACTGTTGCATTATCTTAGGTTCAGTGGGTGGGATGAACTTGCTATAAAGCAAGTCCAGTGGCGGAGGTCATGGCAGGCGTACCAAATATGTGACATAATGGTTTGTCACCACAGGACTATCTGAACCTCACGTTGTGTGTAACCACGGATGGTAAAGTATTTACCAAAAAGTTTGTAGCTAACCTGACCCTGATGTTGTGCATATCCACAGAGGGTATACAGGGTGTGTAATTGTTCATCGCTGGACTAACTGAACCTCACGTTGTGTGTGGCCACGGAGGGTATTCAGTGTGTGTGTTTGTGCTTGTATTATATTCCGGCCCATTTGGTCATGATGTTTACTGTTGCTGCCGCATCACGATGTCGTGACTTCCGCCATGTAATAAAGCTGCGCCCATATTTTCCCATTCAATTGTCGCTATGTTATCCTTGGCATTCACACTTAAATAACGTGTTACATCCACTCCAAGAGGTACTTGTAAATAACGTGTTACATCCACTCCAAGAGGTACTTGTAAATAACGTCTTACATCCACTCCAAGAGGTGCTTATAAATAACATGTTACATCCACTCCAAGAGGTGCTTGTAAATAACGTCTTACATTCACTCCAAAAGGTACTTGAAAATAACGTGTTACATCCACTCCAAGAGGTACGTTTAAATAACCTGTTGCATCCCCTGCATGAGATCCTTATAAATAACGTGTTACATCCCCTGCATGAGATCCTTATAAATAACGTGTTACATCCCCTGCATGGGATCCTTATAAATAACGTGTTACATCCCCTGCATGGAATCATTATAAATAACGTGTTACATCCCCTGCATGAGATCCTTATAAATAACGTGTTACATCCCCTGCATGGGATCCTTATAAATAACGTGATACATCCCCTGGAAGAGTTACTTGTAAATAACGTGTTACATCCCCTGCTTTATTTACTTGTAAATAACGTGTTACATCCCCTGCATGAGATCCTTATAGATAACGTGTTACATCCCCTGCATGAGGTACTTGTTAATAACGTGTTACATCCCCTGCATGAGGTATTTGTTAATAACGTGTTACATCCCCTGCATGAGTTTCTTGTAAATAACGAGTTCCATCCCCTGCATGAGTTACTTGTAAATAATGTGTTACATTCCCTGCATGAGTTACTTGTAAATACTGCATCATCTCACCTGCAAGACTTACATCTAAATAACGTGTTACATCCCCTGTACAAGTTACATGTAAATAATGTGATATATCATCTACAATACTTATAATAAATACCTATAATATTCCTTGCAAGAGTTACTCGCTGTGCAGAGTTGCGTCCTTTGACCACGCCAGCGAAATATGATCGTGGGTTCGAATTCTAGTTCGCCGAAGTTCTGCTTCTAGGTCTGCATATTACCTGCGATCGTGGGTTTCACTTCTGAGACCCGCATCACTTAGGGCTTTCCTCACAAATTAAATTGACACGTGGTGATATCAGTGAAGTACTGTTCAAAGCATTAAACTCACTCATTCACTCTGAATCAGTGAACGGTTCAGAAAACAGAAGGAAAACATTTATTCTTAAGCAAACTAGTTAGACTTAGTGCTTATATATGAAAACCGTCCTGAATAAAAACAACAGAAAACCCAAAATGTAAATGGAATATGATCTGGTTTCCGATTGCCACACATGTGATACGCTCGTATAATCTCTGTTGGGCTTGGCAATAACTGCAGCTTGTAATAGGATTTATTCCATAAATTAACTACACGGACGACAAAAGTATCACGTTTTACTCTAGCAGAAGAAAGAATGGAGATAACGTACAAAGCAGCAACCTAATTTAACACTTTTTTAGAACTAATATATATATATATTCAAAGAAACGCAAAAGAAGTAAAATGTAAATATCTAACAGAGTGTTGCCAACATCCATACACAATTAATGCCAAAACTGAATTGGTCATTTCTGCATGGGTTGGAATTGATTTGTGTGGAAAGAATGAGGCACTGCAGAAATGTGGCGAAAAGATGAAATATCGCAAAAAGACAACCACGCCGAAACACACCAACATGACATGCACGTGTAAAATCACTTCTGAGTGAGTGACTTTCTTCCTTTCTGCGATATGATATTGTGTGGGACCTGTCTCAAGGGAACCAGGCATTTGCTGCCAGTGGATGATTGAGTTGATAGCGATAGTTTAGGTCTTGATTCATCTAGATAGCGATGAGGAAGATATCATATTGCCAATTTGTTGAACTATTTGCATCATGGCTTCTTAATTTACATGCATATTTAATATTTTCTGACAAGTTTCTCGTCGCCCTATGACGCAGACATATTTCCGATGCGACGCTATAAGAAATTCTTCCCATTGTGGGTAATTTCGCGAAAACAAATCAACACAATACGAACAAAAATACTCTTTATTCATTTACACATGAAGACAGATCATGTTTCTGTGCTTATGTGTTTTGTCACAGATCACTGACAAGAACATACTGCACAGAGAGAGACAGTTATCAACGTCACAAGTTGGCTAAACTGAAGCCGAGTAAAGCAACAAAATATAAAACAACCCACCACCTTTGAAACTGCAGGGCCAGAGGAACAGTTAATGCGGTTTCCAGCCTGCTGCAGTGTGCGTGCGTGCGTGCGTGCGTGCGTATGTTTAACGCCGCATTAGTTCCAGCTATATGAAGGCGGCCTGTAAATAATCGAGTCTGGACCAGCCAATCTGAACCACGCCGTCGGGGTACCATGACACGTTATGAACCAAATCACCGAGCCTGACCACCCGATCCATCAAGACCAGCAAAGGTTAAGAATAACGCCTACAGCTAATGCGGTGAGTGAGATCGAACTCCTCTTTAGACGGCACACGGACTCTCAGAAAAAAGTGTAAAGCTAGTGAAGGCATGTTATGGTGACAAAAACATTGGTGATGCCGGGTTGTGGTAGATTTTTGGTTAACGCTTACTTGATCATATGTGTATCTTAGTGGAAAGGTAATATGGAGGAGACGCCGGGGATCAAGAAAATGAGAACAATATCGATCGCAAAAGTTTTTTAAAATGCCTCAAACCAATTATTATCAATGATTGCGAGATAAAACAAAGTTCACTTCTGACACGGAATTCTTGACCAGAACCTACTTCTCTCTCCTATCTCCTACAAAAATATATCTGCACGCACATTTACTCTTCCATGGATCATTTCAAACTTGCAACATATAATGTAATTACGTATTAATAGAAGCAGGGGTATGTCAAAATGTGATGCTACTTTGCCGCTGCAATGAGTCATCATACATAATGATCAACTGAGAAACTTAAAATTCCCACAGTAAGCAGTATTTTCGTGTTTTATGTGACAAGAAATCAAGATTGATCATGAGGTAGTAAGGTATTCGGACAGAGAGCAAATATTAAATCATGAAAGGTGAAAACAATGTATCCAGTAGTGTTAAACAACAGGGTTGCGATTCATAGGACAGTGAGGGTACACTGTTCTGATAGTCGCTGTGTGACGTCAACTCAGTCTCACTCACTCTTGTCACTACCCGTGCCAGGAGTGTGTCCCCTTTAAACTTAGGGCCTGGTGGCAACAGAATAATGGTGATCTATACGACAAGGAGATAGGCGATGGTGCTGCTGTATGTCCCCTTTAAGCCAGGAGCCTGTAGAGCAGGAGAACAGCCATCATCAGGACATGCTGACAGGCAGGGGATGCTGTTCCATTGTCGTCTAGTTGCAGATCACCCGTGAGGGCTGGTTAAATGCAAAACACAAAACAAGCGTATAGTCGACGAAACCAGGTAACTGACACAACATTTCTCTTAGCCAATGTCAAAATAACTGCAATGGGAATTCTAAAATAACAGTTCTAAAACTTCTTAATATCAAATGGCACCAGTTCAGTATGTGCTTTATATATAGACATGCAATGTTTGGCAAGGAAATATTGAACAGTTTATTTGTTATACTTCATAAGTGAACACACCCTATATTAAAACTTAAATCCAACTTGTCATGGAAGCATAAACAATTACATTTCTAAAAGTGCTAAATATCAAAAGGCACCAGTTCAGCAAGAGTCTGATAGGCATGAAAAGTTTCGTAGAGAAATATTTTAAGGTTTCTGAGTTTCAGGAATCGATTTCGGGACGCACGCACACACGGACGCACGGACGGAACCCATTTTAGTATCCCCCGCCAACTTCGTTGGGGCGGGGATAATAACAGGTGAGCACTCGAACGAAAACATGAAACACTGTTTCCATTAGGTTTGTTAATGCAATTTCTACCAGAAATTCAATTTGAAGCGACAATTTCAAGAACATGAGTACATGATACTTTTTTATGGATAGCAACTTCTTTTGTTCTTTGTGCACTGAGTAATATAAATCAGCAATAATCTGAGAGTTTCGGTATCTCACCATCTGCATCAGGAACATCCTCATTCGTAGTTGTCGCCGCCGCCGTTGTTGAGGTAGAGGTGTACAGTCCTAGAAACCAAACGAGGAACCAAGTAGTTTCCAAAGTTTCGACTCAAGGATATCACACGAATGCTTTATTCGAATGTTTCAAATGGATCTTACTTTCTTTTAGGGGCAGTGGGGTAGCCTGGTGGTTAAAGCCTTCGATCGCACGACCAAGACCCCCGTTTGAACCCCATTTTGACATGCTTCGCCCTGATATTGCTTGAATAGTGCTAAAAGCGGCGTGTACAAGTCCAATAACTTCAGAACCTTTTGTTTCCCTGTAATGTAACGTGATATCTACAACGAACGCGGTAGAGCATGGGTTCTTTTTGGACAACTGGAAACGTTAAAGCAAAAAGTTGGAATGAAAAATATCGGACGTGTCGGACTAGCCTTATTTTCTTTCATCCACTTTGAAAATCATAGAAGTTCTGACACGATGAAATACATACGTATGGATAAATTAAAGAAAGAAAGACCCAAACATTCAAGTGTTGAAATAAAATAAAGTCAATTTCTGATCAATATGACTACATTTGACAACTGATGATATGTTAACGTTTTCTTTCTTAAATAATGAATATCCCAGGGACCTTATCCTCCTTCGCCCTTTGTGATGATGTGCTTTGTGAATCACTGTGGCAGTGGAGTGATGCTGGTTGATCACTGTGACGGTGTGAAATCATGACGTCCACTATCTGACCACCACAACTACTGTACCTGGGAAGCTGACGTAACATTCGTCATGGCTGTTGAGCACGTTGCTGCAGCAGTCCATGTTGTAGATGGGGACGAGCACATCACTCAGGTAGCGGTTCACACACATTTTTTCATAACAGCCACCTGCCTGAATCTCGTTTTCTGTGCAGGGATCTGAGTTAATCATTAACGATTCGTATATTTAAGAATCCAGGATTCTATTAATTGAAGCATTGATCAGAGTAACTAATATAAACACACAATGCATGTAAATAAAATCGAAAAAAGAAACGCACCAGTAATAACATCCGTCACTGGACGGTATAACAATGTAAGTATACCCAACACCAGTAATAACATCCTTCACTGGACGGTATAACAATGTAAGTATACCCAACACCAGTAATAATTCATTTCACTAGACGATATAGCTTTGTAACCTTACCCAACACCAGTAATAACATCCTTCACTGGACGGTTTAACGATCTAAGTATACCCAACATCAGTAATAATTTATTTCACTAGACGATACAGCACTGTACCTTACCCAACACCAATAATAACATCCTTCATTGGACGGTATAACAATGTAAGTATACCCAACACCAGTAATAACATTCTTCACTTGACGGTATAATACCGTAACTGTACCCAACACCAGTAATAACATCCTTCACTGGACGGTATAACAATGTAAGTATACCCAACACCAGTAATAACATCCTTCACTGGACGGTATAACAATGTACGTCTACCCAACACCAGTAATAACTTATTTTACTAGACGATATAGCACTGTACCTAACCCAACACCAGTAATAACATCCTTCACTGGACGGTATAACAATGTAAGTATACCCAACACCAGTAATAACTTATTTCACTAGACGATATAGCATTGTAACCTTACCCAACACCAGTAATAACATCCTTCACCTGACGGTATAACAATGTAAGTATACCCAACAACAGTAATAACTTATTTCACTAGACGATATAGCATTGTAACCTTACCCAACACCAGTAAAAACATTCTTCACTTGACGGTATAATACTGTAACTGTACCCAACACCAGTAATAACATCCTTCACTGGACGGTATAACAATGTAAGTGTATCCAACACCAGTAATAACTTATTTCAATAGACGATATAACATTGTAACCTTACCCAACACCAGTAATAACATTCTTCACTTGACGGTATAATACTGTAACTGTACCCAACACCAGTGATAACATCCTTCACTGGACGGTATAACAATGTAAGTGTATCCAACACACGTAATAACTTACTTCACTAGACGATATAGCATTGTAACCTTACCCAACACCAGTAATAACATCCTTCACTGGACGGTATAACAGTGTAAGTATACCCAACACCAGTAATAACTTATTTCACTAGACGATATAGCATTGTAACCTTACCCAACACCAGTACTAACATCCTTCACTGGACGGTATAACAGTGTAAGTATACCCAACACCAGTAATAACTTATTTCACTAGACGATATAGCATTGTAACCTTACCCAACACCAGTAATAACATTCTTCACTTGACGGTATAATACTGTAACTGTACCCAACACCAGTAATAACATCCTTCACTGGACGGTATAACAGTGTAAGTATACCCAACAACAGTAATAACTTATTTCACTAGACGATATAGCATTGTAACCTTACCCAACACCAGTAATAACATCCTTCACTGGACGGTATCACAGCAAAAAAAATGCAGTTTCCGGTATCCGGATACCTGCCGGATACCACCGGACACTTACCCAAAACGCGTCCGGGTATCCGGTGGCAGATACCAGGCCGGATACCAGATCCGTGGTATCCGGCATGGACACCTCACCTGAAAGTATGCCACCTGGAATCCGGGTATCCGGCGCCGGATACCTCACCGGATACCTCAATCTGGGTGTCCAAGGATCCGGCACCGGATACCTCATTCTGAGTTTCCAAAAACATGTCACAATTTGGGGGTGCATTTTGTTCAATTAAGTGTGAAACACCTAAATATATATTGGAAACTAACCATGAAAATTGAACATTGCTGAAGGAATCCGGCAGGTATCCGGCAGGTATCCGGATGCAATTTTTCGAGATGTCTTAATCCTGGTAAATGATGTTAGCCTGGGCATATCAGATAGCTGTAGTAACATTCTGTGTCATTTTAGTTGTAAATATCCCCTTAAAGTTGAGATCTATGGGCATGTACTTTTGGAGAAGACAATTTTTTCAATCTTTTTAGATGTTAAGCTGTTTAATGAACAAACATCAGTTCTAATACATGTATGATGATACCCTTAAATTTCATGTTCAGACTTCCAGATTGTTCTGAGTGAAAGTATAAACTCATCGACTGTGTGCTCACTTTGGCCTTTGGTCCTAGTGAGATGATAATATGATTATTTGTAAAGGTACAAGTACTTGTTACGAGCATACCAGCTTCATTTAAGTTTTGAAACACAATATGCCTCACTCTGAGGGTGACATGTACCAGATTTCATCACACTACAGAGAGCTGTTCCTCAGTTACTGTGAACATTTTTACTGAAAGACATTGAAAGCTAATTTGACCTTCAATATCAGTTGCAACTATTTCAAAAACAATTGTAAATTGCTTCATTCAGTATAACATTGACAAACATATGACAATGATATACAACTATATGTATAAGAGTTATTTAGACTTCTGCAGGAAAAGGCACATTAGAGAACAAGAGTCATCAGAAAGATGACATAACCCCCCGGCAGCTGTCTGTAAAGTAACCACTAGTAAATGTGCAATTCTGTATGTAATGAGTCAACAGTTTAAAGTTCTTTAAGAAGCATACATTGTTTATCCACAAAAGATCCACCATGGTCGCATCCATATGAATGCCAAGTTTCGATCAAATACATTGAATGGTTTTCGAATTCTGCCCCAGAAACGAACCTCATCCCCAATTGAATCTATGTCCAACTTCATTCCATAAAAATTTAAAAAAATAAAAATTAGAAAAATCCCAAAATATCAAAAGGCATCACTTCAGTATGTGTCTGATAGCTTTGCCAAGTTTCGATCAAATACACTGAATGGTTTTTGAATTCTGCCCCGGAAACGAACCCCATCCCCAATTGAGTCTATGTCCAACGTCATTCCATAAAAAAAATAAAATAATTTTTTTTAGAAAAATCCCAAAATATCGAAAGGCACCACTTCAGTATGTGCCTGATAGATTTGCCAAGTTTCGATCAAATACACTGAATGGTTTGGGAATCCTTCCCCTGGAAAAGGAAATGATTACGGATGGACGGACGGACAGACAGACTGGCTGATCGCTACATCACCCCGTATTATATGCCGGGGGGATAAAAAGTAAGTGTATGACCTGTTGCCAACTTCTATCCCTGCCCTAAGGAAGAGTTTGGCCATTAACAATTTTTTTGTCTGGCTATGACATTGACCTTTGACATAGCAGATCAATGTGTTATTCCAAAGATGTCCAAGCAATGCATGGTTTCATCCGATAACTATGGCTATCAAAGTGAGGCAAAATATTGGAAAATCCCCATTTACACACCTGGCTAAAGAAACATAAACAACAAACAAATTATCAATTTCTTTTATTTATATGCCTATATCACACACTGAACATTGTTCACATGATGGTTCCTGATGCAGTATGCAATTTCCTCCTATTCTTCAATACTCATAACAGAGTGGGATAACTGTTCGCTTGAAAGCATAAGCAGACCATGCTCACCAGTTCAGAGTTACTTGCCCTCAAATATCCTTTCCCTTCTATATTGCCATGGAAAAACAGGAACCAGGATGAGGGGAGGCCAGATCGGCTCTATCCCTGTTGCATTGTGTTAGTAGAATTGTGAAAATTCTATTTGGTGTTTGGGTCCACATTTATAGACAAGTAGTCGCAAACATCATTCCTTTCAAGTGATTACCACATGGCCAAAGACAATAATTTCTTCAACGTCCTTGAAGGGTCCCACTCCGACTTGGCATTGGCTGGTCTTCTCACATTAGCCAGACCAGCCTGTGTGAGTGTGTCCCAGTGTCAATTGGGATATAACTTCTTGGTAGGCCCCCATTGAAATAACAGGATTCTCCTCATCACTGTCTGCCTATCACTTCTGATATCTGGAAGGGTCCTTCCAGACTGTCAACCAGTCATCCGGGTATCTCAAGCTGGACTTCAGTTTCTGCAAAATTATGTATAAAGATTGTAGCAATAAAAAAGAATCGTTGCAACATGTACTTACAGATAAAAGGCAGCAAATTCACTTAATTTATCGTCTTTGAGTTTTGTTATATACCAAACATTTGAGATATATATTGTTCCATGCTGATGAGTTGAAACAATCATTAACTGACATCTCTTAAAAATGCTTGCCATACAAGCCAAAGTAATAGATGAGGTAGCAAGTGGGCTCATTGATCGCTCGTAATCGTACCCAATAACGTGGGATGTTGTCCATAACAGTCATCATCGGTGCGTCTTGATCGAGCTCATAACTGGTTTGCCTAGTTGAGATTTGAGATTTGATTATTTATAATCCTTGTCATTTAGCTGAACTATTGTTGGATGTGGTGTTAAATGAGTGAAATGGGAAGAAAGCCCGAAGTGATGCAGGTCTTACATGTTTACCACTTTGATGAAACCCACAAGCAAGTGTATGATGCTACCCTCGATTCAAACCCACGACCATTGGTTTCTGTCAAGCCCAAGAGATGCAACTATGCACAGCAAGTTGTGGTGCCTTTGATAATTAGGCCATCCATGCCAACAGGTGATAAAGAACAAGCAAACTGAAGAAATATTTGCAGAATAGCTACATGAACATGATGAACCAAACAGAATAATTTCAAATATTTACCACTCACTGCTACTCTTCTCTTGTTCCTCATTGCTTCCCTTTTTCCATTGATGCTGTGCAGATGACTGACTCATTCATTTATCCAGACATTCTGCAAAAATAAGTAGCATTCACATTACAGAAATATATTATTTAATTATGAAGCTTATACAAAACAAGGACATAACAGTGTAATTATAAAAATATGTTAAGCGTAAAAAAAGTAAAGTCTTTGGTGGCCATTATTGTAAATTATAGTCTGTATTAGCATCCCACAAAAGTTTAGAGTTAATAATCGTTCCTAGATCTTTGTACATTTCTTCATTATCTATAAAAAGCCGATCTAATTTGGATCATCTTGTTTTGACCACAAATCCATTACGCCCCTTATGCAAATCCTTGTCGTCATAACAAACAGTTGACCATAATACTAAAAAAAGGACCCTTGGCGTTTACAGTAAAGTATGTAGAGCAGGAAAATATCTAAATCAATCCATTCCATAAGATCTCTGCACGGAAATCATAAGGTCACGAAGCCCTGCTACGTACCTGGCATCCGCATTTGCTGCCAATCGCCTTTCCAAATACTGTTGACTTCCGCGTTGTGGATGGCTCAGAGGAACTTCGGCCGGCATTTCCGTGGTGGAGGTGAATGAGAACAATCTATCGATACACGAGGTAAGCTTATCGTAATCAAGCATCACGGTGTATATCTATACACGAGGTTTGTTTACATCCATGTTCTAAAATGGCGCCCTGGACCGCAGGGGAATATGGGTAAATTGGCTTGTTCCGGGTTAACACAAAGCTGGGCCCCCGTCTCTGATATCACAATATTGTTTGGCGCAAGTTGACGACGCGCATAGGGAGCCGGGAACTAGTTTAACACGACATAAGCTGGTTCCCGGCTCTCTATGCGCGTCGTCAACTTGCGCCAAGTTATATTAGAGACGAGGCCCAGCTTATACACTGAACACAATCGGTCATTTCGTCAAAACTGGCCAAATATTGAGATTGCAGCTGAGGTAATGCTGGCAGCTGAAGTGACACATTAAGGTAAGGAATATGTGAATATTACAATGATCACGTATTAAAGTAATTTACCACATGTAAGCCTGTCACATGTGACACATTAACTTTCATAACCAACATGTAAGTAAATGTATCAGGATATAATTATATTTTTATATAACAAGTAGCCTGTCTATCATATGTTAGTATATGCTTATGTATATAATGAAGAAATATGTTTACTTTAACTGGATAATTTGTATGCTAATGTGACTCACTGTCTTATTTCATATACTCCCTTTACTCTGTGAGATGATTAATAGCCTCAACATATTTTTCCAGATGTGAAGAATCAAGAACAGCTTTAATGACAGGGAAGTTTTGCATCAGAGATCATCGTGAAGTGGAAGATAAGACATTTTAAGGGTATGAACATTTTCACTTGAACTAGCTGAACAATAACCATGATGACAACTTTATCATGGGGGAATTTTGGGTGGTGGGGTAGCCTAGTGGTTGAAGCGTTCACTCTTCGTGCTGAAGACCCATGCAGGTTTGATTCCTGCCACATAGCTGCGATATTGCTGAGTGTGGCGTTAAACATCAAACAAAGCTAACAGCCGCATACATACTCACATGGGGATTCCAGGTTGAAGTTAGTCCCCATCAACATGATCAACCTATGCTAGTTGTAAGAGATAACTTAATGGATCGGCTGATCAGGCTCGCTGACTTGGTTGATCCATGTCATTGTATCCCAATTGTGTGGATGGATGCTCATGATGTCAATCACTGGATAGTCTGGTCCAGACTTGATTATTTACAGACCGCCGTCATTTAGCTGGAATATGGCTGAGTGCAGAGTTAAACAACAAACACCAACATGATTCTACAACCTGCTCTTGTGGATACCATTTTGAGGATCCTACACATAACTTCTTTTCGGGTCTTAACTATTGCAATATGTTCTACTACATGTGTTTTAAACATATATTTATTTCATTGGCTTATCTAAATGATGCTCAAATACAAAATAATTATTAATAAAATACTAATTCTATACTATTGCAAACTATCAGTTGAGCAATAATGTAATCATCTGATTATAATTAGATAATGAAGGAGAAGTCCATATTGATTAAATCTACCAGATTCTGAGATAAATGCACGTATTGATTGATTTATTTCAATGTTTTCCTGTACATAATTTTCAACAATTCCATATAAAGCTTTCTTATATCCATGCTGTATAATAATACCTATTATTTCTAATAATAGCATAATTTGGACACACAAATAAGTAATGAATGGTATTTTTATAACAGGTGCCACACGTGCGGGATAGGTCATTTCACATGAATCATTTTTATGTGAATTTAAATCACTACAAGCTGATCTGAGTCCTGAAAGGATATGCCTTCGATTCTGTGAAAATGGAAATGCTTAAACATCTCCCAATATTAACCATGCTATTACAGAATCTGTTCACTTGTTTGTGTATGTAAAATATTTTTTCAACGATTACATCCATCTAATGATTGTTTGTATGTGTGCTGTGCCAGTAGAGGTATATATGTACAAGCATGTGCATACGCGTATAAAAATTATGTATGTTTGGCTAGGTACCAGTATATGAATTAGTTGTTTTGTGCGACTTGTATATTAGCATCATCATAGTTTCAACAGACAGTTTATGTATATCAAATGTTAAATGTCTTTGTAGGGAGAATTGCATATCAAAACTGTCATTATTTTATTACTTATGAGTAGAACTTTTTAAGTATCTGGCAAGATACATTTCCTTGGTCCACAGAAACATGTTACTAGTAAACTGTAAACTGACTTGTCAGTGTGGTTGGAAACTAACTAAGCCGTCACTACTCAATTAAGTAATTAACAGATAATTGCAAGTGATAATACCCACCTGACACTAATTGCCCTGTTAATCCCTAATCCACCATGAGTTGACATTGAGTTCATCTTGCTAATGAGCTGTTGTGAGCGTAACAAGATGATAAACATCAAAGGTGGGGCAGGCTTTGATCAAGTGTTCTGTAGAAGAGATTATGTCATTTGTTTAATGTTTATTTAGGATTAGCTACATCCCTTGATCCTACCAAGACCATACTTGAGATTATCAGACAGTTTGTCTGGATACAACCTGATGTCTCAACTGTACTTATTGGATTCTGCCTTGTAGCAAACTATGTGTGTGACAAGGACTTTGACCACTCTGTGCAGATGCATAACAATGCACTTGGGGTATGATTCAATTATGTCACACAAGTCAAAGATGGGTTCCACTGTATTTAGAAACAGACGATAGATGCAATACTGTGTAACTTTATAACAATCAAACGAGTATTCAAATAGGAATACACATATATTTACAATGACCCTTGAAAAGTTCCAAAACCAAATAGAACTACTTAAATTATGATTACACTTGACCAATATATTTGGCAGCTTTTCCCGTTATTGTTAATCTTAATTAAAGATAGGATAAATGATAAAAATATGATAATGATTTTACTCATGACTAATCATGGGCGGATACAGCTTTTTTACAGCTATTTATTGTCTTTGGTGGAAATTTATACAGAAATAAAGATTTATTTTCGAAATAAAAAGTGGGGTGCGCACCACAGCAACCCCCCCTCTGTATCCGCCCATGCTATTGCCAGCAGCCGAAATAAGGTCCCCCAAATGTAATATACATAGTTTTTAGTCGATTGTTCAGGTGGTTCTTTTCAGTTGATTTTTTGTATCAGTGTCTATTTTTGCCTACCAATTAATGGTAGATATTAATCATCAATAATAAGTGAGATAATTATTTTCAATGTGGCTCCCATTGCAACTGAAGCAAGGAACGATTCAAATTAAGCCTGATTCAGCTGCTACATTTATATGTCCTTGCTTCTCTAATCAGTAATTCAATCAGTTGTATAGTGACTTGATATTTGGAGAAAATATCTGTTGTATGAAATCCTAATGTTACTTACTTTTGTATTTGAGATGATATTTGTATTTGGTAGCCTAGTGGGTAATGCGTTCTCCGAAGCACTGGGTTCTGTTCCCCACATGGGTACTGTGTGAAAAGCCCATTTCTGGTGTCCCCGCAGATATATTGCTAAAAGCTGTGTGGAACTATACTAACTTGCACACTCATTATATAATATTTTGAGATCACTTACATTACTTGTGTGATTGAAAGTTTTGATAATTATGAATACCGTATTCGACAGAATAAGCGCCCAGGGCGCTCTCAAAATTTCCTGCTTTATGCTGGCAGCCTGAAATGTTAATGTACGACAAATATATTTTTCCAGAATGAAATTCCCCATAATTAAGGGTGCATATCACACACGAATGAGTATTATATGCAAATAAATAAGTCTTGTATACATTGATCAATTGGAAAGGGTGCTATTTGGGATTGTTAACGAGACAATATATTAGCAAATATTCCCGTGGGCGCTTATTAGAGCGAGGCGCTTATTACATCAAATACGGTAGTTCTGTTTTATGTATAAGAACCTATTTTATGCAATTTGCATTGCCTTGTTTAACCTTCCTTATGTTTTGATGTAATGCAAACATTTGAGAAAAAATCAGGTGAGCCTGCCTTATGGCACTACAGGAATTGTTTTCAGAAGATCAATTACAATTTTGTATTTTCTGTAAAATTTACTGTTTGCTATGGCTTTTTTACATTGATTAACATGGTTTGGTTAACAGTTGCTTGATAAACTGTCATTACCTTACTCATTGAGAAACCAACTTTTTACCCTTTGTCAATATATGTGTGTTTCTTATATTTTTAATAACAAGATCTTAAAGATGTTATAAATTGTTTCAGGCACCTGGATTTCACAATGACACCAGATCAGACAAGTCATACAAAGGACTCTCAGGGTGATGAATAATCCTCCCCAGAACAACTAGCAGGTTCACCTCAGAAAGTGATGATTCTGAATGACTAATGCCACATCAGTGTGATTCTGTAGGTTGTTTTATTACGACATTAATCAAGTCTAAAGGAATTAATACCACAGCAGTGAGACTATGTTTATGTGGTGTACACTGACGCTGACTATACAAATCTGAATGACTTTTGTGGTTTACTGCACAAACATAATTGACTTTAGATATTCTTCTCCCTTGAAATTCTTCTGAGATTTGACCGATTTGTTTATTTAGAAAATGGCATTGAAGCATCTGTTTCTGTTTTTGAATGTTCTTGCAAACACCTTTGGTTACTGAACCAATGAAATGTCATAAAATCAATAAATATGATTTGTTATCTTAACAAATTTTTTTGTTTTGCTTCTTTAAAGAAATATGATATTGATCATTCATAACATAGGTGCTAACATATATCAAATATACTAATGCCCTGAATGTTTTCCAACAATTAATACAGCTCACTGAATGAAGTTTTTAGTTCCATGTCAGTAGAAAAATTACATTGATGTTTTTATGTACCGGTACTTTATTAGGTGTTTTCTGTGGATGCACCCATTTGGGTTAATGATATTCTGTTTCAAACTTCAATGAAACTCGTCTGTCAAGATGTAACAAGTACTGATACAGTTCCAAAATAATCTTTTAATCTCACCAGGAACAAAGGCCCAAGTGAGCACATAGCCAATGACTTTCATTTGTTTTGTCAGAGTGAATATGGTGTCATGTCACTTTATGAGCAAAATTCCAACAATATCATGATGGGTGACACCAAGCAATGTACCGATGTGGTGAATCGAGCGCTTCAACCACGAGAAGCTAGAACAAACTGGGAATATGAAGATGAAATGTAAGGATACCATCATACCAGGACTGAATGCTTTTCATTTAATACGCTGAACATCTAAAATGAAATATATATGAATTTGAAAAATGTTTTCACCAAAAGTACCTGCCCATAGATCTCAACTTTAAGGGGATATTTACAACCAAAATAACACAGAATATTACTACAGCTATCTGCTATGCCCAGGCTAACATTATTTACTAGGAGAAAGACATCTCGAAAAATTGCATCCGGATACCTGCCGGATACCTGCCGGATACCTTCAGCAATGTTCAATTTTCATGGTTAGTTTCCAATATATTTTTAGGTGTTTCACACTTAATTGAACAAAATGCACCCCCCAAATTGTGACATGTTTTTGGAAACTCAGAATGAGGTATCCGGTGCCGGATCCCTGGACACCCAGATTGAGGTATCCGGTGAGGTATCCGGTGCCGGATACCCGGATTCCAGGTGGCATACTTTCAGGTGAGGTGTCCATGCCGGATACCACGGATCTGGTATCCGGCAAGGTTTCTGCCACCGGATACCCGGACGCGTTTTGGGTAAGTGTCCGGTGGTATCCGGCAGGTATCCGGATACCGGAAACTGCATTTTTTTTGCTGTGTATAACAGTGTAAGTATACCCAACACCAGTAATAACTTATTTCACTAGACGATATAGCACTGTAACCTTACCCAACACCAGTACTAACATCCTTCACTGGACGGTATAACAGTGTAAGTATACCCAACATCAGTAATAACTTATTTCACTAGACGATATAGCATTGTAACCTTACCCAACACCAGTAATAACATTCTTCACTTGACGGTATAATACTGTAACTGTACCCAACACCAGTAATAACATCCTTCACTGGACGGTATAACAGTGTAAGTATACCCAACAACAGTAATAACTTATTTCACTAGACGATATAGCATTGTAACCTTACCCAACACCAGTAATAACATTCTTCACTGGACGGTATAATACTGTAACTGTACCCAACACCAGTAATAACATCCTTCACTGGACGGTATAACAATGTAAGTGTATCCAACACCAGTAATAACTTATTTCAATAGACGATATAGCATTGTAACCTTACCCAACACCAGTAATAACATCCTTCACTGGACGGTATAACAGTGAAAGTATACCCAACACCAGTAATAACTTATTTCACTAGACGATATAGCATTGTAACCTTACCCAACACCAGTAATAACATTCTTCACTGGACGGTATAATACTGTAACTGTACCCAACACCAGTGATAACATCCTTCACTGGACGGTATAACAATGTAAGTGTATCCAACACACGTAATAACTTACTTTACTAGACGATATAGCATTGTAACCTTACCCAACACCAGTAATAACATCCTTCACTGGACGGTATAACGATGTAAGTATACCCAACACCAGTAATAATTTATTTCACTAGACGATATAGCATTGTAACCTTACCCAACACCAGTACTAACATCCTTCACTGGACGGTATAACAATGTAAGTATACCCAACACCAGAAATAACTTATTTCACTAGACGATATAGCATTGTAACCTTACCCAACAACAGTAATAACATTCTTCACTGGACGGTATAGGAATGTATGTCATTGATGTATATTGTATATTCAATCTTTTTCATTGCAGTAAAGTAAAAAGAATCACAATGATGTAGTATGTTGCTATTGCCAGTCGTGTGAGAGATGCAGCCAAAAAAGAAGGAATTATGATTTATGGTAGAGCATGCTTACACATCTGTCCCGAGGAAGGATCTGAAAAAAAAGGATTTATTCTCATGTAATTGAGATGGCAGTTGATTTGATAGTATAGGTAATCAAAGTTACCTCACAATGACATTCTGATGGTTTTATGAATCTCTGACTATCGGTATATTATTGGTATTGATTATGTTGACTGCGCATTGTGTCTTCCATTTCGAATTATACTACTCAAAAGAAGTTGAAGAACACCCGATGTTTTCACATCACTTTAGTTAACCTATCATGGTCATGACAGATTAACTATAATCACTTGTAAAAGTCGAGTGTTCTTTGAAAACATACAGATATTATTGGCCGAATGTGTTTGAGTACAGTAAATATCATATGTTAAGAATAAACATTGTTTAGTCCTAATATATGATGTTTACGATACTGAAAGAAATGTGGGTAATATTCTCTTAATCACTATGATGTTTATATTATAATCAACCAGCGATATTGAGGCGTATTTTCGTGTAATGTAGCAGCTTTAAAGACCGCTCATTAATACAGTGTTCGAGTGTATCATCTAATTTATCATACGGTGCTAAATGCTGTACAGTCATTTGTATCTACAGAAACACCCACGCATTGGAGAACCCCTATCCCAACGTATTGGGAACGTCAGACAAGAGTTTATTTATCAAACTGACATCACTTCGATGTGTGCAGCTTAAAAGTCGTTTCTGCAAGGTGAACCATTTTGCTTTTTGGTTTGCTTGTTGTTTAACACCTCACTCAGTAATTTTACAGCTATATGACGGCGGTCAGTAAGTAATCGAGTCTGGACCAGACAATCCAGTCATTGAGATCATGAGCATTTTGATCCACGCAACTGGGATAAAATGACATGCAACAACCAAGTCAGCTAGCCTGACCATCCGATCCGGTTAGTCGCCTCTTATAACTAGCATGGGTTGCTGAAGATTATAATCTATCTCGGATCTTCACTGGTGACCAATTTTGCATATTTATCATATTTATCGGATCGTGACACCAAGTTCATCTGGTCGATTTGTCGCAATAACTGTAACTATTATATGATGACATATTGTTTGACTATCAAGTAAACACAATTCTGAGTGTTTCGAAACCACTTTTGATTGTACTTCAATTGTTTTATTGAAAAAAATCACACCGTTTTGTTTTATCAAATGGTATAAACGTTACCACTTGCTGAAACATCAGTAAAAATACCACGATAAAGACCGTTGACGAAGTCTTACCTCTAGTGAAATCTGCTGGCGTTGGGGATGGTGTAATTGCCGTCGTGGACGACACTGTAACATGAGGTACAACCAGTAATGTTAGAAATGGTATTGAATTAATAAGCCACAAACACACATGTGTTATTAATTTCATTAAATTAATTTCACACATGAAAACTGTCGTTTCTATTCCAGTTTTACATAGTAAATAACCATAAGTCGCCTTTTACGACAAGCATGGGTTGCTGAAGACCTTTTCTCGCCCGGATTTTCACGGGTTGTTGTTAAATTAGTGTATTATTTTTTCGACATAGAACACACAGAGTTTTCACAAATATTTCTTGAATAGTAGATATGTTCGTTAGAACATAGACCCTAATAACTTTATAGTGGTCTTAAACCTGATAGACAGGTCAACTATATAGTGGTCTAAAACCTGACAGATATCTCACTAATGTTAAAAACCTTTTTAATAGTTAAGTGCCAAAAATCATTTCGTAAACTCGTCGTCTTTACTTGACAAGCTCGATCTGGCGTTCATGAGTTCGGTATATTAAACAACAACCTAGGCACTGAGAGTTTCGGTATCTCACCATCTGCATCAGAAACATCCACGTTCGCAGTTGTCGTCGCCGCCGTTGTTGAGGTAGAGGTGTACAGTCCTAGAAACCCAACGAGGAGCCAAGTAGTTGCAAAAGATATATTCTTACTGACACGATGAAATACACAAGTTTGGATAAATTAATGATAAAACGGCTCAGCATTCAAGTGATGCTTTTAATAATGATTTGTTAACGTTTTCTTTCTTTATGAAATAATGAATATCCCAGGGACCTTTTCCTATTTCGTCCATTGTGATGATCTGCTGGCAGTGAAGTAATATTAGGTGAGACTCACTGAGCCGGTGTGAAATCATGACGTCCACTATCTGACCACCACAACTACTGTACCTGGGAAGCTGACGTAACATTCGTCATGGCTGTTGAGCACGTTGCTGCAGCAGTCCATGTTGTAGATGGGGACGAGCACATCACTCAGGTAGCGGTTCACACACATTTTTTCATAACAGCCACCTGCCTGAATCTCGTTTTCTGTACAGGGATCTGAATTAATCATAAACGGTACGTATATTTAAGAATCCAGGATTCTATAAATTGTAGCATTGATAAGAGTAACTCATATAGACACACAACTCATGTTTATAACAGCGGAAAAAGAAACATTTCCACTGTCCTAAGAAATACCTGCAAAAAAAATCCTTGTACGAGATTTTCGAGATCTAAAGAAAAGATTAAGGAAACAGCATCAATAAATGATGACCCCAGGTGGCGCCGTCACAACAACCGTCTCCGGTTGGGGTGAAAAAAACACTACTAAAAACATTCTTCACTTGACGGTATAACAGAATAAGTGTACCCAACACTAGTAATAACATTCTTCACTTGACGTTATAACAATGTAACTGTACCCAACACCAGTAATAACATTCTTCACTTGACGGTATAACAATGTAACTGTACCCAACACCAGTAATAACATTCTTCACTTGACGGTATAGCACTGTAACTGTACCCAACACCAGTAATAACATTCTTCACTTGACGTTATAACACTGTAACTGTACCCAACACCAGTAATAACATTCTTCACTTGACGGTATAACACTGTAACTGTACCCAACACCAGTAATAACATTCTTCACTTGACGGTATAGCACTGTAACTGTACCCAACACTAGAAATAACATTCTTCACTTGACGGTATAGCACTGTAACTATACTCAACACTAGTAATAACATTCTTCACTTGACGGTATAGCACTGTAACTGTACCCAACACCAGTAATAACATTCTTCACTTGACGGTATAGCACTGTAACTGTACCCAACACCAGTAATAACATTCTTCACTTGACGGTATAGCACTGTAACTGTACTCAACACAAGTAATAACATTCTTCACTTGACGGTATAACACTGTAACTGTACCCAACACCAGTAATAACATTCTTCACTTGACGGCATAACACTGTAACTGTACCCAACACCAGTAATAACATTCTTCACTTGACGGTATAGCAATGTAACTGTACCCAACACCAGTAATAACAATCTTCACTTGACGGTACAGGAATGTAACGGACATTTATGTTTATCGTATATTAAATCTATTTCAATACAGTAAAGTGAAAAGAATAACAATGGTAGATGTTGCTATTTCCAGTCGTGTAAGAGATTCAGCAAGAACGAGGGCGTTATGATTACAGCAGAATATGCTTACACATCTGTCCCGAAGAAGGATCTGAAACAGGAAATTTGTCTAAGTAATTGAGATGACAGATAATTAAACAATATAGGTAAACAAAGTTACCGGCAGTAGATATCATAATGTTTGGAATATATATTTTCTTATTCCTAATATATGATACATACTACAAGGAAAGAAATGAGATCGATTTTCTCTTTATCTTTATCTTTATCTTATGTTTATATTAAAAAATACCGAATGATACTGAGGCGTTTCTCAGTGAAGCAGCTTTACAATCCGCTCATTAATACAGTGTTCCAGTCAGTGAGTGAGTATTGTTTTACGCCGCTTTTAGTAATATTCCAGCAATATCATGGCGGGGGACATCAGAAATGGGCTTCACACATTGTACCCATGTCGGGAATCGAACCCGGGTCTTCGGCGTGACGAGCGAACGCTTTAACCACTAGGCTACCTGACCGACCCTACAGTGTTCGTGCGTATAGTGTCATTTATCATACGGTGCCAAATTATGCACAGTCATACATATCTATAGAAACGCCCACACATTGGGGAACCCCTATCAAAACTTATTGGGAACGTCAGACAAGAGTTTATTGATCAAACAGACATCGACGTGTGGAGCTTAAAAGTAGTTCCTGCAAGGTGAACCCTTTTGTTTTGTTTGTTTGTTTGTTGTTTGTTTGTTCCAGCTAAATGCCGGCGGTCAGTGAATAATCGAGCCTGGACCAGATACTCCAGTGACTGACATCATGAGCATCGATTTACGCAATTGGGATACGATGACATGCACCAACCAATTCAGCGAGCCTGACCACCCAATCCTGTTAGTCGCCTCTTACGATTAGCATAGTCGCCTCTTTACGACAACTGAAGACACATTCTACCCCGGATCTTCACGGGGGACCTCTTTTGCATATTTATCATATTTATCGGACCGTGACACCAAGATCATCCTTTGATTGTGCTTAAACTGTTTAATTGAGAAAAATTCACGGTTGATTTATCACATAATATCATCGTTAGTACTTGCTGAGACATCAGTATAAAATATCAAGATGAAGACTGTTGGCGAAGTCGTACCTCTCGTGAAATCTGCTGGAGTTGGGTATGATGTAGCTGCCGTCGTGTACACAACTGTATCATGAGGAACAACCAGTAATAGTAAAAGTATTGTATTAATAAGCCACAAATACACACGTGTTTGTGGAATGTGTCATAAAATCAATTTCACATATGAAAACTGGCGTTTCTATTCTAGTTTTACCTACTAAATGTACAATCATTCAATGGTAATGTTTAATGCATTCTTGACGTGTCGCGGAAATAATCAAAGCAATAGAAACTTTGAGAGAAAAGAATCAAGTGAGTTCTCCGCTTGATATGGCTCCGTTTGCTTTGACAACCACCTCCAGCCCATCGGGGGCTTAAACATATCAGTCAGTGAGTATGGTTTTACGCCGCCGCTTTTAGCAATATTCAAGCAATATCGCGGCGGAAATTGGCTTCACACATCGCACCCATTTGGGGAATGAATCCGGGCCTTCGGCGGGACTATCGAACGCTTTAACCACCAGGCTACCCCACCGCTTCTAAACATCTGAGAGATATCTTATCAAGTACTTCTGCTGTAGAGCAGAGAGACAATCTTTTTTACACACTAATAATTCATTGGATTGATGAAGGTCATCCTCATGGTCGTAAAGTGAAAGTACCTTACACGGTTCGGTTCCAGTGTAAATTGGTGAGGTGAGGTGAAATTGGGTTTAACGTCGCGTCCAAGATTATTGCACTTATATAGCGACGTGCATGTACGCGTGTGTGTTTGTGTGGCTGCTTGTACTAGTCCGGACTGATGCCGATTTATAGTGCTAGCTCACAGAGATACCATGCCGCAGTTTAACATGAATACCCCACTCAGACACAGTATACTGACTCCGAGCCGACCAGTCCTTGTTTTATCCCCTTAATGCCGAGCGCCAGACAGGGTAACAACAAGTACCATCTTTTTAACGTCTTTTGGTTTGACGCGGCCGGGGATCGAACCCCGGACCTTCCGCTCTCCGGGCGGACGCTCTACCACAAGACCACGGAGGCGGTCTTCCTGTGTAATTAAAGTATTGAGTGACCTTCATTTACGTAGAGTGAGTGAGTGGGTAGAGTTTTACACCCTTTAACCAAAATTGCAACTATTTCCAGGTAGGATCACCAGTAAAATGGCTTCACTTTCAGTATCCTTGTAGAGGCCCTTAAGGAGATTGGTCTACCCCTCGAGTGATTGAGTGACTATGGTTTTAAGCCGCTTGTGTCAATATTCCAGGAACATCACAGCGAGGCAAATGGACTTTATACTTTATCCCCATGTTGGAATCCTTATCAAGATAGTTCTATACCTTCAGTGAGTGAGTGAGTGACTATGTTTTTACCACATTGTTTTTTATCTATTGTACCTATGCGGGACCCGATATAGAAGAAAAGGTCTCACCTGTGGTAGTCGAAGGGAACATCTCTAAAATGAGAAAAAAACACTTTTGTAAATCTTCCCATAACAATAAATGTCATTGCATAGGTGATAGAAAATAAACTAAACATCAAATGTTGCATAAGATTAAATAATTTAAACAATTTAATTAAAACGAACATGTGTGTTGTTGTTTAACGTCGGACTAAGTACAATGGCAGTGGTCTGTGAAAAATCGAGTCTGGACCAGACAATCCACTGATTCACACCATGAGCATCGATCCACGCAATTGGGATACGGTTGAGATGCATCAACCAAGTCAGCGAGCCTGACCTTCCGATCCCGTTAGTCGCTTCTTACAACAAGCATATTCTCTATTCTGACAAGCGTTGGTGGCTTAAGGCGACTTCCATCTTCGCGGGAGAATCAGAAAAATAACATAATGGCGACTTCAAATGATTGTATCAAAAACCATTCATTTTGGATGAGACAGGCTATTAACTCAGTCATTGCTTCCAAACACGCAATTTTCTTCTATGAAAGGAGCAGACCAATTTTCAAAAAACATTTTGCTCAGGTCATCTGGCATGTCAAGCAAACATTTCTTCTTCCACTTTTCAAAAAAAAAACCTTCTTTCAAATGGTCGTTCCTAATCTACGCGAGGGCTCATTTGTTTCGACAAAGAATTACCTTCACAAGTTGTATCACTGTAACCGTTCGTGAAGCCTTGGTATGCGATGTTCTCGGGTCGGCAACAATACTCAGAAATCACGGGATAAAAGAGACTCATTAGTCGTCCTCCTACACATTTCCGGTATGTACAGGAATCTCCGATTTCATCAGTTGTACAGGCTGTTGTCAACAAGATGGAAAATATTAAAACCACAGTACTGTTCCTGATGTACAGGTAGGTTTTATGAATGTGATTACAAGAACTGATCTCGCCAATAGGTTTTGGGCAGTTTACTGCTGACATTTATGGTGAATAGCGTTTTGTTTCATTTGAAGAATAAAATATCAATAGCTATTACCACGATACCAAGAACAACAATGACATAAAGAGTAATAATACATATTATATCATGTCATAGTGATATGACAGTGATAAATTATTTTGAAGTGTATATTCAAATACAAATAGTCACGAAACGTTCAGGTAGGATAAAATATAGTACGAGTATACTAAAATTAATATATTTAATAATTTACTATGTATGAAATTGTAGTAAAATATCAAGAGACTAAGTTGCCAAGAGTTCTAGTACAATCGTTCTACCTGTACGAGCATATGAATAGAATTCAAACGCAAGCAAAATCATTACAACTAAAGAATCACCAAGTGCCCCATTTGGACTAACGGGCGATACCATACACCTTTATATCGCAATCGGCTAACACCAGTGTCGCTGTCCTAATATTAATAAGTAATAAACACTTTTCATTCACCAACTGAAATAGGTTAATTGCATATTATTTAAATTCAGCTTTATTAATATCAGAATACTGAGTCCTTGTGAACAAGAGGATATTACATTGAAGCGAAACGTGACCACGATTCAAATACATCATTGTTATAAAAGTCACGATTCTGGCGGTAAGAAGAACGCCAATGTACGACGACATACATTGACACATATCGAGGCTACTGTGGTAAACCTGGCCTATTGACTTGCTAATACCTACAAGTGTCATATTTGATCTACGTCATTTCCCGCAGAGGGCATGACTGCATGAGAAACGCTGACAAAGACAGTGAATGAAAGCATAAGACGCTAATATATGGAATCCCTGGGGTGTGAGTGCAAGTTCTATCATACTGCGAAGCATTTGGGCCTTTAATAACACATCACTGGTGTATATCTCCGTGTGGCTTTGCGTAGCTACCATCTGTTGACATCCATGAATGGAACTGAATGAATTAAATGCAATAAGCAGGACGCGTGGTTTCTGAAAGGCAGGTGTGTTCTATTCAACGCACATACTGTAGTTTTAGGACACAGAAAGACGGGTCGTCCCTCAAAGCTGTCTTAGCGCTCAGACAATTTAACTCCCATATGAGAATCATAGCGTTTCGTTTTTTTGTTTGGAACGTGACCAAAGTGCGTAACCCAACGCTATGAGCTTTGGTAAAATATATCTTTTACTTTAAAAGAACAATAATTTGATATCCAACAAATCCAACATAAATGGTTACTGTTAAAAGAATGAAACAGAAAAATAGAAGGCCCCAATTTAACACTGTAGTTTTCACTTTCACATCATCACCAGTGAAGTATTGACGATGATATGATATTTCAACATTGTATAATATATTAATTAAATCTATGAACATCTATAACATTCAAAAGAATGAACTATGTCAGTGCAACAAATTAACCAAAACGTAGCGGAATACATATTTTTCCTTGAGTGTCGGCTGAGGCACATTGTGCACGTAACCCTGAATCCTACAAATGTGAATAGAGAACGCTAACCAACCAATATGTAGCGGAATACTTGTCTTTCCTGAGTTTCTGAGTGAGAGAGCACGTAACCCTGAACCATACAAATGTGAATAGAGAATAATGAGTCTCAATTATCTGCCGAAACAGATTCCATTGAGAGTTAAAGTCAGAATAGAGGTGACTACATGAATCAACGAAATTAAACTTACGTGGAAAGTGTAACTCTGAAAAATAATGTTATGAGTTCACAAAATGTCTCGAACAATTAAATTGCACTGAGGCAGAATACACTTACAAGGGCTGGTCAAAAAGTTCTTAGCTTGACTAACTTTCAACTATGGTTCATAACAAATTGAACTAGTCAGTGTAGTACGTTGTGTGAGTAGCTCATTGCAAGTGTATTTGGTCTGTTGAGGCCGTTTGTATATAAGTGACAACGTGATAGGGGTCCAAATGGACACAGGAATGGAAAGGAACGAGAACCGATCAGTCATCAAGTCTTGAGAAAAGAACTCCCAAACAAATTCATGACCGCATGTCACAAGTGTATGGGGATAAGTGCGCCAGCTATTCCACTGTTAAACGTTGGGCAGCTATGTTTACAGCTGGGAGAACAAGCTTTGATGATGACCCTAGCTCTGGACGTCCCTCAACTGCCATCAATGGAGATGCAATCAAGGAGATAGAAAGACTTTTACTGTCAGATAGACGCTGAACTTGAGGAAGACACAGGTAGGTCTAAGCCATGGATCCATTGAAACTACAATTCATGAACATTTACAGATGAATAGGATATATTCTCGTTGGGTGCCAAATTTTCTAAATTCTGATCTTAAGGAAAAAGAAACTGACATTGCCAGAGAAAATGTTGAGCTAATTGAGGAGGATTTCGTCAAATTCAAAAAGAGATTAGCAACGGGTGACCAAACATGGGTCTATCACTATGATCCCGAGTCAAAACGTCAATCCGTGGAATGGCACTATTCCACTTCTCCGACACCAAAGATATTCAAGTCTTCAAGATCAGTGGAGAAAGTTGAAAGCCACTGTATTCTTGGATGCAAAGGGTGTGATCTTTGTTGATTACTTAGCAAGTCAAAAGACGATTACCGGTGCCTACTATGCTCATTTGCTTCATCGCCTGAGAGATTCTATCAAACAAAAACGGCGAGGAATGCTGCCTGCTGGAGTTCTACCAATCAATTTATAATAACAATGCCTCTTCTCACACCTCCCGACTTTCAAAGGCTGCTGTATAATAATGTGGCTTCGAAGCGCTTCCTCGCCCTCCATACTCACTAGATCTGGCAAAAAGTTATTTCTACCTGTTTCCTAAACTGAAAGAACACCCTATGACGACAACGATGACCTCAAAGCTGCAGTGAATGGGTTTTCGGTGGCTTCAGAAAACTTCTACCTGACTGGAATTGTAAAGCTTCTCTATCGATATGAGAAGTGTATTGAAATGCTGGGAGATTATGATAAAAAATAGAATAAAAAACACTTTCACAATTGTTGGTTTTGTTTGTTAGGCTTTGAACTTTTTTGACCAGCTCTAGTATTGTCTTTCAGTGCGACATTTCAGTACCGGCGCCAGTACCTGTCCTGAGTGTCCAACCGCTTTGATAACCATCCTCTTTAGACTAATACATGTGATAGATTTATTTCATACAGTTCAGCACATGCTATTGTTTTGAAACAGACTCTAAACTAAATAGAATTCTGTTAGTTTGATACTACTACTATTTGGATTATCTGAAAGTATACATTCTTTAATGAAACAGCAGTGTCTGGTAGATTCGTAGAAAACATTATGTTGGACACAATGGGATGTATTTTTATATCAATACAGTTTCAGGCACATTTCAACATGGCATTTGGTGATATGATGTAACTGGATATATTTTGTTAAGAACACGTCAGCAGTGATTTTGGCAAATCACATGAATATAAAAATAAAATAACGGATTGTGAAATTCAAATTTGGCCGAAGATCAATATTTGAGAACGCCTCGACAAATCAAATAGAAACAGTTACTTCCAATTTAAGTGTGCTTTTAATAGATACCTGTATGTCCGATTATGTCTTCAGCATAAAATTAGGTTGATCAACTTTCTCCCATGATAAGTGGTCAGTAATTTCAGCGCTGTGTTAAAGGTTATTCAGAAAATGTCTTGTACCATTTGAAGTACAAATAAAGATCCCGAATAATAATAATAATAATATATTGTTCTTGGTTCATATCAAAACCACCCTATAGCCCTGAGCAATCTGTAACTGCCCGAAAGTCTTCTTTGAATGAGTGAGTGAGTATTGTTTTACGCCGCTTTTAGCAATATTTCATCAATATCACAGTGGAGGACACCAGAAATGGGCTTCTCACATTGTAAACATGTGGAGAATCGGACCCGGGTCGATCGACCACATTAACCACAAGGCTACCCCACTGCCCCCTTTATTTATATGAACATTGTAGGGGGCTATAAACATCAAATACTATTTACTGAATATGATCGTTTGACGCAATAGTGGCGTATATTACCATTACAAAGTGCCTGTTTAACGTTCCCAAAAAGATAGATGTATGTTTCAAATTTGGTTTGAAATTTGTGATTGATCAAAGTGAGTACGTCACAGTTATAGCAGGGTGATGTGAGTGTTCTAATTATAGGAGTGTTATTACAGAGTAATAGCAGGGTAATAGCAGAGTTATATCAGGGTAATAGCATGGTTATAGCAGGGAGATGTGAGGGTTCTAATTATAGGAGTGTTATTACAGAATATTAGCAGGGTAATAGCAGAGTTATAGCAGGGTAATAGCAGGGTTATAGCAGGGTAGTAGCATGGTTATAGCAGGGAGATGTGAGTGTTCTAATTATAGACATTGTTATTACAGAGTAATAGCAGGGTAATAGCAGAGTTATAGCAGGGTAATATCAGAGTTATACCAGGGTAATAGCATGGTTATAGCAGGGCGATGTGATGGTTCTAATTATAGGAGTGTTATTATAGAGTAATAGCAGGATAATAGCAGAGTTATAGCAGGGTAATATCAGAGTTATAGCAGGGTAATAGCAAGGTTATATTAGGGTGATGTGAGGGTTCTGATTATGAGAGTGTTATTACAGAGTAACAGCAGGGTGATAGCATGGTTATAGCACTCACTTAGCCGGACGCTGACAAACATTGAATGTACAACCTGGAAATGTGTTGAGGCAATCCTGGGACCAGGGAGAGGTGTCCATCACAAACTCTTCACAGCATGCGAAGGTCAAAGACGGCTGGGTCGCCCAACTCCCGCTCACACAGTAGAGATCCCAGCAATGACTGTAACCCTGTTGTAGCAGCCCGTTACCAGAACACATTGCTGAAATAGCAAAGCAACTTTTAACATAATTCCTGGACAAGCGTAAATCCATTTAACGTAATTTTCATGTTATCGATATTGCGGCCATGTTGAGAACTGGCTTGGAATTGTGTGAGCACGGTTAGACGCAAGATTTTTGGGGTCATAAGTATAAACGTCCGGCTTCATAAACCTAGACATTTCAATGTTGGGAAACTAGAGGCATTATTTTATTATTCGTTATGCGCACACCATATCCTATATTCCTAATGAAAAAGTTGTGTAAAGAGAACTTGTCCAATTGTTGTTGTGTAACCTTTGATAACGTAACTGGGTATAAATACCTGATGTCGTTGAATACGTTGTCGTTGTCGTTGACGGTTCTACGGGACAGAAATATGAAAGCAATAAAAAAAGGCAGAGAGTTTATCAATTGGAACATGATAAATCATTTTCACCTTTATGACAAGCATTTGTTTTGTTAGAAAGTGGTCTGTAACGTCGAAGTTAACTACACAAATTCGCACGCCTGGTGGCTCTGCAAGATATGCCAGAGAGCTTAATTAGGAAATGTTCCTGGAAAACTGTTTACTGTTGACTGATGAATTGAGAACACATGATAACACTAATCCTTGTTTCACGGTAATACGTACAACTTTCACTTCAACCCACAAATGCTGTAACAGAAGTTTACAATGATAAACCTCACTTTGGAAAATACATATATATTTTACTTTCTTAACATACTGGAAGTACCAAGTTTCATATCTGAACAGTCTGTTTTACAATAACCTGTCCCTGAACGATGACAACCACAGAAAAGGGTATTCAATATGCTAACGACCAAAAGAACATTTAACAAGTTGAAAATGGAATGTTAAAAACATTATCCGCTATTATCGAATGCAACTAATTGCAGAAATACAACCTGATCACACCAACGGCAAAGGGCACCGCTACCGACAGAACAGAAATGAACACAAGCTATTGATTTTCCCGGGAATTTCCACGGCAACTAAATGTCTTACCTGTCGTAGTAGGAGGGAACATCACTGAAATTAGATGAGGAAACCTTGATTTACTTATTTGACATCACTAAATGTAATCATGTCTTCCAAACAAATAATAATTAAAATCCCAAGGTTGCCTTGGTATTATGAACGGTATATTGCGAATAGCTAAAACAAAACAATCACTCGACTGCTACTATGAGCAGTAAAAGCTGAAGTGCGACTGGTCCTTGGTTCATCCGATCTCCTGTTCATGTATCTATCAAGGCACCAGTTCTACATGTCATTACAATCAACATTGTCTTAGTAATAAGCTTCATACCATCACATCCGCCCTCACTGTAGGCCATGTCGAGGCGATTTTCGGGTTGGCAACAATATTCAGAGATAACTGCCCACACCAAATCCATAAGGCGACCGCCCGAGCACTTGCGATACGCACAGCCATTCACCTCATCAGAAGTACATCCTAATAATAACACATGTGTATTGAGCAGTAAAATATATAGGCTATATATGTATAAGCAAAGTTAAATATCAAATGAGGTAATTCAAATAGGTTTACTCAAAATTTTATTTTGTATATCTTTACAGATTTTTATACTTTTGTGCAGACTTCATCACAAGTGCTTGACCAAAATTACATAAAAACTATCTACTCATAATTTTACATTTCATGTATGGCTGTCTTAAAAAGGATTATTTTATATTCATAACAATTTAATTCTTTTGATAAAGTGTTATGAAATATTACAGGTACACATAGCAACGTCATCGATTTACTGGCTGTGCACCAATCTGACAGTTTATCTTTATCTCTTATATACATTATACACGATGGTTGACATGAACTTACGTGGGAGGTATAGTTCTGAAAGGAAAGAAAGGTCAATTGTTTATAAACTTTTACAATTTGTTCATTGCCATACCAAGAATTTGTTTGACTATGTGGACATAACTTCTTTCAAATAAGCATTGTGAACAAGCGTAAACTATCAATTGTTAATGCGACAATAACCATTCAGATTCCAAAACAGATTCCACTTGGCGTTAAGGGCAAATAGCTGTAGAAATTATATGAAAATCAGTGATGACACTAGGTGTTCGCGAAAAGGGTAGGCTTGCTCTGCATGTCCACAAGTTATGAATTGCCCTCAAATGAGTACAATGCGTGCGTAAATAAGCTATTTCATGTGTGCATTCAGCAATATTACAGCTGTCTGTAGGTAGTGTGTGTGATGGTATGTGAATGGTGTGAAATCTGGTAGGCAGAGTGTGTAATTGTGTGAAAAAGTGATTCATATTGTAGACAAAGTGAGTGATGGTGTGACAATAGTGTGAAATGTTGTAGGCAAAGTGTGTGACGGCATTAGAATAGTGTGAAATATTGAAGGGAGTGTGTGTGATGGTGTGAGAATAGTGTTTGATGTAAGAATAATGTGACATGTTGTAGGCGGAGTGTGTGATGGTGTTAGAATAGTGTGTGATGTGAGAATAATGTGAAATGTTGTAGGCGGAGTGTGTGATGGTGTGAGAATAGTGTTAAATTTTGTAGGTAGTGTGTGTGATGGTGTGAGAAAAGTGAGGTATGTTGTGAGAATAGTGTGAAATCTTGTAGGCAGAATGTATGACGGTATGAGAATAGTGTGAAATCTTGTAGGTAGTGTGTGTGATGGTGTGAGAATAGTGTGTGATGTGAGAATAGTTTGAAATGTTGTAGGCAGAGTGTGTGATGGTGTGAGAACAGTGTGAAATATTGTAGGTAGTGTTGTGATGGTGTGAGAATAGTGAGTTATGTTGTGAGAAACGTGTGAAACCTTGTAGGCCGAGTGTGTGATGGTGTGAGAATAGAGTGCAATGTTGTAGGTAGTGTGAGTTATGGTATGATAATAGTGTGAAATATTGTAGGCGGAGTGTGTGATGGTGTTAAAATAGCGTGTCATATGGCAGGCAGAGTGTGTGATGGTGTGACAATATGGTGCAATGTTGTAGGTTGTGTGTGTGTGATGGTATGAGAATAGTGTGAAATCTTGTAGGCGAAATGTGTGTGATGGTGTTAAAATAGCGTGTCATGTTGCTGGCAGAGTGTCTGGCGGTGTGAGAATAGCGTGCCATGTTGTAGGTAGTGTGAGTGATGGTATGAGAATAGTGTGAAATATTGTAGGCGGAGTGTGTGATGGTGTGAGAATAGAGTGCAATGTTGTAGGTAGTGTGTGTGATGGTATAAGAATAGTGTGAAATGTTGTAGGCGGAGTGTCATGTTGCTGGCAGAGTGTGTGATGGTGCATGAAGAGTGTGAAATCTTGTAGGCAGAGTGCGTGATGGTGTGAGGCTATTGTGTTGTAGGCATTTACATTTCTCGATTGTACTGGATTCCAAAGCTCAATATAAAATCCGTACACAATGAGATATAATGCTGGGTCAAGCAAATGTACCACCAAATCCCCATTCCGACGGTTAACCATAATCCTTAATACAATCAAGGAATGACTTTCTTTATATTCTCAGAACGTACCTGCGACAAGTGGTATTAAAACCATGTCATTTCTAATAAACTCAAATGTATTTCTTGACGGTTTACAATCTCAGAAAAGAACCATGTTCAATTCTGTAAAAGTATTTGATTTTTCAACTTTGTACACTATTATCCCACATGACAACTTATGGAAAACTTCATTCCTTGATCCATGGAGCTTTTGTTACAAAATTTAATGACTATAGATAGAGTAACATATATATCCTTACAGCTTCGGGTCAGTTGTCAAAAATGAGGCAAATGCCATCTGAACTTTACTGAGAATACAAAATGCGAAATGCTGGACTTCCTCATTGATAACATCTATGTCAAATTTGGGGTAGGATATTTTGGCAAAAAGTAGACATCCCAATTGGCAGTATTTGTGCCTCCCCCTCTTGCTTATCTGTTCGGTTTGGCAAAGTCAAAACAAGGTGATTTGGCCAAAGTCAAAACAAGGTGATTTGGCCAAGAAGTTTAACTTAATATTCAGGTATATCGATGATATTATATCGTTAAACAACCATCAAATAGCCAGTTTCCTGCCGGTAATTTACCCACCTCAACTAGAAATAAAAGAGATCAGAGAGACTGCCTCATCTCTTTCATATTTAGGTCTATGCATAAAGATTGTATAGGAAGAGGGATGACTTCAACTTTTTCTTTCTTTTCAGCAATATTCCTGCAGCTCCAGCCATTCACAGCCTTTGAGGTACAATAGAGCATGTTCGATTGTATGGTATACATGAGGTGGTAATTTACAAATTTGACGCATCAGTGACAAGAATTATGCCCGATGCAATTTCCTACTATGACTTGTACCATATGTTCCCGTGGTTTTTCAGGTGAACAATTGACTTGCCCTTGGATGTGTTTATGACGGGTGCCAACGGTGGGGCATGCTACGCTCACCTTTTCGCGTACATCGTGTGTGAGTGTGTGGATATGGTTTGTGTTGGTTTGGACATCATGTTTCATTGTGTGGACATGGTGTATGTGTGTGCGTGCGTGCGTGCGTGCGTGCGTGCGTGCGTGCGTGCGTGCGTGTGGGAACATGATGTGATCGTGTGGATATGGTTTGTGTAAGTGTTGACATGATGTTTGATTGTGTGGACATCGTGTGTGTGATTGTGGAGACATGGTGTTTTATTGTGATGGCATTTTGTGATTGTGTGGATATGGTTTATGACAGTGTGAACATAGTGTGCAGATATGGTAACAACATTTCTTAACTACCTGGAAACGTGTTGTAGCAATCCTGGGACCAGGGAGAGTTGTGCATCACAAACTCTTCACAGCATGTGAGGGTCAAAGATGGTTGGGTCGCCAAATTCCCACTTACACAGTAGAGATCCCAGCAATGACTGTAACCCTGTTGAAGCAGCCCGTTACCAGAACACATTGCTGAAATAGTACAGGATTTTTTACAATTATTTCCTTGACTATAAGAAACCTTTGAACCCAATTAATTACTTGTTTCATGAAAGGAAAGAGTTGAATGATTGATGGCATATCATGGAGGAAATACAGTGAACGAAAATTATTTACTTATGCCGTCGTCGTCTACATGTTGTATTTTGAGGGGAAGATTATGCACCAATATAGAGAGACTCTGAACAGGTCTGTGAAAACTGCGGAAGTGTCAGAATCGATCACATTGTACATTAATTTATAGACATGTAGACTCTAAACAAGCAGTTATATAATGTAATTTAGTATAAATACGTGTTGTCGTGGTCACTGTCGTCGTTGTTGGCGACGGTGTTGACGTTGTCGTAGTTATAATCGGTTCTGCAGAAACGAATATGAAAACAATAAAAGGACAGAACTTCTGTACTGGAACCTGAAATGACAATGACAAAAACATGTGAAAAAAACAACACTCACAGCAAATAACTAAAACTAAGTTTTACCTGTATCATAGAAACCAAGGGCACAGTTTTCCGGCGTGTATGGGCTGTAGGTGCTGCAACAGTGCTCAGTGATGGCCGGTTCCGGTCTCTGCCACTTGCCGTCTTTGCATCGCATCCAGTAGCAGTCCGAATTGATGTGAGTGTCCGAATCCTGGCACTCAGCTGTGGAGGAAGACATTATAGTGAAACTTTGGTAACGTGTAGAGAGGAAGACATTATAGTGAAACCGTAATCAAGTGGAGGGAAGAATCATTGTTGTGTAACCATGGTAACTTGAAGGTAGACAGGATGGTATGTACATTGCAACTTATGTTTCAGCAAACACAGTTGATAAGTTCTAGGCACCCTGTCACCTTGTGTCTTTAGTTTTTACTCACTTGTGTTTGAAGGTGTTGCGGTCAAAAGTTCTGAAATGAAGATGATAAACATCGTTTAAGATTAAACTCGTTATAATAAAATAACTTGAAATAAAGCTGAATGAATAAAAAATGACTTTTTAACGTTTGTAGAGGATTTTTGTGACATAACTATAAGTAAGCTGTACAATTGTACAATTTGAGTTAAAAATTCAAAATGAATTTGATGAAAGCGTGCGAGTGAAAGACCACACAACTGAAGTCATTACATGTAAGATTGAACATCCTTTAATTACCTGCCCTGGTGGCTCAGTGGGAAAACAGTGGGTTACGAAACTAAACACGATATGTGAGGTTGCAGTTTCCTACACGCTATGGAAGTTTCATGTGAAAAAAATGGTGATCGTTAACCAATCAAAAATCAACATTAGATTCATATCAAAAGGCCAGTTTATATAATTTAACTGTTAAATCTTGGTCTTACAATTTAATTAAAGCTGGGGCATTTCCTTCCGAATGCCCGGTTTTTTTCTGGTGAAGGAATACATTCGCAATTTATTAATATGTCTAAGAACCTAATCACACAGCAGTGTTTCGTCACAAAAGGTTGATAAGTTTGAAACTAGTTTGTATACCAGGGTACAGCTGCAGACATCGGGACGACCGGGTCCACGTACAACAGAGTAATGTTTCGGAATCGTCGCGCACCGTCAGTGTCTGCATGTTGTTGAAACAGTCGAGGCAGAGGGCGTACTGACCACAGATGCCGTGGTAATGGTGCCTTGTGTGGCATACTGAAACAGCCGAGATGTGCATGTTCGGTATGTCACATGTGATTATGAAGTCATATTCTATATTGAAAACGAATATGCTGATTATGAGTCATCTACGAATTCAAACAAAGCAGATATGTGAACAACATCGATCTTAAGAGTCAAAACTGAGGGTTTATTTGTTGGTATTTTGTCATCGGAGTCAGTACATTATCCCAAGACAAGAATTTCAGTTTCAACAAAAGGTCTTCATCAACTGAATCAAGTGCTTAAATTGAGAGATTACGTCAACTTTTAGAAGAAATAATTAACAGTAACTTACAGCATGGTGTGGTTGTTGGAACTGAAATAAAGATACATATCTACATGTATACATATGTAACATGTACAATCGACTTTCATTATTAAAGGATAAAATGCGTACAACCGGTGTAACTAAACCTAAACGATGACAGTCACTGAAAAGGGTATTCAATATGCTAATAAACAAAATAACCTTAACCAAATTGAAAATGGAATGTCAAAAATATTATTAGCTATTATCGAATGCAACTAATTGCAGAAACATAACCTGATCACATCAACAGTTTCTGGAGAGAAGATGTTGGCAAAGGGCACCGCTGCGCACAAGCTATTGATTTTCCCGGGATTTTCCACGGCAACTAAATGTCTTACCTGTCGTAGTAGGAGGGAACATCACTGAAATTAGAAGGGGAAACCTATATTTACTTATTTGACATCACTAAATGTAATCATGTCTTCAAAAATATAATAATTTAAATTCCCAAGGTTGCCTTGGTATTATGAACGGTATATTGTGAATAGCTAAAACAAAACAATCACTCGACTGCTACTATGAGCAGTAAAAGCTGAAGTGCGACTGGTCCTTGGTTCATCTGATCTCCTGTTCTTACATCGGCGATGTATCTATCAAGGCACCAGTTCTACATGTCATTACAATCAACAGTGGCTTAGTAATAAGGTTCATACCATCACATCCGCCCTCACTGTAGGCCATGTCGAGGCGATTTTCGGGTTGGCAACAATATTCAGAGATAACTGCCCACACCAAATCCATAAGGCGACCGCCCGAGCACTTGCGATACGCACAGCCATTCACCTCATCAGAAGTACATCCTAATAATAACACATGTGTATTGAGCAGTAAAATATATAGGCTATATATGTATAAGCAAAGTTAAATATCAAATGAGGTAATACAAATAGGTTTACTCAAAATTTTATTTTGTATGTCTTTACAGATTTATACAGACTTCATCACACGTGCTTGACCAAAATTACATAAAAAGTATCTGCTCATAATTTTACATTTCATGTCTTGCTGTCTTAAAAAGTATTATTTTATATTCATAACAATTTAATATTCTAAAGCTTAATTCTGTTGATAAAGTGTTAAAATATTACAGGTACACATAGCAACGTCATCGATTTACTGGCTGTGCACCAATCTGACAGTTTATCTTTATTTCTTATATACATTATACACGATGGTTGACATGAACTTACGTGGGAGGTATAGTTCTGAAAGGAAAGAAAGGTCATTTGTTTATAAACTTTTACACTTTTTCTGCATGTCCACAAGTTATGAATTGCCTTCAAATGAGTACAATGCGTGCGTAAATAAGCTATTTCACGTGTGCATTCAGCAATATTACAGCTGTCTGTAGGTAGTGTGTGTGATGGTATGTGAATGGTGTGAAATCTGGTAGGCAGAGTGTGTAATGGTGTGAAAAAAGTGATTCATATTGTAGACAAAGTGAGTGATGGTGTGAAAATAGTGTGAAATGTTGTAGGCAAAGTGTGTGACGGCATTAGAATAGCGTGAAATATTGAAGGTAGTGTGTGTGTGATGTGAGAATAGTGTGCAATGTTGTAGGCGGAGTGTGTGATGGTGTGAGAATAGTGTGTGATGTGAGAATAATATGAAATGTTGTAGGCGGAGTGTGTGATGGTGTGAGAATAGTATGAAATTTTGTAGGTAGTGTGTGTGATGGTGTGAGAATAGTGAGGTATGTTGTGAGAATAGTGTGAAATCTTGTAGGCAGAGTGTATGACGGTACGAGAATAGTGAGCAATGTTGTAGGTAGTGTGTGTGATGGTGTGAGAATAGTGTGATGGTGTGAGAATAATGTGAAATGTTGTAGGCGGAGTGTGTGATGGTGTGAGAATAGTGTGTGATGTGAGAATAATATGAAATGTTGTAGGCGGAGTGTGTGATGGTGTGAGAATAGTATGAAATTTTGTAGGTAGTGTGTGTGATGGTGTGAGAATAGTGAGGTATGTTGTGAGAATAGTGTGAAATCTTGTAGGCAGAGTGTATGACGGTACGAGAATAGTGTGCAATGTTGTAGGTAGTGTGTGTGATGGTGTGAGAATAGTGTGTGATGTGAGAATAATGTGAAATGTTGTAGGCGGAGTGTGTGATGGTGTGAGAATAGAGTGCAATGTTGTAGGTAGTGTGAGTTATGGTATGATAATAGTGTGAAATATTGTAGGCGGAGTGTGTGATGGTGTTAAAATAGTGTGTCATATGGCAGGCAGAGTGTGTGATGGTGTGACAATATGATGCAATGTTGTAGGTAGTATGTGTGATGGTATGAGAATAGTGTGAAATCTTGTAGGCAGAGTGTGTGGTGGTGTGAGAATAGAGTGCAATGTTGTAGGTAGTGTGTGTGATGGTATTAGAATAGTGTGAAATATTGTAGGCGGAGTGTCATGTTGCTGGCAGAGTGTGTGATGGTGTTAGAAGAGTGTGAAATATTGTAGGCAGAGTGCGTCATGGTGTGAGGCTATTGTGTTGTAGGCATTTACATTCCTCTTTTGTACTGGATTCCAAAGCTCAATATAAAATCTGTACACAATGAGATATAATGCTGGGTCAAGCAAATGTACCAACAAATCCCATTCCGACGGTTAACCATAATCCCTAATACAATCAAGGAATGACTTTCTTTATATTCACAGAACGTACCCGCGACAAGTGGGATTAAAACCATGTGATTTCTAATAAACTCAAATGTGTTTCTTGAAGTTTTACAATCTCAGAAAAGAACCATGTTGAATTCTGTAAAAGTATTTGATTTTTGCAACTTTGTACACTATTATCCCACATGACAACTTATGGAAAACTTCATTCCTTGATCCATGGAGCTTTTGTTACAAAATGTAATGACTATAGATACAGTAACATATATATCCTTACAGCTCCTCAAAAATGAGGCAAATGCCATCTGAACTTTACTGAGAATATAAAATGCGAAATGCTGGACTTCCTCATTGATAACATCTATGTCAAATTTGGGGTAGGATATTTTGGCAAAAAGTAGACATCCCAATTGACAGTATTTGTGCCTCCCCCTCTTGCTTATCTGTTCGGTTTGGCAAAGTCAAAACAAGGTGATTTGGCCAAAGTCAAAACAAGGTGATTTTTTGCCAAGAAGTTTAACTTAATATTCATGTATATCGATGATATGATATCGTTAAACAACCATCAAATAGCCAGTTTCCTGCCGCTGATTTACCCACCTCAACTAGAAATAAAGGAGATCAGAGAGACTGCCTCATCTCTTTCATAATTAGGTCTATGCATAAAGACTGTATAGGAAGAGGGATGACTTGCAGCTCCAGCCATTCACAGCCTTTGAGGTACAATAGAGCATGTTCGATTGTATGGTATACATCAGGTGGTAATTTACAAATTTGACGCATCAGTGACAAGAATTATGCCCGATGCATTTTCCTACTATGACTTGTACCATATGTTCCCGTGGTTTTTCAGGTGAGCAATCGACTTGCCCTTGGATGTGTTTATGACGGGTGCCACCGGTGGGGCATGCTACGCTCACCTTTTCGCGAACATCGTGTGTGAGTGTGTGGATATGGTTTGTGTTGGTTTGGACATCATGTTTCATTGTGTGGACATGGTGTATGTGTGTGTGTGTGCGTGCGTGCGTGTGTGTGGGGGGACATGATGTGATCGTGTGGATATGGTTTGTGTAAGTGTTGACATGATGTTTGATTGTGTGGACATCGTGTGTGTGATTGTGGAGACATGGTGTTTTATTGTGATGGCATTTTGTGATTGTGTGGATATGTTTTATGACAGTGTGAACATAGTGTGCAGATATGGTAACAACATTTCTTAACTACCTGGAAACGTGTTGTAGCAATCCTGGGACCAGGGAGAGTTGTGTATCACAAACTCTTCACAGCATGTGAGGGTCAAAGATGGCTGGGTCGCCAAATTCCCACTCACACAGTAGAGATCCCAGCAATGACTGTAACCCTGTTGAAGCAGCCCGTTACCAGAACACATTGCTGAAATAGTACAGGATTTTTTACAATTATTTCCTTGACTATAAGAAACCTTTGAATCCAATTAATTACTTGTTTCACGAAAGGAAAGAGTTGAATGATTGATGGCATATCATGGAGGAAATACAGTGAACGAAAACGATTTACTTATGCCGTCGTCGTCTACATGTTGTATTGTGAGGGGAAGACTATGCACCAATATAGAGAGACTCTGAACAGGTCTGTGAAAACTGCGGAAGTGTCAGAATCGATCGCATTGTACATTAATTTATAGTCATGTAGACTCTTAACAAGCAGTTATATAATGTAATTTAGTATAAATACGTGTTGTCGTTGGCTCTGTCACTGTCGTCGTTGTTGGCGACGGTGTTGACGTTGTCGTAGTTATAATCGGTTCTGCAGAAACAAATATGAAAACAATAAAAGGACAGAACTTCTGTACTGGAACCTGAAATGACAATGACAAAAACATGTGAAAAAACAACACTCACAGCAAATAACTAAAACTAAGTTTTACCTGTATCATAGAAACCAAGGGCACAGTTTTCCGGCGTGTATGGGCTGTAGGTGCTGCAACAGTGCTCAGTGATGGCCGGCTCCGGTCTCTGCCACTTGCCGTCTTTGCATCGCATCCAGTAGCAGTCCGAATTGATGTGAGTGTCCGAATCCTGGCACTCAGCTGTGGAGGAAGACATTATAGTGAAACCTTGGTAACGTGTAGAGAGGAAGACATTATAGTGAAACCGTAATAGAGTGGAGGGAAGAATCATTGTTGTGTAACCATGGTAACTTGAAGGTAGACAGGATGGTATGTACATTGCAAATAATGTTTCATCAAACACAGTTGATAAGTCCGAGGTACCCTGTCACCTTGTGTCTTTAGTTTTTACTCACTTGTGTTTGAAGGTGTTGTTGTCAAAAGTTCTGAAATGAAGATGATAAACATCGTTTAAGATTAAACTCTTTATAATAAAATAACTTGAAATAAAGCTGATTGAATTAAAATGACTTATTTACGTTGGTAGAGGATTTTTTGTGACATCACTTTGAGTAAGCTGTACAATAGTACAATTTAAGGTAAAAATTCAAAATGAATTTGATGAAAGCGTGCGAGTGGCGCAACACGTTCTGCGAGGTTGCAGTTTCCTACACGTTAAGTTTCATGTGAAAAAAATGGTGATCGTTAACCAATCAAAAATCAACATTAGATTCATATCAAAAGGCCAGTTTATATAACTCAACTGTTAAATCTTGGTCTTACAATTCAATTAAAGCTGGGGCATTTACTTCCGAATGCCAAGTTTTTTTCTGGTGAAGGAATACATTCGCAATTTATTAATATGTCTAAGAACCTAATCACACAGCAGTGTTTCGTCACAAAAGGTTGATAAGTTTGAAACTAGTTTGTATACCAGGGTACAGCTGCAGACATCGGGACGACCGCGTCCACGTACAACAGAGTAATGTTTCGGAATCGTCGCGCACCGTCAGTGTCTGTACGTTGTTGAAACAGTCGAGGCAGAGGGCGTACTGACCACAGATGCCGTGGTAATGGTGCATTGTGTGGCATACTGAAACAGACGAGACATGCATGGTCAGTATGTCACATGTGATTATGAAGTCATATTCTTTATTGAAAACAAATATGCTGGTTATGTATCATCTACGAATTCAAACAAAGCAGATATGTGAACAACATCGATCTTAAGAGTCAAAACTGAGGGTTTTTTTGTTCGGAGTCAGTACATCATCTCTTGTGACAAGGATTTCAGTTTGGCGTTTCCTTATCAACAAAAGGTCTTCATCAACTGAATCAAGTGCTTAAATTGAGAGGTAACGTCTACTTTTAGAAGAAATAATTAACAGTAACTTACAGCATGGTGTGGTTGTTGGAACTGAAAAAAGATACACATCTACATGTATATATATGTAACATTTCCTATTGACTTTCAATATTAAAGGGTAAAATGCGTATAACCGGTGTAACTTTAGACGTTTCTCCCTGAATAAGCCATGATATAACTGATTACTTCTTGCACCAGCGTTAACCAAAACTCACTTCACGAAAGGAAACAGTTGAATGATTGATGGCATATCATGGAGGAAATAAAGTGAACGAAAATTATTTACTTATGCCGTCGTCGTCTGCATGTTGTATTTTGAGGGGAAGATTATGCACTCATATAGAGACACCCTGAACTGGTCTGTGGAAACTGCAGAAGTGTCAGAATCGATCGCATTGTACATTAATTTATAGTCATGTAGACTATAAACAAGCAGTTATATAACGTTTGATAATGTAATTTAGTATAAATACGTGTTGTCGTTGGCTCTGTCACTGTCGTCGTTGTTGGCGACGGTGTTGACGTTGTCGTAGTCATAGTTGGTTCTGCAGAAACAAATATGAAAACAATAAAAGGACACAACTTCTGTACTGGAACCGGAAATGACAATGACAAAAACATGTGAAATAAACAACACTCACAGCAAATAACTAAAACTAAGTTTTACCTGTTTCATAGATACCAATGGCACATCTTTCCGGCAAGTAGGTGTAGGTGCTGCAACAGTGCTCAGTCATGGCCGGCTCCGGTCTCTGCCACTTGCCGTCATGGCATCGCATCCAGTAGCAGTCCGAATTGATGTGAATGTCCGAATCCTGGCACTCAGCTGTGGAGGAAGACATTGCAGTGACACCTTGGTACGTGGAAGGAGGAAAACATAACAGTGAAACCTTGGTAACATGGAGTGAGGAACACATTGCAGTGACACCTTGGTAACATGGATTGAGGAAGACATTTCAGTGACACCTTGGTACGTGGAAGGAGGAAGACATTACAGTGACACCTTGGTAACATGGAGTGAGGAAGACATTGCAGTGACACCTTGGTAACGTGGAGGGAGAAAGACATTGCACTGGAAACCTTGTTAACGTGGACGGAGAAAGTCGTTGTAGTGAAACCTTGGTACGTGGAGTGAAGAAGACATTGCAGTGAAACCTTGGTAACGTGGAAGTAGGTCGACATTGTAGTAAAAGCTTGGTAACATGGCGGGAGGAAGACATTCTACTGAAACCTTGGTAACGTGGAGGGAGGAAGACATTGCACTGGAAACCTTGTTAACGTGGACGGAAGAAGTCGTTGTAGTGAAACCTTGGTACGTGGAGTGAAGAAGACATAGCAGTGAAACCTTGGTAACGTGGAGGGAGGAAGACATTGCACTGAAACCTTGGTAACGGGGAGGGAGGAAGACATTGCAGTGAAACCCTGGTGACGTGGAGGGAGGAAGACATTGCAGTGAAACGTTGGTACATGGAGTGAGGAAGACTTTGCAGTGGAAACCTTGGTAACGTGGAAGTAGGTCGACATTGTAGTAAAACTTTGGTAACATGGCGGGAAAAGACAGGAAAGTGAAACCTTGGTAACATGGAGGGAGGAGGACATTAAAGTGAAACCTTGGTAATGTGGTAGAAGGAAGACATTGCAGTGAAACCTTGGTAACGTGGAGGGAGGAAGACATTGCAGTGAAACCTTGGTATCATAGAGGGAGGAAGACATTGCAGTGAAGCCTTGGTAACGTGGAGGGAGGAAGACATTGCACTGAAACCTTGGTAACAGGGAGGGAGGAAGACATTGCACTGAAACCCTGGTGACGTGGAGGGAGGAAGACATTGCAGTGACAAGTTGGTACGTGGAGTGATGAAGTCATTGCAGTGAAACCTTGGTAACATGGAGGGAGGAAGACATTGCAGTGAAACCTTGGTAATGTGGAGTGAGGAAGACATTGCAGTGAAGTTTTGGTAACTTGGAGGGAGGAAGACATTGTAGTGAAGCCTTGGTAACATGGAGGGAGGAAGACATTGCAGTGAAACATTGGAAACATGGAGGGAGCAAGACATTGCAGTGAAACCTTGGTAACATGGAGGGAGGAAGACATTGAAGTGAAGCATTGGTAACGCTGAGGGAGGAAGACATTCCACTGAAACCTTGGTAACGTTGTAGGAGGGAGCCATTGCAGTGAAACCTTGGAAACGTGGGGTGAGGAAGACATTGTATTGAAACCTTGGTAACATGGTGGGACGAAGACATTGTAGTGAAACCTTGGTAACATGGTTGGGGGTAGACATTGTAGTGAAACCTTGGTAACGTGGTAGGAGGAAGACATTGCAGTGAAACCTTGATAACGTGGAGAGAAGTAGACAGTTCCGTGAAAAATTGGTATCATAGAGGGAGGAAGACATTGCAGTGAACCCTTGGTAACGTGTGTGTGTGTGGGGGGGGGGGGGGGGGGCATTGCACTGAAACCTTGGTAAGGTGGAGGGAGTAAGACACTGCACTGAAACCCTGGTGACGTGGAGGGAGGAAGACATTGCACTGAAACATTGGCAACGTTGTAGGAGGAAGACATTGCAGTGAAACCTTGGCAACGTGGTAGGAGGAAGACATTGCAGTGAAACCTTGATAACGTGGAGGGAGGAAGACAGTTCTGTGAAGCTTTGGTATCATAGAGGGAGGAAGACATTGTAGTGAACCCTTGGTAACGTGGAGGGAGTAAGACATTGCACCTGAGACCCTGGTGACGTGGAGGGAGGAAGACATTGCAGTGAAACCTTGTTAACGTGGTAGGAGGAAGACATTGCAGTGAAACCTTGATACGTGGGGTGAGGAATCCATTGCAGTGAAACCTTGGTAACATGGTGGGACGAAGACTTTGCAGTGAAACCTTGGTAACATGGTGGGAAGAAGACATTGCAGTAGAAAATTTGTAACATGGTGGGAGGAAGACATTGTAGTGAAACCTTGGTAACATGGAGTAACGAAAACATTCCAGTGAAACCTTGGTAACGTGGAGGGAATACGACAATCGCACTGAAACCTTGGTAAGGTGGAGCGAGTAAGACATTGCACTGAAACCCTGGTGACTTGGAGGGAGGAAGACATTTCAGTGAAACCTTGTTAACGTGGTAGGAGGAAGACATTGCAGTGAAACCTTGATACGTGGGGTGAGGAATCCATTGCAGTGAAACCTTGGTAACATGGAGGGAGGAAGACTTTGCAGTGAAACCTTGGTAATATGGAGGGAGGAAGACATTGCACTAAAACTATGATAACGCTGAGGGAGGATGACATTGCACTGAAACCTTGGTAACGTGGCAGGAGGAAGACATTGCAGTGAAACCTTGATAATGTGGAGGGAGGAAGACATTGCAGTGAACCCTTGGTAACGTGGAGGGAGGAAGACATTCCACTGAACCTTGGTAAGGTGGATGGAGTAAGACATTGCAGTGAAACCCTGGTGACAAGGAGGGAGGAAGACATCGTAGTGACACCTTGGTAACATTGCGGGGGGGAGGCATTGTAGTGAAACCTTGGTAACGTGGAGTGAGAAAGACATTGCACTGAAACCTTGGTAACATGGCGGGAGAAAGACATTAAAGTGAAACCTTGGTAACGTTGAGGGAGGAAGACATTGCAGTGAAACCTTGGTAATGTGGAGTGAGGAAGACATTGCAGTGAAGCCTTGGTAACGTGGAGGGATGAAGAAATTGCACTGAAACCTTGGTAACATTGAGGGAGGAAGACATTGCACTGAAACCTTGGTAACATGGAGGGAGGAAGACATTGCACTAAAGCTATAGTAACGTGGAGGGAGGAAGACATTGCACTGAAACATGGTAACTTTGAGGGAGATAGACATTGCAGTGAAGCCTTGGTAGCGTGGAGGAGGAAGGCATTGTAGTGAAACCTTGGTAGCGTGGAAGGAGGAAGACATTGCAGTGAAGCCTTGGTAGCATGGAAGGAGGAATCATTCCATGTTTCAGCATACATAGTTGATGTTTTCAAGGACTCTCTTCACCTTGTGTCTTTTTTCTTTACTTACGTGTGCTTGAAGGTGGTGTTGTTGTCAAAAGGTCTGAAATGAAATTGATAAACCTCGTTTAAGATTATATACTTTATTTATAAAATAACATGAACAAAGCCAGAATGAATTCAAAATGATCTCATTAACGTTAGCAGGTGATGTTTGTGATGTCGCCATTATATTTAAGTTATATTATAGTAAATTAAATCAGATTTCTGCTTGTATTAGTTCATGAGATATCATTGATGCTTTTAAGTTTTTAATAAGTGTTTATACCAGGGTACAGCTTCAGACATCGAGACGACCGGGTCCACGTACAACAGAGTAATGTTTCGGAATCGTCGCGCACCGTCAGTGTCTGCATGTTGATGTAACAGTCGCCGCAGAAGGCGTACTGGCCACAGATGTCGTGGTGATAGAGCTTCATCTCGCATGCTGAAACAGGCGAGACATGCATGGACATGCATGTGATTACGAAGTCATATTCTGTATGGAAGATGAATATGCTATCCTGGAGTCATCGACAAATCCAAGCAAAGCAGACATTTGTATCCTGTTTACGCAGAAAACTGAGACTTTATTTGTTGGTATATGGTTATGGGAGTCAGTACATCATCATTTAGGTTCGGTGTTTCCTTGTCAACAATAGGTCTTCATCAACTGCATCAAGTGCTTAAATCTAGACATTACGTCTATCTTTAGAAGAAAGTAACAGTAACTTACGGCATGTTGTAGTTGTTGTAGCTGAAATAAAGATATATGGTCTACATGTATACATATGTAAGATGTTCAGTCGACTTCCAATGTTATTTTAGTGAGTTGCAGATCGTGGGTCGTGTCGGATAGGTTGGGATCCGGTCGTACTAGATCTGGGCATAGCAGGGCAGGGCATGGCATGGCAGGGCAGGGCAGGGCAGGGCAGGGCAGGGCAGGGCAGGGCAGGGCAGGGCAGGGCAGGGCAGGGCAGGGCAGGGCAGGGCAGCGAACAATCTCGACACCTATTCCAATGTTATACATTGCATGAGACCCGTGAAGAATAGCCCCCGCTTGCCGTAAAAGGCAACCATGCTTGTCGTAAAAGGCAATTAACGGGATCTGGTGGTCAGGCTCGCTGACTTGGTTGATGCATGTCATCGTATCCCAATTGCGTGGGTCGATGCTCATGATATCAATCACTGGATTGTCTGGTCCAGACTCGATTATTTACAGCCCGCTGTCACATGGCTGGAATATTGCTGCGAGTGGCTTTAAACAACAAACAAACAAATAAAACACATTGCATGAAGTATCAGTTGAACAGACTGTCATAAATGCCAATGAATAAACATTTTATGCTATATAGTACGCAGATCGACCCGAATCCCTGTGTCATAGTATTCGTTAGTATATCCAGTAATCCGGAGTATCCATTTTCAGTTTATATCAGTGTGTATGGATCAGGGCAATCTGTACGAACAACGACTTACGTGGCAACGTGGTCGAAATCGTGGTCGACATCGTGGTAGGATACCATGTGGTGAACTGAACTGTAACACACGAAGTATACATGTATGAACCAACGGTTCCCATAAAACCATGTAGTCATTATTAGCATGACAGGTGAAGGATAGAAGCAGAAGGTCGCTGTTAGCATGACAGGTGAAGTATAGATGCAGGTGGTCACTGTTAGTATGACAGGTGGAGTAGAGATGCAGCAGGTCACTGTTAGTATGACAGGTGAAGTAAAGATGCAGGTGGTCACTGTTAGCATGACAGGTGAAGTATAGATGCAGATGGTCACTGTTAGTATTACAGGTGAAGTATAGATGCATGACGTCACTGTGAACATGACAGGTGAAGGATACATTCAGAGGTTACTTTCAGCATCAGCAGGTGAATCACGCATGCTGAGGTTACATTCAGCATCAACAGGTGAATCACGCATGCAGAGGTTACATTCAGCATCAACAGGTGAATCACGCATGCTGAGGTTACTTTCAGCATCAGCAGGTGAATCACGCATGCTGAGGTTACATTCAGCATCAACAGGTGAATCACGCATGCAGAGGTTACATTCAGCATCAACAGGTGAATCACGCATGCTGAGGTTACTTTCAGCATCAACAGGTGAATCACGCGTGCAGAGGTTACTTTCAGCATCAACAGGTGAACCACGCATGCAGAGGTACTTTCAGCCTCAAAAGGTGAATCACGCATGCTTAGGTTACTTTCAGCATCAACAGGTGAATCACAAGTGCAGAGGTTACTTTCAGCCTCAACAGGTGAATCACGCATGCAGAGGCTACTTTCAGCATCAACAGGTGAACCACGCATGCAGAGGTACTTTCAGCCTCAACAGGTAATCACGCATGCAGAGGTTACTTTCAGCATCAACAGGTGAATCACGCATGCAGAGGTACTTTCAGCATCAACAGGTGAATCATGCATGCAGAGGTTACATTCAGCATCAACAGGTGAATCACGCATGCAGAGGTTACTTTCAGCCTCAACAGGTGAATCACGCATGCAGAGGCTACTTTTAGTGTGAACAGGTGAATCACGTATGCAGAGGCTACTTTTAGTGTGAACAGGTGAATCACGCATGCAGAGGTTACTTTGAGCGCGAACAGGTGAATCACGCATGCAGAGGTTACTTTGAGCGTGAACCGGTGAACCATGCATGCAGAGGTTACATTCAGCATCAACAGGTGAATCACGCATGCAGAGGTTACTTTCAGCATCAACAGGTGAATCACGCATGCAGAGGTTACTTTGAGCTTGAACAGGTGAATCATGCATGCAGAGGTTACATTCAGCATCAACAGGTGAATCACGCGTGCAGAGGTTACTTTCAGCCTCAACAGGTGAATCACGCATGCAGAGGCTACTTTTAGTGTGAACAGGTGAATCACGCATGCAGAGGCTACTTTTAGTGTGAACAGGTGAATCACGCATGCAGAGGTTACTTTGAGCGTGAACAGGTGAATCACGCATGCAGAGGTTACTTTGAGCGTGAACCGGTGAATCACGCATGCAGAGGTTACTTTTAGCGTGAACAGGAGAAGTGGACGTGCAAGTTTAGCATGAGAGAATGATGACACGAAACATAATAGTCTCAATCGTGCAATTGCAAACGGGTATGTATTACTAATCAACCTAAAAACAATGAGAATATATCTTAAGCAAAGAGTTAATGATACCATTCAAAACTACTGAAACTTCAGGACTGTTACAAAGTACAACGGGGGCCGTGCTTCACTTCCCTTTACCTGAAAACGTCGATTCCTTTAGAATAAAACGGAATGATAGGGTAAATGGTTACGCCATGTGTGTTTTCCATCTTACCGAGGCAAGAGAGTTAACTGACTATAAAAGTCCAGTTTCCACCCTTGCCGAACTAGGCTGGTATTATGGAGTTACATTTTGGCTGGACTAACGAGTCTATGCATAGTCCAATCAAAATCGCGCACCGAAATCGAAATCCGGTTCGTAAACTGTCGTGCAGATTTCGGTCGATTGCAGGATTTGCAAAGCATGTGCACCGCCAACTCGTTGTCAGCAGATATTTTCCAAATCTTTTCATCTTTTTAATCAAGGTGCTCACGTGATTTAATGCATTTCGCTATGTAAAACCCGTCTTATCACAATATAGATCGTGATTATCGATCAGATCGTCCTGACCGGGCGCCACCATTTTGTGTGAAGCAAACGCAAGTGATACGAGAGGTGAAATCAGATTGGTCCATAGGAGAGGCTTAGAACTGGTAATAGCCACTGGTGGCGCTACGTTCGAGCCTAGGAATTCCAGCTTAGTTCGGCAAGGGTGGAAACTGGACTTTTAAAGTCAGTTAACACCTCTTGCCTGGGGAAGATGTGTGTTTTCTGAACATGGTAATAAAGAATGCAATGCCGAACAGCCATAACCGATGGTGTATATATGATGTGTCACTGAGGTATATACCTGTGTCAGATATTAAACTACTCATTCACTTGTTTCTGGCCTTATTATTATTCTGTACAGATTAAAATTTTAAAAATGCAGCAAAGAGGCTTTGGGTGATAACATATTCATCACTAGAGCCTTTTAAGCCTGGCGGAATCTGCTTAGGCAGATAATGAAGAATGAGTATCTCTGGCGATAAGTTTTTATATTTACCTGGGTAGGCGCTTTGGCAGAGATCTGAATGGATGGGCTGTTGGCAGCACTCCTCGGACACCCGGAGTGTGACAAAATCGGTGAGGTAACCACCCTCACACTTTATGACCCAGCACGAACCAGCGGACATCGGCTCATCCTCGGTACATGGTCCTGTAGAGCAAGAGGTCGTAAGATGTCAATGAAGTGATGACGAGTACCATGATGATGATATTTTAGTTGTTCAGAAGTAACCAACTATATTTTACACAGGATATCTCGACCAATAGCTGTCATAACAGTTCAACATCTCTGTAAATAAACAAGTATCATTTGTTGTTAGTCTACGGGGGATTGCTCAGTCAGCTTAGTTGCCACAATTCGCTGTGCAGAGTTGCATCCCTTGGATAAACAAGTGAGTGAGTGAGTGAATGAGTATGGTTTTACGCCGCTTTTAGCAATATTCAAGCAATATCACGGCGGGGGTCACCAGAAATGGGCTTCACACATTGTACCAATGTCGGGAATCGAAGACGGTCTTCGGCGTGACGAGCGAATGCTTTAACCACTAGGCTACCCGACCGCCCCTGGATAAACAAGAAACCTATGATTATGGGTTCGAATTCCGATTCGCCCCGATTATGTGCATAGGCTCGTGGTCGGTTTCACCAAAGCGTTAAACGTATGAGACCTGCATCACTTCGGGCTTTCCTCCAAAAGTAAGCTGACACGCTGTGACATAACTGAAATACTATTCAAAGCGGCGTTAAACCTCACTGTTAGTTTACCCAGTCTATCATAAAATCTGGCTTCTCCTGTTGATCTGTATAACAATGCCAAATCTGTTTCAGTTCGCCACTTCAATTCGGAATGATGTAGCCTCAAAACGCATTGTGTAGTGAATATAACGTTGAAATAAGGGTCGCTCGTGTCTCTTCATACCTAACAACTATGGCGTTGAGAAGCCTTTTTGCTATTTAACAGCTTCTTGTCCAGACTGTGGCAACGATCTTCCCGAAGCAAGAGACTAGGCTGGAATTATTCTGTTCGATCGTAGCGCCATCAGTGGCTACTACGAGTTATGTCCCTTCTACAGACCAATCAGATTTCACGTCACATATCACTTCCTTTGGATTCAAACAAGTAAAGACGATCTGATCAATATTGTAATAAAACGGGTCTTACTGCGCGAAATGCATCAAATCACGTGGACACCTTGATTACAAACATGAAATGATCTGAAAAAATTCTGTTGACACTAAGTTGACGTCCGCATGCATTGCAAATCCGGAAATCCACCAAAATCTGGACGGCTGTTTACGAACAGGATGTTCATTTAATTACGCGATTTTGATTGGACTATGAATAGACTCGTTAGTCCAGCCAAAATATAACTCCATATTTCCTCAGCTAACCCTCGGGAAGATGGATACAACGGGTTTGCTTTACATTAAACCGTATCTCAAGCTGATGGCCCAAACTCCGTCGTCAGCTTACCTCAATTCAATCCATGTGTTTTATTGAACTTATAATGATATTAACGTTATGGAAATAAATATTTGAAACAGAATAAAGGGTATTTGCTGAGTGTGCTTTATTATTACCTTCATTTAAACAAATTTTGAAAACGGAAAGCGTTTTGTTGATGAGACCCGGTAACCCAAATACAGTGTGCCTAACAAAGGGAGAATACCGCTGTAGATGTGTAACCGCGCCAGACAGTGAGCGTGGAGAGAACACTCCCAGTGAGTGGGAGTGGTACTTACTCGTACCGTGAACGGCGATTTGCTTCAAGATCGACATACCTGACTGGTGTTTGTGTTTGCTTTTAACAGACAACACACTATAGACAAATCCGGTTCATAATTACATTAGAATATTTGAGCATAAATACTTGTATCCCTCATTAAATCACAGATGTGTTCATATGGCGCAGTGTCAGTGTACACAAGTGGCACGAGTAGCTCTAGGCGAATCCCCGTGAAAATCCGAGGTAGAACGGATCTTCAGTAACCCGTGCTTATTGCAAGCTTAAGAGGCGACTAAAGGGATCAGCTCGCTAACTTAATTTATGTACATGTATGTCACCGTATCCCAATTGCGTAAATCAATGCTCATTATATCAATCACCATTGTCTAGCCCACATAGACTATTTGCAGACCGCGTCATATAGCTGGAAGTAGTTGAGGGCATCGGTACAGTACCGCTCCTGGCTTCTGATTGGTCGAGAGGATCACGTGACCTCTGTGACGTCACTTCCGGTCACGTGACCTGCGCATGCGTCACATCCGTTTCCGGTGGTGTGCGCATCCATGATGGCGTCGCATCCGTTTCCGGTGGCGAGCGTACCTCCAAGAGGGCTGCGCATCCGTTTCCGGTTGCGTGCGCCTCCAAGATGGCGTCGCATCCGTTTCCGGTGGTGCGCGCCTCCAAGAGGGCGTCGCATCCGTTTCCGGTGGCGTGCGCACCTCCAAGAGGGCGTCGCATCCGTTTCCGGGGGAGGAGGGGGGGAAGGGGGAAAAAACCCAGAGAAGCGGTCGTAAAAAGTGACCAAGATCGACATTATTGTTCTTTTGTTGTTCTAAAAATAGACGTGGTGGTGGTGGTGGTGAAGGGAGGGGTGGTGGTGGACGGAGGGAGGGAGGGAGGGAAGAGGAGGAGGTGGGTTCTTTGTTTGAGTTTGAGGGTCGTCAAAGCAAAGGTCCTGAAAAGGGCCGTTTTGGGGAAGAAGTCGATCACTTCTTCACCCACAAAGGTGCTGTGGTGCAAAGGTACGGATGGTCTGCCACCTGTCTCCTGACAGGACACTGACTGGTGTGGCGATGGCATGTGGATATGATAGCTCACTGAGACGAGCTTATCATACACAGTCGACGACTCTGCCACTTTGTTGCTAGATTGACGTCATATCGGCGATCACCTTAGCGCTACGATCATGTTGTGGAATTCTAAAGTTGTTGCCTGAATTCTAAAGGTGAATCGACAGGCACAGACATGAACGTGATGTAGGGATATGCCTACGTGATGTATGTCGTGTCTCCATGCAAACATGGTGCCACGCGTGACGACAAACACACGTCTATCCATAGGATGATGACGTTGTCACTCGTTCATTTATACCGAGGTGCTGTCACTCGTGTATGTTTACATGTGTACTGTCACGCGTGCCTCCATGCACACGTGATGTACTTCATGTTTTCAAACACACATGGTGTACTACGTCTCTCCATGTAAACGTGATGTACTTCATGTCTTCATGCAAGACGTAGTGTCATGTGTGTGTCTTCAAAAAGACATTGATCCATAGGATTATGATGTTGTCACTCGTTTATTTATACCGAGGAGTTGGCTCTCGTGTAGGTCTACATACGTATGTCTCGCGTGTCTCCATGCAAACGTCATGTACTTCGTGTTGACATGCAAACGTGGTGTCACGCGTGACTACAAACACACGTTTATCCATAGGATGATGACGTTGTCATTCGTTCATCCACGGCGAGGAGTCGGCACTCGTGTATGTTTACATGTGTACTGTCACGCGTGCCTCCATGCACATGTGATGGTCTTTATGTCTTCAAACACACATGGTGTACTACGTCTCTCCATGTAAACGTGATGTACTTCATATCTTCATGCAAGACGTAGTGTCATGTGTGTGTCTTCAAAAAGACATTGATCCATAGGATTATGATGTTGTCACTCGTTTATTTATACCGAGGAGTTGGCTCTCGTGTAGGTCTACATACGAACTGTCACGCGTGTCTCCATGCAAACGTCATGTACTTCGTGTTGACATGCAAACGTGGTGTTACGCGTGACAACAAACACACGTTTATCCATAGGATGATGACGTTGTCATTCGTTCATCCACGGCGAGGGGTCGGCACTCGTGTATGTCTATATGTGTACTGTCGAGCGTGCCTCCATGCACACGTGATGTTCTTCATGTCTTCAAACACACATGGTGACGTTGTCATTCGTTCATCCACGCCGAAGAGTTGGCTCTTGTGTATGTCTACATGTCTGTTACCATTTGTGTTTCCATGCAAACGTCATGTACTACGTGTTTCCATGCAAGTACAGTACGCATGTAGACATACACGAGTGCCAACTCCTCAGCAGGGATGAGCGAGTGACAACGTCATAATCATATGGATAAATGTTTGAAGACAGGCGTGGCACCACGTTTACATGGAGAGACTTGGTACATCACGTTTGCATGGAGACACGTAGTACAGCATGTGTGTTTGAAGACACGAAGTACACCACGTCTGTTTGAAGACACGCGTGACAGTACACATGCAAACATACACGAGTGCCAACTCCTCCGTATACATAATAATCCTATGGATAAACGTATGTTTGTAGTCACGCATGGCACCACGTTTTTCATTAAAACACGTTGTACATGACGTTTGCATGGAAACACAAATGGTAACAGACATGTAGACATACACGAGTGACAACTCCTCGGCGTGGATGAACGAATGACGTCATCACCCTATGGATAAAACGTGTGTTTGTAGTCACGCGTGACACCCCAAAACGGCCCTTTTCAGGACCACCCATCTCTCCCGAAAGAACGCTTTCATCCTTCAGGTCACGTGACAAGAAGTGACGTCACAGAGGTCACGTGATCCTCTCAACCAATCAGAACCCAGGAGCGGTACTGTACCGATGCCCTCAACTACTGCTGGAATAATGCTGAGTGAAATAACACACAAACAAGGAAAGGTGAAGGCAAGATCCCTACTGTACCAGCTCGTGGAATAGGAATGTGTTTGCTCATGGTGATATATTTGGTGCCTAAATTACACGATTACTGAACGTGAAATGCCAAATCACAAAGTCATGAAATACTTATTTGTAATACTGAAGAGTTCAACATTTTAACCTTCCTGTTTTGAAGTAATACTTACTCGGCGCGGCTGTTGGGTCACCAATGCCTGAAAATACAATTTAGACTGTTCTGTCATCCATGTTACATGTTCATTGAAAGCACAGTCAGACTGTACTGTTTCGTAGCGGGTGTAATTAAACAATGAACATCGAATTAGAAAGATTGAAGATTCATTTTTGTTGTATATTTTCGTGTTAAAACTGTGCTTTCTGAATTCGCAGTGTGTCGCCTATACTAACAACTATTTTAGTCCCAGAAATAAAATAAAATTTAAAAATATGTCGCTTCAAAATGACAAAATAAAATCCAATTAGAGCCCAGAACAATGTTTTACCTTAATCTAGACATGAGGCAATCTAGACTTGCCGAATAGAGTTGGTTTCATGTTTTAATATATTCTCTAGAGGTCTCGGAGACTTTGTCCTGCCTTCGTCGCGGTGGACTGTCGCAACAAAATGTCTCGCTGTATTTTATCTTCGCGCAGTTCATCTCACCAACATCACTCCATAATACTATTATTAATAATGTGTACTAGACTTGTCACGCTACTTACTCGACCCAGAAGCTTGGTGAACAGCAACTAAAATGATCAAGGCAAGACATCCTTCTTTTCGGGGCATCTTAACGTGAAGAAGACACTGCTTGTCAGCTCAGCTGTAGAGCGATGTGCCAGATCCGCGTATAAGTCTTCTGTCATGTATTTACGATCTTTTGAATAGGCTTTTGTTACGGTAAATAGTATACCTTGTAGCGCTGACTTTCATACTGGAATGTCAAGGGAACACAATCTATTCAGATCGAATACATGTCACACAACACAGGGCAGCCTATAGAATTCTCAGAATGAGGCCAGGACTGGATGAATGGAAGCCAGTACACAAAGTTGTCACCCATCTATATAAACATGTACACACGACTGGTGCATAAACGTCATATACATCTGGCGCTGACATTCTCCCGTGTGCCTTCACCGCTTTATGACAGTCTGACCGTTTTTCCGTAGAAGGTGACTGACCGCATGGGTTTCTAAGTCGGTTTATGTCCATTAGACATGTATATTTACATTTTGCTCTATCCAGACGAGAATGGCTTCTCAAAGCGCTCCTAGGAAGGTATAAAAAATACTTAATTTAAAATTATGCATTGGAATTGCATTCTCACTGAAGTAATTACATGACAAATTGACAAACTAACCAGATAATTTAGGTGAGGGAAGTGTATTCGGCCTCAGGATGGGCATCGTTGTTTGTAAACCTAATGGTCAGTCTGTTGCGAGTTTAACTTCGTGTCTAGTTGGAAGCCTCGCTCTGTTAGATGCTGTGACTGGTGGCAGCGATGGAACAGATAGAACCCGATGTTGTAGCTGATTCTCAGTGCAACTGTACACTTAGGTCGCCATCGCCTCACACATCTCTGATAGGAATGAATGAGTGAGTTTGGTTTAACGCCGCTTTTAACAGTATTCCAGTTATATCACGGCGTGTCAGCCTAATGTGGGAGGAAAGCCCGAAGTGATGCAGGTCTTAGACGTTTACTACTTCAGTGAAACCCACAAGCACGAGTATGGTGATGACAAACTTAGAAACATAATCGGTGCGAACCGGGATTCGAACCCACGATCATAGGTTTCTGGCACAGGGAATCGCGGCACCCTAGACGACTGGGCCACCCGTTGAAATAAACTTGAAATTATTTAAATATAGCGTTGTCCGACTGTTTTCAATTGGTTTTCGTCGAAAGAGTATTGCACATAAATGTATATTTTCACATTCCTGTACCGTTTTATTGAGAAAGTGCGTGTGTATTTGCGGTTAAAGGGATGCTGAAACCTAGTGTGACAATCTTTAAACTGTCAATGTGGTTCTACACGTACCTTACATTTTAGTTACACCGGCAGACTAACACCTGTCGTCATCGTTAAAGTGAAGTCTCTCTGCATGGATCGCCTTCATTTGTTCGTCTCTTTTCGTGTGACCCAGGAGCGGGTATGAATACCCCTGATGCTTTTGTGTTTAGATGACTCGGGCGTGGTACTATAACATCTATTCACCATATGTCCCCGTGACCCGGATCTGGATTGTGTGGTCCAGACTGGATTATTTACAGACCACTCTCATATAGCTGGAATATTGCTGGACGTCATCTGCTTGTCATGTCGTAGGTGACCATGTTTACATTTTGAGTTACTGGCGGCCTGATTTGTCACACAAACATTTTGATATACACGTGTCACTAGCAGGGAGTACGGAATTATACGAGATGAGAGTTCGTGTACACCCTTTGACCTCCGGTCTCGTCGTTTACAAGACCGTTACCGACAAATATTATTCATAATGCCATTACTCGTTAAAAGATCTAATATAATTAATAATAATTCGGATTACCCACTCTCCCTCTTGTAAGAGCCGTTGGCAAGCATGTACGGATAGCATGACGTCATAATGTCTGATGTGACGTCACTTGCTTGTTACGTTACTCACGATCACAATGTGAGATTGTGTAGACGCATGGAACACGTCTAAAACTTGGATTTTTCTCTCGTGTTGCTGTCAAATGTGTATATGTTGTGCGTTGATTGTGACCATGAGGTCGAGCAAAAGATGGGAGCGTCAAATTGTATGCTAATGCTGAAAGTTTGTTTCATATATTTGATTTTTGCAAAAGAAGAATTAAACATGTATACTACAGAAAGGTTCATTGCTAGACTATATAAGATACATGCGTTTCACATTTTTATTTTTGCGTTGTAGTTTGGAGTACTCATTCATGTACTTTTTGTGATTAAATACTATATTTTTCTGAAAACGTGAAATTGTTATTTAACTCGATTTTCATTTGATTCTGCCTTAAAGACACTACGACAAAGACATGTAGTATCAGAAAGAAAATAAATAACAAATAGAACATTTGGCTTTCCAATTCCATCTCCAATCATCAGGTCGGGGACAACCACCAATCGGCGTATAATAAGCAAATCGACGTATTATACGTCAATTGGCGAATGAAGACATTTACAGCACAGGCCATGCAATAATTTATTTCCGACTGTGCGCTAGATCGCCAATTGAAAGTGGCCAATTCCCCACTTGCGACAGAAATGTCAATTTAGTCAATAAAACTAGAATTTGACCACACATGGCACACAAATACGACCCCAATCAACTAACTTGCACACATATCAGGTTCAACGACAATGTTATACTTCTGTTTGTTCAGTTTAATGCACATACACCGCTCAGTTGTACATCTGCAACGCCATGTTACTCTGCACCGGAAACAGTACTAAACGATGAAACGAGACGTTGACTGGGAAATGAATGCACAAGTCCAAACAAACAATTTCTATGGAGGCCCAGTGGCTGGTCATAATTGAAGAAATCCGAATTACAAAATGGAATGGAAAATCAAACCGTAAAACAAATAAAAATTAAGGGAAAACTGTCATGGCAACAGTGTACACGAATAACACATGTTGTCTACCAATAGTACATAAATAGAACGAGCCATCTGAGTGGTTAATAATCGTTCGTAAAGGTGTATTTAAAGCCATGTTATGATAGTAATTGTGTCTGACTTCAACTTACTGGAGAGGAAATCATGGAACATCAGGAGGAGGCTAGTGGACAAGACAAAGATACTATAGAGGTGAGATGAGACAGTAAACTGCAAAGAAATAATGCATGAAACAGCATCTGATAACGGAAACATCAATACACGTTTATGAACGAGACTTAGGAAGTATTGTCCAACTCTCACCCTTACACAACCGGGCTTGGGACCGGCAAAAGCGGGTTTAAAGTTAATACCATAGATCGTTATTGCACATCATACGACACAATGATCTATATCACAGTGGATTGCCACAAAAATATATCACAGATGACTCAGGATACGCTAGTGTCACTGTCACTCCATTTTCACTAAGGAATGAAATATCACAGATGACGCATGAATCATGAAGGTACTTCATGTGAGTGGCGCGCAGGTCAAGCAGTTGAGGAACCTGTAAATATAGAAAATACATTTTAACCGATGCCGGAAACCTACCGATATACAAAAAGTCGACAAACACAGGCCAAAAAAAACTACATTGGTGAAAACTCATCACAAGGGACCAATGCCCAGAACATGTGTGACATACTCAAAAAAAGATCCATCACCCCCTGTTCCAGAAAGCGAACGCTGATGAAGAAGGTATGATGACATAATGTCCAACATTTCATTGGTAAAGAAAAAACATCAACATCAATGGTCATGTAAAAGCCAGCCTGGTTCCCTGGGTATGCTGCGCTGGCGCTACACTGTGCAGTATCTGTGTGCTGCAGACTTTTTAAGACTGGGGCAGTAGCCGAGTGAACAGATCAGACAAAACGGCAGAATGTACAATAATGCAACATGCTTTTTTCTGTGCTTTCTCTGTTAGATCCTATAGGCCTACACGCTTTGAATTTACACCTATACTGATAGAAATAGTCTACGTGTGTGAGTGTGTGTGTGACGACCTTTCTGTCGTTCAGGCTTTGCATGAATACTGAATATCCCATATTTATATAGATAGATCTTGATCGATGGAACTGTAAATAGCCAAAATTGAACAGTGTATTTATATAATATTCTCAAGTCAATACATTTCGACGACATAATTATTTCATGTATGTACTGATTATATGAAGACAGTTGAAACTTACGCTTAAACGCCAAAATGTGAAAGTAAACACTGCTTCATGAATACCTACAATTTGGGGTGGCCCAGATGTGGGTGTACTGTTTAGATCAATAAGACAAGTGTTCAAAAAAAACATTGCAAACGCTATGAGTCAAAGTTTTGTCGTGAAAGATTCTTGTAAAATGTTAAAAAGCATCTGTGTTTAGCAAATTAAAACTGGTGTTTATCATAATCACTCTTATACTTATGGTGTATACTTATTGAGCAGGTATCGATTGCACATGAATTCAACTACTGTCGGCCATGTCACTGGAGTAGACGACTCACGTGCGAAACAAAGAATAGGTCCCAATGGCATAGCGTTAAAGGTGCAATGTCAATCTGTCCACATGGGGTCTGCCACAGCTCAAATGGGCTTAAATAGTATCAGGATCTGTCATGGAAAGATCTACATTCATCTAGACTTGTTTCCTGAATAATAGTAATAATAATAATAACTTTCCCTATTTTTTCCCTTTACATTCTTTTTGGAAAGAGATTATGTTGCTTTATGGCATAGAGTCTCATTAGATTGGCCAAAATCAGATTTTGAAAATATAAGCACATATTTTGAATTGTGATTCATCTGTGTGCAACAATTTTAACTTTATTTGCAAAACACATTAAAACATTGCTGGAGATCTGCACCTTCTAATGGCTAAAACAAGACAGATGAGTATAGGGGGTGCGTCGCCCTTTACAGTAAGTGCACTTTTAGAGTTCCATACATGTTTTATTTTAGCAAGATTATTCTTCAGACACCCGTTTGATTCCGGTCTAAAGCAAACACATCAAGAATCCTTATTCACTGCATGCATTTTTATTTTGTAATGACTGTCATATTCTTGTTTTATTATAATTATTTATAATGTTGCATGTTTTAAACAACCAAATATGTAAATGCATATAAAGATTAATTTTCGGTATTTATGTTATTTTTACACATTTACTTAAATAATTGTTGAATTATTCACAAAAAGTTTTTTTAAATGTTTTTTATTTGATCATTTGATGAAAATTAAGGACCTTACATGTTGTGATAATGAGACCTTAGTGGCAGAGTCGCTATTTTCATAACTGGAAAATATGTATCCTGTTGATGCATCTGGGAAAAGAACCTTAAGGATGTACTTAAAGTCTGCAGTATAACTGGTTCAAATGATTTGAAAAGGTTGGATTGCAATTTTCTCATCATTTGGGAAATTGTATGTTTAATTTCTGGTGATTGCATATACTTAAAGCATACCCTTAAGAGGATTTGGTGGAAGTCGTAGGGTATGTGTTGTTCATTTACAAATTTCATAATCAATATTTAGACCAAATGAGTTGATATTCATCAATATTACTGACTACTGTTTTCTTGTGTATCTTAAATATTACATATGAGGTATAATATTGTGTGTGTTTTTGTTTCCAGGTTTACATGGTAATAATGAGGTACATGTATATTCTTTTGTAGAAATAGCTTGTAGCATTTCCTTTTCTTTCTCTGCTTTTGTGTGCTTGCTTCTTGGGAGTGGGTACATTCATAAAACCCAGATTATACCCCACATTTTACTTCTCTAAGCACCAAAGTTAACAATATTTTTGTAAATGATTGCTCATTTTTCCTACCTACCGATCCAAAATGATAAGTTACCAGAAAGAAAGACCTTTTTAATAATGGCTGGCATCAGTGGTACTTACTATCTTTATACCCCATAGCAGTAATTCACTAGAGTGTGTTCCTGTGCTCAATAGATCTAGATTGACTTGTGCGTGTGTGGTTGTGGGCTTTGATATACACCCATTCTATTGGTGGTGGTTGTATGCATGTTGTATTGTTAATGTGCTGCTTTGTACACAAATCTAGACTTCAACATTACAGATGCTGTCATATAACTTGAATATTGCAAAGTGTAGGTTAAACAACAAACTTTCTCTAATATCAGTTAGTAAATGGGATTGCTTCTGCACATCTACAACAACTGACTACACAATATGTTCTTACAAGAAATTGTTTAGTCAGTTGTTGTAGATGTGCAGAAACAATCCCATTTACTAACTCATATTAGAGAAAGTTTGTTCACAATATGTTCTTACAAGACAGACCCGTGAAGATTCCGGGGTAGAAAAGGTGTTCAGCAACCCATGCTTGCCGTAAAAGGTGACTATGCTTGTCGTAAAAGGTGACTATGCTTGTCGTAAAAGGCGACAAACTTCTGCGGGTGTAAAATGGAAAAATATTAATAATAATGCCTTTTTCATTAGGCTATATTTCACATAACAGAAAACATGTTCTAAGGGCATACTTCCAAAGTCAGAAATTCATGAGCGTTGTAAGAGGTAAGTTTTCATCCAGATTAAAGTCAGAAAGTGAGGGAGCCGTTACGAGGGTTAGCGAGAGACGGATTCCACAGGGATCCAGCTTATGGCCTGAAAGATTTTGAACTATATGTTTCTAGTTCAATAACAGACAAGAACATCAAGTAGAAGTTGATCAGACGAACAAACTTGTCTTGTAAGATTGGTTGGTTGGTTTGTTGCCTAACGCCGCACTCAGCAATATTCCATCTATATGACGGCGGTCTGTAAATAACCGAGTCTGGACCAGACAATCCAGTGATTGATATCATGAGCATCGATCCACGCAATTGGGATTGATGACATGCATCAACCAAGTCAGCGAGCCTGACCACCCGATCACTTTAGTCACCTTTTACGACAAGCATAGTCGCCTTTTACAGCAAGTCTGCGTTGCTGAAGACCTATTCTACCCCGGAATCATCACGGGTCGTTATTACCTTTAAAAGTGAACCATCATCGATGCTTAAATTATTTTATGATTACGATATATATTACATGAATTTAAACTTCCAAATACACTTCATAATGGAAATACTTTTAAATTTAATTGCTCGTCCTGATTAGTACAGATAAGTGTTTTAGAATTGTCACCACCCTACCGTGAGTTAGGTAGAAATATAGGGCAAACATGATGAATATAATGCACCTGTTTTGATATCCACAATCATATGAACCATTTCAAGTGTTGGACTTAGGTTCTATAAGGGTGGTGTTCGTTTCCGGAGCGTAACTCAAAAACCGTTAAATACTTTCTTACAAAAGTCTGCATGTCTACCTGGCACATACTAAACTAGCGTCTTTTGCTATTTAGGAATTTTATAAATTTTTAGTTTTTATGTTTCCATGGCAACAAGTTGGACTTAGAAAACAATAAGGGTAGGATTCGATTCCAGATGAAATGATCCACATCTATCAAACACATGCTGAATTGTTGCCTTTTGCTATTTATGTATTATAGAAATTTGTATTACTGGGCATTATTTCAAGAAATATTTCCTTGCCAAACATTGCATGTCTATATATATAAAGCACATACTGAACTGGTGCCATTTGATATTAAGGAGTTGTAGAAATGTTTATTTTAGAATTTCCATTGCAGCTATTTTGACATAGGCTAAGAGTGAGTGAGTGAGTGAGTTAATATTTAAAGTCACATCGGCAATATTTCAGCCATATAGTGACTATATCAAATTAGACAATACATCAATTTAGAATATAAACCTGTCGACAAAGGACAGTAAAAGCACTATATAAATACAGATGTCGGTTTAAAACTAGTAAATGACCATAAAAGTTCTCAATTAATACAATACAATACAATACAATACAATACAATACAACGTAAAATTGGGCTATATTTCACCAGCAACCAAAAGGTAGGTCACCATACCGGGGACCATAGGGACTTACAGTACCTTTGCTACCTGCATAGACCCTGGCAGGATTTACACCATCCCTTCAGTTACTGGTGATTATGGACAAGTTTAGCCAAAATTAAAACAAACAAACAGTCTACGATTAAAAACCTGGTATATATAAATTACTTTGAATGAAGTGGGTTTACGCACCCTCTCAGGGGGACAATGATTTTTCGCTACTTCAACCCCCATCCAGGGTACAACCACTAACAATCTCAGTTCATAATCATATACTACCAGTTGATAAAATATATAACTTTATACATCAAAATTTATTAATCAATTCAATTTCTTTTAAAAATCCAAGAATTAAATGAGAGTTGAGGTTAGAAGATCCTTGAGGAATGAAACGTTGAAATATTGATCCCTTGTGATGGCAAAATCAATACCGTCAAGCAGGACACAAGGGATGCAAAACGGAGGATCCTCACCTTTCAATAAATACTCGTGAGTGTATCGGGAATTGCCAATACGACCTCTTCAAATCTGGACTGACAGCCCAAGTAGGAATAACCAATAGTTGGTTTAATTTCATGTAATTTATTGATACCTACATGTACTTGGGTGTCCCACTTCTTCTGCATGAGATCCCTGATGTAACATCTAAAAACAGGTTTATAATCACTGTATGGGATAAGAAGTGGTGTCACAGATTTGATGAGTGCTGCTTTTGCAGCAGCATCAGCCATTGTGTTACCAATGACACCAACATGGCTTGGTAACCAACAAAAGACGATGTCATATTGGCCAGTAGCAAGATCATTAATTAATTCGAGAATTTGGATTAAAAGTGGATGTTTCGAAGACATATTTTTATCGCCTGAAGGCACAAAAGTGAATCAGAAAAAATAATGAATTGTTTATGTTTAGATTGATTACTGATATATTTTAATGCTGTAAAAATGGCGTTTGCTTCTGCTGTGAAAATTGAACTGTTTTCAGGTAATCTTGAAGATATTGTTCTGGATCCAATGACAGTGGCACTAGCGACTGCGCCACCATCCTTGGATCCATCTGTAAATATAGATTTATAAGTGTCATAATTGTTTCTTAGTTGATTGTATTCTTGTTGGTACATTAATTGGTTGGTGTCTGATTTCTTTAGTTTTGTTAATGTAAGGTCTATCTCTGGTTTTACCATTTGCCAAGGGGGAGATGAAGAAAGTTGAGTAGGAGCGATATCTTGGAGTTTAATATTAGAAGCTGCTATGGCCGATTTTTTTTCTAATTCCGAGTGGTGGAGTGAGTGTTGAATTCTTATTGTAAAGATCTTCGTAGAGAGGATTGAAGATGCATTCAAAAGCTGGATTGGACTGATTAGAATATAATTTAGTGATGTATTGTAAAGATAATTTTAAACGGCGTTGTGTAAGAGAAGGCTCATCTGCTTCTATATAGAGACTGTGAATGGGAGACGTTCAAAAGCTCCAAGGCAAAGCCTCAGGCCTAGATGATGGATGGTATCGAGTTTTTGTAAATTACTTTTGCAGGCTCCACCATAGATGATGGAGCCATAATCAAGTTTTGAACGGATCAGTGACCTGTATAAGTGTAAGAGGGTTGTTTGATCCCCTCCCCACTTTGAATTAGAAACAACTTTCAATAGGGATCGAGTGGCTTTAGGCATTTAGCTTTAAGGTATTTAATATGTGGAAGGAATGGTAAGTGGTTATCAAAAATAAGTCTCGAGTACTTGGCCTCCTTAACAACTTTGATAGGGGTGCCATTCAGAAATAGTTCAGGGTCCTTATGTGGTTTATATTTCCTGCAGAAATGTGTGCAATTAGTTTTTGATTTAGAAAATTTAAACCCGTTTTCTAGACACCACTTGTGAATTTTATTTAGTCATAATTGTAATTGCCTTTCTATTGTGTGCATATTTTTACCACGAGAAGATATATTAAAATCATCCACAAAAAGTGATCCATCAACTGAATCATTTAAAACTTTTGACAAACTGTTAATTTTTATACTGAATAAAGTGACAGACAAAATACTGCCTTGTAGGACGCCCTGATCCTGATTATATTGATCAGACAGGGTTGTACCCACTCGGACTTGAAATTGCCTGTCTGTTAAAAACTGTGATATAAAATGAGGCAGACGGCCTCTTAATCCAAAATCATGATCTTTTAAAATACCATGTTTCCATGTTGTATCGTAAGCTTTTAGTAAGTCGAAAAAGATCGATACAGCATGTTGTCTATTTACAATGGAATTTTTAATGAACGATTCTAAACGCACTAAGTGATCGATAGTACTTCTGTTTTTCCGGAAACCGCATTGTATATTGGTAAGAAGATTTTTTTGTTTCCAAGTACCACACTAATCGATTATTTACCATGCGTTCCATAGTTTTACAAACACAGCTAGTGAGAGATATAGGTCGGTAATTTGATGGATCAGAATGATCCCGCCCAGGTTTGGGTATGGGGATGACAATGGCATTATGCCATGAAGGTGGAAACGTCCCTGATGTCCAAATATCATCGAAGATAGTCAGCATAGTTTCAAGACATAATTCGGGCAAGTGTTTCAGTAGCTGATAATGAATATGATCAGCGCCCGCTGCTGTATCACGTGTTTGCCCTAAGGCAATATATAGCTCATGTAGTGAAAATACTTCATTGTAATCTTCACCATTATCAGATGTAAAATTTACTTCTTTTCTTTTCCTGTTTTCTTTTCCTGTTGGAGCTGATATTTTTGAAAGTCAGGAGCGTAATTAGATGAAGAAGAATGTTGAGATAAAGTTTCCCCAAGTCTATTGGTCATTTCTTGGAACTCGATGATGCCATCATTTCCATTGTAGGGGTGACAGGTTATAGAAAAAGGTTTTAAAATGCTAAACGAATATATTTCTACAACAAACTTTATGAATTAACATTCTCTTATACATTTAACATGAGTAAGTGTTATTAGTTAGTTAGAAATTACCCCCAGTAAACAATAATAAAGTCAAAATAAATGCCTCTCCACTCCGAACTTGGATGTGGCAGAACTTGACCTACATCACGGTTACTCACACCTCGCAGTTGTCAATGGCTGGCAATCTTATGTTTACATTCTCCGTAACGAGTTATAGAATGAAGCAAGATGACAACCCCGATCTATGATGTCGTTCAACATTAACCTGTAGATTATCTGGGATTGATCGAGCCTGCTGGTACAATATGACTACCAATGGAACTGAGTATGACTGTACAGCCGTTTTTTAGGCTGCAGACGAGCCGGATATTTTAAACAAGGAATCTGCATGTTGTGACGTGTCAATTTCAAGATTTCACGTATTCAAAGCCAGATAGTGACAGAACTTATGCATTTGTGGCCCAGAAATAGTGGGTCGTGTATGATTTCTTAACTGTGCGTGTTCTGAAATGAATTTCATCAAGTTTGATAAGCTGTCACTTCCCTTGGGACATTGTTTTCGTGGACTTTCGAAGGGGAGTGTTTTCTGATGGACTTTCAAATCCCCTCCTGCCAAATGCTAACGGTGGTGGTTGACGGAGATGGTAACGAATATCGATCACAAAAAGGTTTGTAAACAACATGGTGTCATGAATAAAGTTTTGTCAAACAATTTTTATAATGTTATATTTTACCTTCATTGTCGGTTGTTTCAATGAGGCAATAGTTTAAATTCTTCCGATTTGGTCACCATAGAACATTTCTCTACCAGTTTCATAAACATTTCATTTCTATGCAAAAGATATGCCGTCGTTAAATCTTTTAATGTCATCATCGAAGCAGTCAGGGTTGTGGCATAGAACGCCCAAAACATGCGACATCAAACTACCGTATTTCCTCTATTAATTTCGCGAGAGCCCTTGACTCGGCGTGTATTAGGGACCTGGCTGGTATTAGAGACCCAGCGTGTATTAGAGGAAATAAAGATTTATTTTACTGTTTATATTGGGGTGATCGATCGGCATCGATATGTAGGCTTTCTATGCTTTCTATGTATTCATGCGCACGTTTTTTTTGTGAAAAGGCTTAATATATTTGAAAGGGGTTTCCGTAGCGAAAAGGAAACCTTTTTGACCAATCAGAATCAAGCATTCGTCAACGTCATGGTAGAATTGTAAATAACGTGTTGCATCCACTGCATGAGTTACCTGTAAATAACGTGTTACATGTGGCCTAATCCTTGGCACGATCACTGGCACGAAAGGGGTTTGACAAAGAACATTACACTCCTCGAGTTTTTCCCAATTTTTGTAGCAGTTAATATTTGGAAAGAGAACTCAGTGTTAAGAAATTAATTATCAATTGTGATAACCAGGCTGTTGTTTCTATACTGAATAGGCAAACTACTAAATGCAAGGACACCATGCAGTATGTTCGAAAGTTTGTTCTCCACTGTCTCCAAATCAACCTGTTAATTAAGGGAGAGTACAATCCAGGTTCTGAGAATAGCGTGGCTGATGCACTTTCTCGTTCTCAGCTTCAGCGTTTCCGCTGCCTTGCACCAAATGCTGCTGTCAACCCAACTCAAGTTCCAGACAATCATTGGATCATCTAAAATCTGAAGCTTTTACAATGATTGAAGCATTACTTTCATCGAACACACGACAGACCTATGGAGCAGCAGTAAGATCATTATGCAATGTAGGAGTGAACTTAACATCCCTCAAATATTGCCAGCAAATGTGGATCACATTTTATGCTACATAGCAGACATGTCAAGAAAAACTTATTCTAGTTCAACAGTTGCACTTCATCTGTCAGCCCTCGCAAGACATCTTTAAGTAAATTGCTGGCTTGACCCTACTGACCAATTCCTGGTGAGAAAGTGCATGCAGGGATATAGAAAGGAAAACTGTACCCATGACACCCGTCAACCAATAACCCTTGATATACTGAGAAAACTTCCAGGTGCCCTCAACCATGTGTGTAAATCAGATTATGAGTCATGCCTTTTTACAGCTTTGTTCAATCTTGCCTTTTTTGGTTTTCTTCGGATAGGAGAAGTTGCACTTGTTTCTAAAATGGACCGCGATAGACCACTTCAGTTCCAGGATGTAGCCATTGTTCATGGAGCCTTACATGTAAGAGTTCGTTTTTCAAAAACCGATCAACTTGGTAGGGGTACGACACTGATTATCCCCACAAAAACAGACCCAATCATCTGCTCAGTTCAAGCAATCAATAGATACCTAACATGACATTATTTTATAAATAGGAGCAGCTACCCATGCATCCAGAGTTGGCATATCAGACAATGTGATATGCATGTGAGGCAGGTGGAAGTCTGGGGCATTCTCTACATACATAAGGCTTAACATGTAAATGATATTAATTTACCTTTCATGTAGATAACATACATAAGTCAACATCAAAAATGATAAATTCAATGAGAAAATTAAAATTCATATTGAACAGAAATACATTAAATAACGTATATACAATCTTCATAAGACCCTATTTCGAATATGCGTGTGAAGTGTGGGATGGGTGTAATATAGAATTATCAACTCAGTTAGAAAATCTCCAACTAGAAGCTGCCAGAGTAGTTACTGGGCTCCCAGAGTAAACTTCGCACACACATCTGTATTATGAAACAGGATGGGAAACGTTAATAGAACGAAGAAGTAAACGCAAGCTATGTTTGTTCTACAAAATACAAAGTAATATTGCCCCAACTTACCTTAAAGACATTGTACCAACCACTGTAGGTTCAAATATATCATATAATTTAAGAAATTCAGAAAATATTGAGATTCCATATACTAGATTAAAACACTCAACGTGTTCTTTTATTCCATCAACTGTAAGGTTATGGAACACTATTCCTGCAGCAGGTAGAAATTGTACATCTACATCCCAATTCAAGACATACATACAAAAAGAGCAAGTCATTGCACCTCCATATTTTTCCTATGGTGTTAGAAAGTTGAATATTTATCATACTCGATTAAGATACATGAAAAGCCAGTTAAATTTTGATTTATACAGAATAGAGATAAAATGTGATCCAATATGTCAATGTGGTGATCCATGTGAAAACGCATATCATTATTTATTAAAGTGTCCATTGTACGTCCCCCAAGAAAAACTATGTTAATAATAATTCGGGACATTTTACAGAACGCCGTGAACAAAAATGCTAAATTAGATTTAAATTGATGTTAAACGGAAATGAATGTTTGTCCATTATCGAAAATCAACACATCTTTAAAGCAGTGCAAATGTTTATAAGTCATACAAAGAGATTTGGGTAACACTTTACTGTACATATACTAGTCTCTCTCTTTTGTATATTTCTTGTTATCTTTACACTCATCTTCTTTTCTGTTTTCCTTGTATATGATTTACAGTACAAGCTTTGTAAATACCATGGAGAGGGAGTCCTAAGTTGGATAACTTGTTCCCAATCCATTTCAATCTGAATATAATATGTTTAAATCACTAAATGAACCTCACGTTGCGTGTAGGGTATTCAGTGTGTGCGTTTGTGCTTGTATTATATTCCGGCCCATTTGGTCATGATGTTTACTGTTGCTGCCGCATCACGATGTTCATATCAACCTCGGATGCAATAGCAAGTTAACTTTTTGTGTGTCATAAGTGTACAACCTGTACCCTTGTATAGTACCCTGTATTTTTTTTAATTGCCCATCCTCGTAAGGTCGGTGTTCAGTATCAAAACCTGTCGTGACTTCCGCCATGTAATAAAGCTGCGCCCATATTTTCCCATTCAATTGTCGCTATGTTATCCTTGGCATTCACACTTAAATAACAAGTTCCATCCCCTGCATGAGTTACTTGTAAATAACGTGTTACATCCCCTGCATGAGTTACTTGTAAATAACGTGTTACATCCCCTGCATGAGTTACTTGTAAACAGCGTGTTACATCCCCTGCATGGGATCCTTATAAATAATGTGTTACATCCCCTGCATGAGATCCTTATACATAACGTGTTACATCCCCTGCATGAGATCCTTATAAATAACGTGTTACATCCCCTGCATGAGATCCTTATAAATAACGTGTTACATCCCCTGCATGAGATCCTTATACATAACGTGTTACATCCCCTGCATGAGATCCTTATAAATAACGTGTTACATCCCCTGCATGAGATCCTTATAAATAACGTGTTACATCCCCTGCATGAGGTACTTGTAAATACTGCATCATCTCACCTGCAAGACTTACATCTAAATAACGTGTTACATCCCCTGTACAAGTTACGTGTAAATAATGTGATATATCATCTGCAAGACTTAAAATACATACCTATAATATTCCTTGCAAGAGATACTCGCTGTGCAGGGTTGCGTCCTTTGACCACGCCAGCGAAATATGATCGTGGGTTCGAATTCTAGTTCGCCGCGGTTCTGCTTCTAGGTCTGCATATTACCTGTGATCGTGGGTTTCACTTCTGAAAGGGCTTTCCTCACAAATTAAATTGACACTGTTCAAAGCGTAAAACTCACTCATTCACTCTGAATCAGTGAACGGTTCAGAAAACAGAAGGAAAACATTTATTCTTAAGCAAACTAGTTAGACTTAGTGCTTATATATGAAAACCGTCCTGGATAAAAACAACAGAAAACCCAAAATGTAAATGGAATATGATCTGGTTTCCGATTGCCACACATGTGATACGCTCGTATAATCTCTGTTCGGCTTGGCAATAACTGCAGCTTGTTATAGGATGTATTCCATAAAATAACTACACGGACGACAAAAGTATCACGTTTTACTCTTGCAGAAGAAAGAATGGAGATAACGTACAAAGCAGCAACCTACATGTAATTAAACACTTTTTTAGAACAAATATATATATATATATATTCAAAGAAACGCAAAAGTAGTAAAATCGTAAATATCTAACAGAGTGTTGCCGACATCCATACACAATTAATGCCAAAACTGAATTGGTCATTTCTGCATGGGTTGGAATTGATTTGTGTGAAAAGAATGAGGTATTGCAGAAATGTGGCGAAAAGATGAAATATCGCAAAAAGACAACCACGCCGAAACACACCAACATGACATGCACGTGTAAAATCACTTCTGAGTGAATGACTTTCTTTCTTTCTTCGATGTGATATTGTGTGGGACCTGTCTCAGGCGAACCAGGCATTTGCTACCAGTGGATGATTGAGTTTATAGCTATAGTTTAGGTCATGATTCATCTAGATAGCGATGCGGAAGATATCATATTGTCAATTTGTTGAACTATTTGCATCATGGCTTCTTAATTTACATGCCTATTTAATATTTTCTGACAAGTTTCTCGTCGCTCTATGACGCAGACATATTTCCGATGCGACGCTACAAGAAATTCTTCCCATTGCCGGTAATTTCGCGAAAACAAATCAACACAATACGAACAAAAATACTTTTTATTCATTTTACACATGAAGACAGATCATGTTTCTGTGCTTATGTGTTTTGTCACAGATCACTGACAAGAACATGTTGCGCAGAGAGAACAGTTATAAACGTCACAAGTTGGCTCAACTGAAGCTGAGCAAAGCAACAAAATATAACACAACCCACCACCTTTGAAACTGCAGGGCCAGAGGAACAGTGAATGAGGTGACCAGCCTGTGCGTGCGTGCGTATGTTTAACGCCGCATTAGTCCAGCTATATGAAGGCGGCCTGTAAATAATCGAGTCTGGACTACGCCGTCGGGGTACCATGACACGCCATCAACTAAGTCACCGAGCCTGACCACCCGATCCATCAATACCAGCAAAGTTTTAGAATAACGCCTACAGCTAATGCGGCGAGTGAGATGGAACTCCTCTTTAGACGGCACACGGACTCTCAGAAAAGAGTGTAAAGCTAGTGAAGGTATGTTATGGTGACAAACAAATTGGTGATGCCGGGTTGTGGTAGATTTTTGGTTAACGCTTACTTGATCATATGTGTACCTTAGTGAAACGGTGATATGGAGGAGACACCGGGGATCAAGAAAATGAGATCGCAAAGGTTTTAAAAAATGCCTATAACTAATTATTATCAATGATTGCGAGATAAAACAAAGTTCACTTCTAACACGGAATTCTTGACCAGAACCTACTTCTCCCTCCTATCTCCTAAAATATATCTGCACGCACATTTACTCTTCGATGGATCATTTGAAACTTGCAACATATAAATGTAATTACGTATTGATAGAAGCAGGGGTATGTCAAAATGTGATGCTACTTTGCCGCTGCAATGAGTCATCATACATAATGATCAACTGAGAAACTTAAAATTCCCACAGTAAGCAGTATTTTCGTGTTTTATGTGACAAGAAATCAAGATTGATCATAAGGTAGTAAGGTATTCGGACAGAGAGCAAATGTTAAATCATGAAAGGTGAAAACAATGTATCCAGTAGTGTTAAAAAACAGGTTTGCGATTCATAGGCCAGGAGTGTGTCCCCTTTAAGCATGGGATCTGGTGGCAACAGAATAATGGTTATCTATACGACAAGGAGATAGGCGGTGGTGCTGTTGTGTGTCCACTTTAAACCAGGAGCCTGTAGAGCAGGAGAACAGCCATCATTAGGACATGCTGACAGGCAGGGGATGCTGTTCCATTGTCGTCTAGTTGCAGCTAACCCGTGAGGGCTGGTTAAATGCAAAACACAAAACAAGCGTATAGTCGACGAAACCAGGTAACTGACCCAACATTTCTCTTAGCCAATGTCAAAATAACTGCAATGGGAATTCTAAAATAACAGTTCTAAAACTTCTTAATATCAAATGGCACCAGTTCAGTATGTGCTTTATATATAGACATGCAATGTTTGGCAAGGAAATATTGAACAGTTTATTTGTTATACTTCATAAGTGAACACACCCTATATTAAAACTTAAATCCAACTTGTCATGGAAACATAAACAATTAAATTTCTAAAAGTGCTAAATATCAAAAGGCACCAGTTCAGCAAGAGTCTGAAAGGCATGAAAAGTTTCGTAGAGAAATATTTAAAGGTTTCTGAGTTATGCTCAGGAATCGATTTCGGGACGCACGCACAAACGGACGCACGGACGGAACCCATTTTAGTATCCCCCGCCAACTTCGTTGGGGCGGGGATAATAACAGGTGAGCACTCGAACGAAAACATGAAACACTGTTTCCATTAGGTATGTTAATGCAATTTCTACCAGAAATTCAATTTGAAGCGACAATTTCAAGAACATGAGTACATGACACATGACACTTTTTAATGGATAGCAACTTCTTTTGTTCTTTGTGCACTGAGTAATATATATCAGCAATAATCTGAGAGTTTCGGTATCTCACCATCTGCCTCAGGAACATCCTCATTCGTAGTTGTCGCCGCCGCCGTTGTTGAGGTAGAGGTGTACAGTCCTAGAAACCAAACGAGGAACCAAGTAGTTTCCAAAGTTTCGACTCAAGGATATCATACGAATGCTTTATTCGAATGTCTCAAAGTGGATCTTAGTTTCTTTTAGGGGCAGTGGGGTAGCCTGGTGGTTAAAGCATTCGATCGTCACGACCAAGACCTCGGTTTGAACCCCATTTTGACATGCTTCGCCCTGATATTGCTGGAATAGTGCTAAAAGCGGCGTGTACAGGTCCAATAAACTTCAGAACCTTTTGTTTCCCTGTAATGTAACGTGATATCTACAACGAACGCGGTAGAACATGGGTTCTTTTTGGACAACTGGAAACGTTAAAGCAAAAAGTTGGAATGAAAAATACCAGACGTGTCGGACTAGCCTTATTTTCTTTCATCCACTTTGAAAATCATAGAAGTTCTGACACGATGAAATACATACGTATGGATAAATTAAAGAAAGAAAGACCCAAACATTCAGGTGTTGAAATAAAATAAAGTCAATTTCTGATCAATATGACTACATTTGACAACTGATGATTTGTTAACGTTTTCTTTCTTAAATAATGAATATCCAAGGGACCTTATCCTCCTTCGCCCTTTGTGATGATGTGCTTTTTGAATCACTGTTGCAGTGGAGTGATGCTGGTTGATTACTGTGACGGTGTGTAATCATGACGTCCACTATCTGACCACCACAACTACTGTACCTGGGAAGCTGACGTAACATTCGTCATGGCTGTTGAGCACGTTGCTGCAGCAGTCCATGTTGTAGATGGGGACGAGCACATCACTCAGGTAGCGGTTCACACACATTTTTTCATAACAGCCACCTGCCTGAATCTCGTTTTCTGTACAGGGATCTGAATTAATCATAAACGGTACGTATATTTAAGAATCAAGGATACTATAAATTGTAGCATTGATAAGAGTAACTCATATAGACACACAACTCATGTTTATAAAGGCGGGGAAAGAAACATTTCCACTGTCCTAAGAAATACCTGCAAAAAAATCCTTGTACGAGATTTTCTAGATCTAAAGAAAAGATTAAGGAAACAGCATCAATAAATGATGACCCAAGGTGGCGCCGTCACAACAACCGTCCCCGGTTGGGGTGAAAAAAACACTACTAAAAACATTCTTCGCTTAACGGTATAACAGAGTAAGTGTACCCAACACTAGTAAAAACATTCTTCACTTGACGGTATAGCACTGTAACTGTACCCAACACTAGTAAAAACATTCTTCACTTGACGGTATAGCAATGTAACTGTACCCAACACCAGTAATAACATTCTTCACTTGACGGTATAACACTGTAACTGTACCCAACACCAGTAATAACAATCTTCACTTGACGGTATAACACTGTAACTGTACCCAACACCAGTAATAACATTCTTCACTTGACGGTATAGCACTGTAACTGTACCCAACACTAGTAATAACATTCTTCACTTGACGGTATAGCACTGTAACTGTACTCAAAACTAGTAATAACATTCTTCACTTGACGGTATAGCACTGTAACTGTACCCAACACCAGTAATAACAATGGTAGATGTTGCTATTTCCAGTCATGTAAGAGATTCAGCAAGAGCGAGGGCGTTATGATTACAGCAGAATATGCTTACACATCTGTCCCGAAGAAGGATCTGAAACAGGAAATTTGTCTAAGTAATTGAGATGACAGATAATTTAACAATATAGGTAAACAAAGTTACCGCAGTAGATATCATAATGTTTGGAATATATATTTTCTTATTCCTAATATATGATACATACTACATGGAAAGAAGTGAGATCGATATTCTCTTTATCTTTATCTTTCTCTTATGTTTATATTAAAAAACACCGAATGACACTGAGGCGTTCTTTCACTCAGTGAATAAGCTTTACAATCCGCTCATTAATACAGTGTTCCAGTGAGTGAGTGAGTATTGTTTTACGCCGCTTTTTGTAATATTCCAGCAATATCACGCGCGGGGGACATCAGAAATGGGCTTCACACATTGTACCCATGTCGAGAATCGAACCCGGGTCTTCGGCGTGACGAGCGAACGCTTTAACCACTTTTCGTGCGTATAGTGTCATTTATCATACGGTGCCAAATTATGCACAGTCATACATATCTATAGAAACGCCCACACATTTGGGAACCCCTATCAAAACTTATTGGGAACGTCAGACAAGAGTTTATTGATCAAACAGACATCGATGTGTGGAGCTTAAAAGTAGTTCCTGCAAGGTGACCCCCTTTGCTTTTTTGTTAGTTTGTTGTTTAACACCTCGCTCAGTTATGTTCCAGCTAAATGCCGGCGGTCAGTGAATAATCGAGCCTGGACCAGATACTCCAGTGATTGACATCATGAGCATCGATTTACGCAATTGGGATACGATGACATGCATCAACCAATTCAGCGAGCCTGACCATCCAATCCTGTTAGTCGCCTCTTACGATTAGCATAGTCGCCTCTTTACGACAACTGAGACATATTCTACCCCGGATCTTCACGGGGGACCTCTTTTGCATATTTATCATATTCCAAGTTCATCCTTTGATTGTGCTTAAACTGTTTAATTGAGAAAATTTCACGGTTGCTTTATCACATAGTATAATCGTTAGTACTTCCTGAGACATCAGTAAAAATATCAGGATGAAGACTGTCGGCGAAGTCGTACCTCTCGTGAAATCTGCCGGAGTTGGGTATGATGTAACTGCCGTCGCGTACACAACTGTAACATGAGGAACAACCAGTAATAGTAAAAGTATTGTATTAATAAGCCACAAATACACACGTGTTTGTGGAATGTGTCATAAAATCAATATCACATAAGGAAACTGGCGTTTCTATTCTAGTTTTACCTACTAAATGTACAATCATTCAGCGGTAATGTTTAATGCATTCTTGACGTGTCGCGGAAATACTCAAAGCACTAGAACTTTTGAGAGAAAAGAATCAAGTGAGTTCTCCGCTTGATATGACTCCGTTTGCTTTGATACAACTTGACAACCACCTCCAGCCCATGGGGGGCTTAAACATATCAGTCAGTGAGTTTGGTTTTACGCCGCTTTTAGCAATATTCAAGCAATATCACGGCGGAAATTGGCTTCACACATCGCCCCCATTTTGGGAATGAATCCGGATTGGTTCCTGTGTAATTAGGTGAGGTGAGGTGAAATTGGGTTTAACGTCGGGTTATTGCACTTATATAGCGACGTGCATGTACGTGTGTGTGTTTGTGTGGCTGCTTGTACTAGTCCGGACTGATGCCGATTTATAGTGCTAGCTCACTGAGATACCATGCCGCAGTTTAACATGAATACCCCACTCAGACACAGTATACTGACTCCGAGCCGACCAGTCCTTGTTTTATCCCCTTAATGCCGAGCGCCAGACAGGGTAACAACAAGTACCATATTTTAACGTCTTTTGGTATGACGCGGCCGGGGATCGAACCCCGGACCTTCCGCTCTCCGGGCGGACGCTCTACCACAAGACCACCGAGGCGGTCTTCCTGTGTAATTAAAGTATTGAGTGACCTTCATTTACGTAGAGTGAGTGAGTGGGTAGAGTTTTACACCCTTTTACCAAAATTGCAACTATTTCCAGGTAGGATCACCAGTAAATTGGCTTCACTTTCAGTATCCTTGTAGAGGCCCTTAAGGAGATTGGTCTACCCCTCGAGTGATTGAGTGACTATGGTTTTAATCCGCTTGTGTCAATATTCCAGCAATATCACAGCGAGGCAAATGGACTTTATACTTTATCCCCATGTTGGAATCCTTATCAAGATAGTTCTACACGTTGAGCGAGTGAGTGAGTGACTATGTTTTTACCACATTGTTTTTTATCTATTGTACGTATGCGGGACCCGATATAGAAGAAAAGGTCTCACCTGTGGTAGTCGAAGGGAACATCTCTAAAATGAGAAAAAAAAACTTTTGTAAATCTTCCCATAACAATAAATGTCATTGCATAGGTGATAGAAAATAAACTAAACATCAAATGTTGCCTAAAATTAAATAATTTAAACAATTTAATTAAAACGAACATGTGTGTTGTTGTTTAACGCCGGACTAAGTACAGTTGCAGTGGTCTGTGAATAATCGAGTCTGGACCAGACAATCCACTGATTCACACCATGAGCATCGATCCACGCAATTGGGATACGGATGACATGCATCAACCAAGTCAGCGAGCCTGACCTTCCGATCCCGTTAGTCGCCTCTTACGACAAGCATAGTCTCTATTCTGACAAGCGTTGGTGGCTGAAGGCGACTTCCGTCTTCGCGGGAGAATAAGAAAAATAACATAATGGCGACTTCAAATGATTGTATCAAAAACCATTCATTTTGGATGAGACAGTGCTTCCAAACAAGCAATTTTCTTCTATGAAAGGAGCAGACCAATTTTCAAAAAACATTTTGCTCAGGTCATCTGGCATGTCAAGCAAACATTTCTTCTTCCACTTCTCAAAAACAAATAATCCTTCGTTCAAATGGTCGTTCCCAATCTACGCGAGGGCTCATTTGTTTCGACAAAGAATTACCTTCACAAGTTGTATCACTGTAACCGTTCGTGAAGCCTTGGTATGCGATGTTCTCGGGTCGGCAACAATACTCAGAAATCACGGGATAAAAGAGACTCATTAGTCGTCCTCCAACACATTTCCGGTATGTACAGTGATGTCCGATTTCATCAGTTGTACAGGCTGTTGTCAACAAGATGGAAAAAATTAAAACCACAGTACTGTTCCTGATGTACAGGTAGGTTTTATGAATGTGATTACAAGAACTGATCTCGCCAATAGGTTTTGGGCAGTTTACTGCTGACATTTATGGTGAATAGCGTTTTGTTTCATTTGAAGAATAAAGTATCAATAGCCATTACCACAATACCAAGAACAACAATGACATAAAGAGTAATAATACATATTATATCATGTCATATTGATATGACAGTGATAAATTATTTTGAAGTTTTTATTCAAATACAAATAGTCACGAAACGTTCAGGTAGAATAAAATATAGTACGAGTATACTAAAATTAATATATTTGATAATTTACTATGTATGAAATTGTAGTAAGGTATCAAGAGACTAAGTTGCCAAGAGTTCTAGTACAATCGTTCTAACTGTACGAGCATATGAATAGAATTCAAACGCCAGCAAAGTCATTACAACTAAAGAATCACGAAGTGCCCCATTTGGACTAACGGGCGATACCATAAACCTTTATATCGGAATCGGCTAACACCAGTGTCGCAGTCCTAATATTAATAAGTAATAAACACTTTTCATTTACAAACTGAAATAGGTTAATTGCATATTAATTAAATTCTGCTTTATTAATATCAGAATGCTGAGTCCTTGTGAACAAGAGGATATTACATTGAAGCGAAACGTGTCCACGATTCAAATACATCATTGTTATAAAAGTCACGATTCTGGCGGTAGGAAGAACGCCAATGTACGACGACATACATTGACACATATGGAGGCTACTACGTCATTTTCCGCAGAGGGCATGAGTGTTGAGAAACACTGACACAGACGGTGAATGAAAGCATAAGACGCTAATATATAGAATCTCTGGAGTCTTAGTGTAGGTTCTATCATATTGGGAAGCACTTGGGCCTTTAATAACACATCACTGGTTATATCTCCGTACACGCGTAGCTACCATCTGTTGACATCCATGAATGGAACTGAATGAATTAAATGCAATAAGCAGGACGCGTGGTTTCTGAAAGGCAGGTGTATTCTATTCAACACACATACTGTAGTTTTCGGACACAGAAAAACGGGTCGTTCCTCAAAGCTGTCTTAGCGCTTAGACAATTTAACTTCCGTATGAGAATCATAGCGTTTCGTTTTTTTGTTTGGAACGTGACCAAAGTGCGTAACCAAACGTTATAAGCTATGGTAAAATATACATTTTACCATAAAAGAACAATACATTTGATATCCAACATATATGGCTACTGTGCATTAAAAGAAAGAAAGAGAAAAATAGAAGGCCCCAATTTAACACTGTATCACTTTCACATCATCGTCCATGGGCGTAGTGAATACCTACCAGTGAAGTATTGACGATGATATGATATTTCAACATTGTATCATCTTTTAATTAAATCTATAAACAACTATAACATTCAAAAGAATGAACTATGTCAGTGCAACAAATTAACCAAAACGTAGCGGAATACATATTTTTCCTTGAATGTCGACTGAGGCACATTGTGCACGTAACCCTGAATCCTACAAATGTGAATAGAGAACGCTAACCAACCAATATGTAGCGGAATACTTGTCTTTCCTGAGTTTCTGAGTGAGTGAGCACGTAACCCTGAACCCTACAAATGTGAATAGAGAATTATGAGTCTCAATTATCTGCCGAAACAGATTCCATTGAGAGTAAAAGTCAGAATAGAGGTGACTACATGAATCAACGAAATTAAACTTACGTGGAGGGTATAACTCTGAAAAATAATGTTATGATGAGTTCACAAAATGTCTCGAATAATTAAATTGCATTGATGCAGAATAGACTTACATGGGCTGGTCAAAAAGTTCTAAGCTTGACTAACTTTCAACTATGGTTCATAACAAATTGAACTAGTCAGTGTAGTACATTGTGTGAGTAGCTCTTTGCAAGTGTATTTGGTCTGTTGAGGCCGTTTGTATATAAGTGACAGCGTGATAGGGGGTCCGAATGGACACAGGAATGGAAAAGAACGAGTACCGATCAGTCATCAAGTTTTGAGAAAAGTACTCCCAAACAAACTCATGACCGCATGTCACAAGTGTATGGGGATATGTGCCCTAGCTATTCCACTGTTAAACGTTGGGCAGCTATGTTTACAGCTGGGAGAACACGCCTTGATGTTGACCCTAGGTCTGGGCGTCCCTCATCTTCCATCAATGAAGAGTCCATCAAAGAGATAGAAAGACTCATACTGTCAGATAGACGCTGAGCTTGAGGAAGACACAGGTAGGTCTAAGCCATGGATCCATTGAAACTACTATTCATGAACATTTACAGATGAATAGGATATCTTCTCGTTGGGTGCCAAAGTTTCTAAATTCTGATCTTAAGGAAAAAGAAACTGACATTGCCAGAGAAAATATTGAGCTAATTGAGAAGGATTTCGTCAAATTCAAAAAGAGATTAGCAACGGGTGACCAAACATGGGTCTACCACTATGATCCCGAGTCAAAACGTCAATCCGTGTAATGGCGCTATTCCACTTCTCCGACACAAAATTAATTCAAGTCTCCAAGATCAGTGGAGAAAGTTGAAAGCCACTGTATTCTTTGATGCAAAGGGTGTGATCTTTGTTGATTACTTAGCAAGTCAAAAGACGATTACCGGTGCCTACTATGCTCATTTGCTTCATCGCCTGAGAGATTCTATCAAACAAAAACGGCGAGGAATGCTGACTGCTGGAGTTCTACCAATTAATTTATAATAACAATGCCTCTTCTCACACCTCCCGACTTGCAAAGGCTGCTGTGATATAATGTGGGTTTGAAGCGCTTCCTCGCCCTCCATACTCACCAGACCTGGCAAAAAGTTATTTCCACCTGCTTCCTAAACTGAAAGAACACCCTATGACGACAACGATGACCTCAAAGCTGCAGTGAATTGGTTTTTCGGTGGCTTCAGAAAACTTCTACCTGACTGCAATTGAAAAGCTTCTCTATCGATATGAGAAGTATATTGAAATGCAGGGAGATTATGTTAAAAAATAGAATTAAAAACACTTTCACAATTGTTGGTTTTGTTTGTTAGGCTTTGAACTTTTTGACCAGCTCTAGCATTGTCTTTCAGTGCGACATTTCAGTACCGGTGGGAGTTCACTTGATGTATGAATTTTCTAGCACCTGTATCGAACCTCTGCATGCAACCGCTTTGATAACCTTCCTCTTTAGACTTATACATGTGATAGATTTATTTCATACAGTTCAGCACATGCTATTGTTTTGAAACAGACTCTAAACTAAATAGAATTCTGTTAGTTTGATACTACTACTGGGATTATCTGAAAGTATACATTCTTTAATGAAACAGCAGTGTCTGGTAGATTCGTAGAAAACATTATGTTGGACACAATGGGATGTATTTTTATATCAATACAGTTTCAGGCACATTTCAACATGGCGTTTGGTGTTATAATGTAACCGGATATATTTTGTTAAGAACACGTCAGCAGTGATTTTTGCAAATCACATTAATAAAAAAAGAATAAAAAACGAACTGTGAAATTCGAATTTGGCCGAAGGTCAATATTTGAGAACGCCTCGATAAATCAAATAGAAACAGTTACATCCAGTTTATGTGTGCTTAAGATACCTGTATTTCCGATTATGTCTTCAGTATAAAATTAGGTTTATCAACTTTCTCTCATGATAAACCGTCGGTTATTTCAGCGCTGTGTTAAAGGTTATTCAGACAATTTCCTGTACCATTTGAAGTACAAATAAAGATCCCGAATAATAATAATAATAATATATTGTTCTTGGTTCATATCAATACCACCCTATAGCCCTGAGCAATCTGTAACTGCCCGGTAGTCTTCTTTGAATGAGTGAGTGAGTATGGTTTTACGCCGCTTTTAGCAATATTTCATCAATATCACAGTGGAGGACACCAGAAATGGGCTTCTCACATTGCAAACATGTGGAGAATCGGATCCGGGTTGGTCGACCACTTTAACCACAATCCTACCCCACTGCCCCCTTCATATATATGAACATTGTAGGGAGCTATAAAAATCAAATACTATTTACTGAATATGATCGTTTGACACAATAGTGGCGTATATTACCATTACAAAGTGCCTGTTTCATTCTCAGCTCCCTAGGGAGTACACTGTTCAAGGCGCTACACTATTATTATAACCCTGGTCACTGGATCAGTGTGCAGTCTATTTTATTCTCAGCTCCCTAGGGAGTACACAATCCAAGCTGCCTGTGATGCACTAGAAGGTTAACAGTAACATTGCCATCTCATCCTACCTGGTACCCATCACAGCTGGGTGAATAGGGGCATATTTCGAACAAAGTCTCTTGCCATAGGAGATACTACGTCTGTTACATGTTCTTCAATGTAGGACAGGAGCGAAGCCAAAGAAACTCCCAGGAATCAAGCAGTCACCCATCCAAATAATCTCCGTGACCAACGTTGGTTAACTTGATATAACACGATGACCACATAATAACAGCTGTGTGGGAGATAAGCATGGCATACATACTTGGGACATTTTCTTTCCCGAAACATTCACAGGAGATGGATGAAAGCGTAAGCAGACCCATGTTCGGTTCATGGGTACCATTATCGGTACAAAGTGTGACACTCTTTGTATCACCAACCCAGATAATGCTAAATGCAGCGTCCAATCCAACTCACTCACATAAGGGTTCTAATTATAGGAGTGTTATTATAGGGAAATAGCAGTGTAATAGCAGTGTTATAGAAGGGTTAAAATCACTCGACTGCTATTGTGAGCAATAAAAGCTGAGGTGAACTGGTCCTTGGTACACCCCATCTTCTGTTCTTACACCGGCGATGTATCTATCAAGGCACCAGTTGTATATGTCATTACAATCAACATTGTCTTAGTAATAAGCTTCATACCATCACATCCGCCGTCACTGTAGGCCCAGTCGAGGCGATTTTCGGGTTGGCAACAATATTCAGAGATAACTGCCAACACCAAGTCCATAAGGCGACCGCCCGAGCACTTGCGATACGCACAGCCATTCACCTCATCAGAAGTACATCCTAATAATAACACATGTGTATTGAGCAGTATAATATATAGGCTATATATGTATAAGCAAAGTTAAATAACAAATGAGTTAATACAAATAGTGTTAAACATAATTTGACTTTATATATATGGCTGTCTTAAAAAGGGTTTTTTCTATATTCACAAAAACTGAATACTATGGGTAGGTACATCTTTGTAGAATTAGATAGACCGCAACATAATTCTTGCAAATATCGTATTCAAAACATCGGAATCGACGTATAAATTAGGTTCATGTCTATCAGTTTTAGAGAGAGATTGTTTTATATTCTTAACGATTTAATATTCTAAAGCTTAATTCTAGCAACGTCATCGCTTTACTCGTGTCGCTGGCTGTGCACCAATCTGGAAGTATATCTTTATTGCTTATATACATATTTCTCTCTAACACATCATACGCAGGGGGTGACAAGTACTTACGTGGGTGGTACAGTTCTGAAAGGAAAGAAAGGGGAATTAGATCTGATCATAGTATTCCATTTGCTTGTAACTGGTTACACTTTGTTCATTGTGCTACGAAGAATTGGTTGACTTATTGCATAATTCAAATAAGCATTGTGAAGAAGTGTAAGTTATGAAATGCCTATAATTTGCTACAATGAGTTTGTACAGTGTGCGATTGTGTTGTGTTGGAAGAATGTATGGTATGAATAGTGTATGATGGTGTGAGAATAGTGAGGCATAATGTGTGATGGTGTGAGAATAGTGAGGCATAGTGTGTCATGGTGTGAGAATAGTGAGGCATAGTGTGTCATGGTGTGAGAATAGTGAGGCATAATGTGTTATAATGTTAGAATAGTGAGGCATAGTGTGTCATGGTGTGAGAATAGTCAGGCATAATGTGTCATGGTGTGTGGCGGTGTGAGAAGAGTGAGGCATGGTGTGTCATGGTGTGTGATAGTGTGAGCACAGTGAGGCTTAATGTGTCATGGTGTGAGAATAGTGAGGCATAATGTGTCATGGTGTGCGAATAGTGAGGCATAGTGTGTGATGGTTTGAGAATAGTCAGGCAAAGTGTGTCATGGTGTGAGAATAGTCAGGCATAATGTGTCATTGTGTGAGAATAGTGAGACATAGTGTGTCATGGCTTGAGAATAGTGAGGCATTATATGACATGGTGTGTGATGGTGTGAGAATAGTGAGGCATAATGTGTCATGGTGTGTGATGGTGTGAGAATAGTGAGGCATAGTGTGTCATGGTGTGAGAATAGTGAGGCATAGTGTGTCATGGTGTGAGAATAGTGAGGCATAGTGTGTCATGGTGTGAGAATAGTGAGGCGTAATGTGTCATGGTGTGAGAATAGTGAGGCATAGTGTGTCATGGTGTGAGAATAGTGAGACATAGTGTATAGTGGAGTGAGAATAGTGAGGCATAGTGTGCGATGTTGTGAGTATTGGGTATGATAGTGTCTCCTATCACTAGAATAGTGTGTGGATCTGCGGTCATAATATACTGAGTCAAATTAAAAACTTCACATTTTTAAAAGTAATGCCATATAGGATATACAACGGACAAATGTATCAGAGGAGGTAATTTTTAATCATTAATGTCCAAGGAAGGATTTTAATTAACGGTGGTAACCATAATTTTTTCCAAGCACCTACGGTATTCGGTAATAACATCAACAGTTTAAATCATAAATCCCAAGCACACAAGTTCAGTAGCGTGTATGGCCACCGTGTGCGTTGACAACTGCCACACAACGCCTCCGCATGGACCTTGTGATGCTTGTGAACACATGATTGGGAAGACGACGCCATTGTTGCTGCAAAATGGTGCCAAGATCTTGCAAATTATGTGGTTGGTTCTGGAGAGTGCACAGACTTCTGCCAAGAGCATCCCAGACGTGTCCGATGGGATTGAGGTCGGGAGACCTTGACGGCCAGTCCATGACGTTGACTCCCGCATTCTGAAGGAAATTCCTTGTCAACATTGCTGTGTGGGGTCTGGCATAAAAGGCAGAAGTTCTGGTGCCAGTACCTGGTCGCGGAAAGCAGCAGCGTTGTGGTTGCCACGGATGACAAGAAGCCTGGAACGTGCATTGCCACAGAAAGCACCCCACACATGACCCTTCCGCCTCGAAATCTGTCAACTTCCTGTACACAACACTGGGCGTAACGTTCATGACGGCGCCTCCACACCCTCGCCCTACCATCAGCAAATCGAAGATTAAATCGGGATTCATCACTGAAGGCGACTTGATTCCAATTCCTCTGAGTCCATCGTAAGTGTCGCTGTGCCCACAATTGACGTTGACGTCTGTGTAATTGAGTCAGAATCGGCCCGCAGTTTGGCCGTCGTGCTTGAAGATGAGCAGTTCTCGGACGGTTTTGAACAGTTTGCGCACTCAGTCTACCCCTAAACAGTTCATTTCTGGTTGATGTAGCCGTCAAAAATCGGTTACGGAGGTGACGTAAGACAATCTGACGATCCTCTGCATGTGACGTCACATGTGAACGACCTGGCCGAGGGCAATCAGCGGTGGTACCCGTTTGCTGTAGACGCGTCTGTAAATCATAAACAGTCCGTCGACTACAACCCATCGTCCTTGCGACTTCAGCTACGGACGTTCCCGATGCCGATGACACGTTCACGATGCACATTTGAAAGGCGTGGCATGACAAATGGCCGTAAAGTCAAGTATGGCAGAAAACACGTTCGGTATTATGGCCACGTGATCAGTTGCGCATGAAAAAACACTTTTGCCTCTAAAGTGCTGTGCACATGATTTTTATCGATTCACCTGCACAAAACGGGTGTTATCAGAAGACAATACATGGCCATTGCTGTTTAAATACACAATAAGGGCCCACAATGATAACTGGTCAAAATGTTCATATTTTAGGATTGTGAAGTTTTCAATTTGGTTCAGAATATATGTGTGATAGGTTATGGTGTGCGATTGTGTAGACGGTGTTATTGTGTGGATAAGGTGTGTGACTGTGTAGACAGTGTTATTGTGTAGATATGGTGTGTGACTGTGTGGACGATGTTATTGTGTGCAAAATGGTGTGTGACTGTGTGGACAGTGTTATTGTGTGGATATGGGGTGTGATTATGTAGACAGTGTTATTGTGTGGACATGGTGTGTGACTGTGTGGACGGTGTTATTGTGTAGATATGGTGTGTGACTGTTTGGACAGTGTTATTGTGTGGATATGGGGTGTAATTATGTAGACAGTGTTATTGTGTGGACATGGTCTGTGACTGTGTGGACGGTATTATTGTGTAGATATGGTGAGTGATTGTGTGGACAGTGTTATTGTGTAGACATGGTATGTGACTCTGTGGACGGTGTTATTGTGTAGATATGGTGTGTGACTGTGTGGACGGTGTTATTGTGTAGATATGGTATGTGACTCTGTGGACGGTTTTATTGTATGCATATGGTGAGGCATTGTGTTGAATGTGTTATTGTGTAGATATGGTGTTTGACTGTGGACGGTGTTATTGCATAGATATGGTGTATGACTGTGTGGACGGTGTTATTGTGTAGATATGGTGTGTGACTGTGTTGACGGTGTTATTGTGTAGATATGGTGTGTGACTGTGTGGACGGTGTTATTGTGTGCACATCGTGTGTGACTGTGTGGACGGTGTTATTGTGTGGATATGGTGTGTGACTGTTTGGACAGTGTTATTGTGTAGATATGGTGTGTGACTGTGTGGACGGTGTTATTGTGTGGACATGGTGTGTGACTGTGTTGACGGTGTTATTGTGTGGATATGGTGTGTGACTGTGTGGACGATGTTATTGTGTGCAAAATGGTGTGTGACTGTGTGGACAGTGTTATTGTGTGGATATGGGGTGTGATTATGTAGACAGTGTTATTGTGTGGACATGGTGTGTGACTGTGTGGACGGTGTTATTGTGTAGATATGGTGTGTGACTGTTTGGACAGTGTTATTGTGTGGATATGGGGTGTAATTATGTAGACAGTGTTATTGTGTGGACATGGTCTGTGACTGTGTGGACGGTATTATTGTGTAGATATGGTGAGTGATTGTGTGGACAGTGTTATTGTGTAGACATGGTGTGTGACTCTGTGGACGGTGTTATTGTGTAGATATGGTGTGTGACTGTGTGGACGGTGTTATTGTGTAGATATGGTATGTGACTCTGTGGACGGTTTTATTGTATGCATATGGTGAGGCATTGTGTTGAATGTGTTATTGTGTAGATATGGTGTTTGACTGTGGACGGTGTTATTGCATAGATATGGTGTATGACTGTGTGGACGGTGTTATTGTGTAGATATGGTGTGTGACTGTGTTGACGGTGTTATTGTGTAGATATGGTGTGTGACTGTGTGGACGGTGTTATTGTGTGCACATCGTGTGTGACTGTGTGGACGGTGTTATTGTGTGGATATGGTGTGTGACTGTTTGGACGGTGTTATTGTGTAGATATGGTGTGTGACTGTGTGGACGGTGTTATTGTGTGGACATGGTGTGTGACTGTGTTGACGGTGTTATTGTGTGGATATGGTGTGTGACTGTGTGGACGGTGTTATTGTGTAGATATGGTGTGTGACTGTGTGGATATGGTGTGTGACTGTGTGGACGGTGTTATTGTGTAGATATGGTATGTGACTGTTTGGACAGTGTTATTGTGTGGATATGGGGTGTAATTATGTAGACAGTGTTATTGTGTGGACATGGTCTGTGACTGTGTGGACGGTATTATTGTGTAGATATGGTGAGTGATTGTGTGGACAGTGTTATTGTGTAGACATGGTGTGTGACTCTGTGGACGGTGTTATTGTGTAGATATGGTATGTGACTCTGTGGACGGTTTTATTGTATGCATATGGTGAGGCATTGTGTTGAATGTGTTATTGTGTAGATATGGTGTTTGACTGTGGACGGTGTTATTGCATAGATATGGTGTATGACTGTGTGGACGGTGTTATTGTGTAGATATGGTGTGTGACTGTGTTGACGGTGTTATTGTGTAGATATGGTGTGTGACTGTGTGGACGGTGTTATTGTGTGCACATCGTGTGTGACTGTGTGGACGGTGTTATTGTGTGGATATGGTATGTGACTGTTTGGACGGTGTTATTGTGTAGACATGGTGTGTGACTGTGGGGACGGTGTTATTTTGTAGACATGGTGTGTGACTCTGTGGAAGATGTTATTGTGTGGATATGGTGTGTGACTGTGTGGACGGTGTTATTGTGTAGATATGGTGTGTGACTGTGTGGACAGTGTTATTGTGTGGATATGGTGTGTGACTGTGTGGACGGTGTTATTCTGTGGATATGGTGTGTGACTGTGTGGACGGTGTTATTGTGTGCATATGGTGTGTGATTGTGTGGATGGTGTTATTTTCTAGATATGGTGTGTCACTGTGTGGACTGTGTTTTTGTGTTTATGGTGTGTGACTGTGTTGACGGTGTTATTGTGTAGATATAGTGTGTGAATGTGTGGACGGTGTTATTTTGTGCACATGGTGTGTGACTGTGTGGACGATGTTATTGTGTAGACATGGTGTGTGACTGTGTGGACTGTGTTATTGTGTAGATATGGTGTGTGACTGTGTGGACGGTGTTATTTTGTGGACATGGTGTGTGACTGTTTGGGCGGTGTTGTGGTGTAGATATGGTGTGTGACTGTGTTTACGGTGTTATTGTGTAAATATGGTGTGTCACTGTGTGGACCGTGTTATTCGTTGGATATGGTGTGTGACTCTGTAGACAGTGTTATTGTTCGGGTATAGTGTGGACAGTCTATAGACATGGTATCAACATTTCATTGCTACCTGGAAACGTAGCGTAGCAATCCGTGTGCCAGCTGTACATCACAAACTCTTCACAGCATTCGAGGGTCAAAGACGGCTGGGTCGCCCAACTCCCGCTCACACAGTAGAGATCCGTGCAATGACTGTAACCCTGTTGTAGGAGCCCGTTACCAGAACACATTGCTGAAATAGTATAGCAACTTTTAACATAGCTCCTGGACAAGCGTAAATCCATTTAACGTAATTCTCATGTTATCGATATTGCGGCCATGTTGAAATAAGAACGTTTAACATACGCTTGATGTTATTGATATTGATATAGATGTCAGTGCGGCTATGTAAACTAGCTTGGAATTATCTGAGCACGTTAAGAGGCATCATTGTTTGGGTCAATAACACGGACACCCAACTTCATCAACCAGTTGATTTCAATTATGGAAAACTACGACATATTTTAGTATTCGTTATGTACACCATATCCTGTATTGAAATGCAAAAATTACGATGTTTAACGAAAGCTTTCCAATTGTACTAAATATACTCTTTGATGTAGGAGCAGTTATCTGAGCTTGTGGGTTTCACTAAATGAGTAAATGTGTATGACATATATGTCACTTGGGGTTTTCTCCAAGAAATAGGCCATGATATAACTGAATACTGTTCGAAGCGGCGTTGAACCCAATTTCGTTACTCGTTTCACGAAAGGACAGAGATGAAGATTAACTAATAGCATGGAACTCCGAGATGAGACATTCTCGCCCTTCCACAAAAGCAGAAAATATCATGAATAACCAAAGCCCGACAGCGAAAATACGCGACACCGAGACTTTCTTTATATTTGTCGCATTGTCGCGGTTTGAATAATGTTAAAAAAGATGTTTCAAAAAGATGATAATGCGACAACGTGACATTTCAAGGTCAAAATATGTCGCGTTGTCGCTCCCTCTAAAATGTGTAAAAGTGGCGTTAAAAAACTCATCAACGAGAAAATGTCCTTTCTAAGACTCCCTGTTTATTTGTTTGTTTTTTTATAAAGCCGCACTCTACAATATTTCAGCTATATGACGGCGGTCTGTTAATTATCGAGTCTGGACCAGACAATCCAGTGATTAATATCATGAGCATCGATCCACGCAATTCGATACGATGACATGCATAAACCTGACCACACATGTATACTGTGATAAGTAGTCATGTAACATTTGATAACGTAACTTGGTATAAATACCTGATGTCGTTGGATATGTTGTCGTTGTTGTCGTCGTTGTCGTTGTCGTTGACGGTTCTACAGGACAAAAATATGAAAACAATATAAAGGCAGACAATTTATCAATTGGAACCTGATAAATCATTTTCACCTTCATGAAAAGGATTTGTTTTTGTTAGAAAGTGACCTGTACCGTCAAAGTTCACCTATACAAATTCGCACGTCTAGTGGCGCTGCCAGATATACCAGAGAGTATAATTAGGAAATGTTCCTGTGTAACCAAAAACATCTATATACATCGTTTGCTGATGATCGATAAATTCAGAACCCACGATAAAACACATCCCTGTTTCACAGTAAAAAATATTGGAAATACCAAGTTTCATATCTGAACAGTTTTTCAATAACGTGGACCTAAACGATGACAGTCACCAAAAAATGTATTCAATATGCTAACGACCAAAAGAACATTTACCAAATTGAAAATGGAATGTCAAAAATATTATCAGCTATTATCGAATGCAACTTATTGCAGAAACATAACCTGATCACATCAACAGTTTCTGGAGAGAAGATGTTGGCAAAGGGCACCCCTGCGCACAAGCTATTGATTTTCCCAGGATTTTCCACGGCAACTAAATGTCTTACCTGTCGTAGTAGAAGGAAACATCACTGAAATTAGATGAGGAAACCTTGATTTACTTATTTGACATCACTAAATGTAATCATGTCTTCAAAAATATAATAATTTAAAATCCCAAGGTTGCCTTGGTATTATTAACGGTATATTGTGAACAGCTAAAGCAAAACAATCACTCGACTGCTACTATGAGCAATAATAGCTGAGGTGAACTGGTCCTTGGTTCACCCCATCTTCTGTTCTTACACCGGCGATGTATCTATCAAGGCACCAGTTGTATATGTCATTACAATCAACATTGTCTTAGTGACAAGCTTCATACCATCACATCCGCCGTCATCGTAGGCCCAGTCGAGACGATTTTCGGGTTGGCAACAATATTCAGAGATAACTGCCAACACCAAGCCCGTAAGGCGACCGCCCGAGCACTTGCGATACGTACAGCCATTCACCTCATCAGAAGTACATCCTAACAATAACACATGTGTATTGAGCAGTAAAATGTATAGGCTATATATGTATAAGCAAAGTTAAATATCAAATGAGTTAATACAAATAGTTTTACACATAATTTGACTTTATATATAGGGCTGTCTTAAAAAGGGTTTTTTCTATATTCACAAAAACTGAATACTATGGGTAGGTACATCTTTGTAGAATTAGATAGACCGCAACATAATTCTTGCAAATATCGTATTCAAAACATCGGAATCGACGTATAAATTAGGTTCATGTCTAACAGTTTTAGAGAGAGATTGTTTTATATTCTTAACGATTTAATATTCTAAAGCTTAATTCTAGCAACGTCATCGCTTTACTCATGTCGCTGGCTGTGCACCAATCTGGAAGTATATCTTTATTGCTTATATACATATTTCTCTCTAACACATCATACGCGGGGGCTGACAAGTACTTACGTGGGTGGTACAGTTCTGAAAGGAAAGAAAGGGGAATTAGATCTGATCATAGTATTAACATTCCATTTGCTTGTAACTGGTTACACTTTGTTCATTGTGCTACGAAGAATTGGTTGACTTATTGCATAATTCAAATAAGCATTGTGAAGAAGTGTAAGTTATGAAATGCCTATAATTTGCTACAATGAGTTTGTACAGTGTGCGATTGTGTTGTGTTGGAAGAATGTATGGTATGAATAGTGTATGATGGTGTGAGAATAGTGAGGCATAATGTGTGATGGTGTGAGAATAGTGAGGCATAGTGTGTCATGGTGTGAGAATAGTGAGGCATAGTGTGTCATGGTGTGAGAATAGTGAGGCATAATGTGTTATAATGTTAGAATAGTGAGGCATAGTGTGTCATGGTGTGAGAATAGTCAGGCATAATGTGTCATGGTGTGTGGTGGTGTGAGAAGAGTGAGGCATGGTGTGTCATGGTTTGTGATAGTGTGAGCATAGTGAGGCTTAATTTGTCATGGTGTGAGAATAGTGAGGCATAGTGTGTCATGATGTGCGAATAGTGAGGCATAGTGTGATGGTTTGAGAATAGTGAGGCATAGTGTGTCATGGTGTGAGAATAGTCAGGCATAATGTGTCATTGTGTGAGAATAGTGAGACATAGTGTGTGATGGTTTGAGAATAGTGAGGCATAGTGTGTCATGGTGTGAGAATAGTCAGGCATAATGTGTCATGGTGTGAGAATAGTGAGACATAGTGTGTCATGGCTTGAGAATAGTGAGGCATAATATGACATGGTGTGTGGTGGTGTGAGAATAGTGAGGCATAATGTGTCATGTTGTGTCATGGTGTGAGAATAGTGAGGCATAGTGTGTCATGGTGTGAAAATAGTAAGGCATAGTGTGTCATGGTGTGAGAATAGTGAGGCTTAATGTGTCATGGTGTGAGAATAGTGAGGCATACTGTGTCATGGTGTGAGAATAGTGAGACATAGTGTATAGTGGAGTGAGAATAGTGAGGCATTGTGTGCGATGTTGTGAGTATTGGGTATGATAGTGTCTCCTATCACTAGATAGTGTGTGGTTCTGCGGTCATAATATACTGAGTCAAATTAAAAACTTCACATTTTTAAAAGTAATCCCATATATGATATACAACGGACAAATGTATCAGAGGAGGTAATTTTTAATCATTAATGTCCAAGGAAGGATTTTAATAAACGGTGGTAACCATAATTTTTTCCAAGCACCTACGGTATTCGGTAATAACATCAACAGTTTAAATCATAAATCCCAAGCACACAAGTTCAGTAGCGTGTATGGCCACCGTGTGCGTTGACAACTGCCACACAACGCCTCCGCATGGACCTTGTGATGCTTGTGAACACATGATTGGGAAGACGACGCCATTGTTGCTGCAAAATGGTGCCAAGATCTTGCAAATTATGTGGTTGGTTCTGGAGAGTGCGCAGACTTCTGCCAAGAGCATCCCAGACGTGTCCGATGGGATTGAGGTCGGGAGACCTTGACGGCCAGTCCATGACGTTGACTCCCGCATTCTGAAGGAAATTCCTTGTCAACATTGCTGTGTGGGGTCTGGCATAAAAGGCAGAAGTTCTGGTGCCAGTACCTGGTCGCGGAAAGCAGCAGCGTTGTGGTTGCCACGGATGACAAGAAGCCTGGAACGTGCATTGCCACAGAAAGCACCCCACACATGACACTTCCGCCTCGAAATCTGTCAACTTCCTGTACACAACACTGGGCGTAACGTTCATGACGGCGCCTCCACACCCTCGCCCTACCATCAGCAAATCGAAGATTAAATCGGGATTCATCACTGAAGGCGACTTGATTCCAATTCCTCTGAGTCCATCGTAAGTGTTGCTGTGCCCACAATTGACGTTGACGTCTGTGTAATTGAGTCAGAATCGGCCCGCAGTTTGGCCGTCGTGCTTGAAGATGAGCAGTTCTCGGACGGTTTTGAACAGTTTGCGCACTCAGTCTACCCCTAAACAGTTCATTTCTGGTTGATGTAGCCGTCAAAAATCGGTTACGGAGGTGACGTAAGACAATCTGACGATCCTCTGCATGTGACGTCACATGTGAACGACCTGGCCGAGGGCAATCAGCGGTGGTACCCGTTTGCTGTAGACGCGTCTGTAAATCATAAACAGTCCGTCGACTACAACCCATCGTCCTTGCGACTTCAGCTACGGACGTTCCCGATGCCGATGACACGTTCACGATGCACATTTGAAAGGCGTGGCATGACAAATGGCCGTAAAGTCTTTTGTTTTCTTGCGTTTTTCTTTTTTTGTTAATGACTGCTAACAAGTATGGCAGAAAACACGTTCGGTATTATGGCCACGTGATCAGTTGCGCATGAAAAACCACTTTTGCCTCTAAAGTGCTGTGCACATGATTTTTATCGATTCACCTGCACAAAACGGCAGTTATCAGAAGACAATACATGGCCATTGCTGTTTAAATACACAATAAGGGCCCACAATGATAACTGGTCAAAATGTTCATATTTTAGGATTGTGAAGTTTTCAATTTGGTTCAGAATATATGTGTGATAGGTTATGGTGTGCGATTGTGTAGACGGTGTTATTGTGTGGATAAGGTGTGTGACTGTGTAGACAGTGTTATTGTGTAGATATGGTGTGTGACTGTGTGGACGATGTTATTGTGTGCAAAATGGTGTGTGACTGTGTGGACAGTGTTATTGTGTGGATATGGGGTGTGATTATGTAGACAGTGTTATTGTGTGGACATGGTGTGTGACTGTGTGGACGGTGTTATTGTGTAGATATGGTGTGTGACTGTTTGGACAGTGTTATTGTGTGGATATGGGGTGTAATTATGTAGACAGTGTTATTGTGTAGACATGGTCTGTGACTGTGTGGACGGTATCATTGTGTAGATATGGTGAGTGATTGTGTGGACAGTGTTATTGTGTAGATATGGTGTGTGACTGTGTGGACGGTGTTATTGTGTAGATATGGTGTGTGACTGTGTGGACGGTGTTATTGTGTAGATATGGTGTGTGACTGTGTGGATATGGTGTGTGACTGTGTGGACGGTGTTATTGTGTAGATATGGTATGTGACTGTGTTGACGGTGTTATTTTGTGGATATGGTGTGACACTTTGTGGACGATGTTATTGTGTGGATAAGGTGTATGACTGTTTGGACGGCGTTATTGTGTAGACATGGTGTGTGACTGTGGGGACGGTGTTATTTTGTAGACATGGTGTGTGACTTTGTGGAAGATGTTATTGTGTGGATATGGTGTGTGACTGTGTGGACGGTGTTATTGTGTAGATATGGTGTGTGACTGTGTGGACAGTGTTATTGTGTGGATATGGTGTGTGACTGTGTGGACGGTGTTATTCTGTGGATATGGTGTGTGACTGTGTGGACGGTGTTATTGTGTGCATATGGTGTGTGATTGTGTGGATGGTGTTATTTTGTGCACATGGTGTGTGACTGTGTGGACGATGTTATTGTGTAGACATGGTGTGTGACTGTGTGGACTGTGTTATTGTGTAGATATGGTGTGTGACTGTGTGGACGGTGTTATTTTGTGGACATGGTGTGTGACTGTTTGGGCGGTGTTGTGGTGTAGATATGGTGTGTGACTGTGTTTACGGTGTTATTGTGTAAATATGGTGTGTCACTGTGTGGACCGTGTTATTCGTTGGATATGGTGTGTGACTCTGTAGACAGTGTTATTGTTCGGGTATAGTGTGGACAGTCTATAGACATGGTATCAACATTTCATTACTACCTGGAAACGTAGCGTAGCAATCCGTGTGCCAGCTGTACATCACAAACTCTTCACAACATTCGAGGGTCAAAGACGGCTGGGTCGCCCAACTCCCGCTCACACAGTAGAGATCCGTGCAATGACTGTACCCCTGTTGTAGGAGCCCGTTACCAGAACACATTGCTGAAATAGTATAGCAACTTTTAACATAGCTCCTGGACAAGCGTAAATCCATTTAACGTAATTCTCATGTTATCGATATTGCGGCCATGTTGAAATAAGAACGTTTAACATACGCTTGATGTTATTGATATTGATATAGATGTCAGTGCGGCTATGTAAACTAGCTTGGAATTATCTGAGCACGTTAAGAGGCATCATTGTTTGGGTCAATAACACGGACACCCAACTTCATCAACCAGTTGATTTCAATTATGGAAAACTACGACATATTTTAGTATTCGTTATGTACACCATATCCTGTATTGAAATGCAAAAATTACGATGTTTAACGAAAGCTTTCCAACTGTACTAAATATACTCTTTGATGTAGGAGCAGTTATCTGAGCTTGTGGGTTTCACTAAATGAGTAAATGTGTATGACATATATGTCACTTGGGGTTTTCTCCAAGAAATAGGCCATGATATAACTGAATACTGTTCGAAGCGGCGTTGAACCCAATTTCGTTACTCGTTTCACGAAAGGACAGAGATGAAGATTAACTAATAGCATGGAACTCCGAGATGAGACATTCTCGCCCTTCCACAAAAGCAGAAAATATCATGAATAACCAAAGCCCGACAGCGAAAATACGCGACACCGAGACTTTCTTTATATTTGTCGCATTGTCGCGGTTTGAATAATGTTAAAAAAGATGTTTCAAAAAGATGATAATGCGACAACGTGACATTTCAAGGTCAAAATATGTCGCGTTGTCGCTCCCTCTAAAATGTGTAAAAGTGGCGTTAAAAAACTCATCAACGAGAAAATGTCCTTTCTAAGACTCCCTGTTTATTTGTTTGTTTTTTTATAAAGCCGCACTCTACAATATTTCAGCTATATGACGGCGGTCTGTTAATTATCGAGTCTGGACCAGACAATCCAGTGATTAATATCATGAGCATCGATCCACGCAATTCGATACGATGACATGCATAAACCTGACCACACATGTATACTGTGATAAGTAGTCATGTAACATTTGATAGCGTAACTTGGTATAAATACCTGATGTCGTTGGATATGTTGTCGTTGTTGTCGTCGTTGTCGTTGTCGTTGACGGTTCTACAGGACAAAAATATGAAAACGATATAAAGGCAGACAATTTATCAATTGGAACCTGATAAATCATTTTCACCTTCATGAAAAGGATTTGTTTTTGTTAGAAAGTGACCTGTACCGTCAAAGTTCACCTATACAAATTCGCACGTCTAGTGGCGCTGCCAGATATACCAGAGAGTATAATTAGGAAATGTTCCTGTGTAACCAAAAACATCTATATACATCGTTTGCTGATGATCGATAAATTCAGAACCCACGATAAAACACATCCCTGTTTCACAGTAAAAAATATTGGAAATACCAAGTTTCATATCTGAACAGTTTTTCAATAACGTGGACCTAAACGATGACAGTCACCAAAAAGTGTATTCAATATGCTAACGACCAAAAGAACATTTACCAAATTGAAAATGGAATGTCAAAAATATTATCAGCTATTATCGAATGCAACTTATTGCAGAAACATAACCTGATCACATCAACAGTTTCTGGAGAGAAGATGTTGGCAAAGGGCACCCCTGCGCACAAGCTATTGATTTTCCCAGGATTTTCCACGGCAACTAAATGTCTTACCTGTCGTAGTAGGAGGAAACATCACTGAAATTAGATGAGGAAACCTTGATTTACTTATTTGACATCACTAAATGTAATCATGTCTTCAAAAATATAATAATTTAAAATCCCAAGGTTGCCTTGGTATTATTAACGGTATATTGTGAACAGCTAAAGCAAAACAATCACTCGACTGCTACTATGAGCAATAATAGCTGAGGTGAACTGGTCCTTGGTTCACCCCATCTTCTGTTCTTACACCGGCGATGTATCTATCAAGGCACCAGTTGTATATGTCATTACAATCAACATTGTCTTAGTGACAAGCTTCATACCATCACATCCGCCGTCATCGTAGGCCCAGTCGAGACGATTTTCGGGTTGGCAACAATATTCAGAGATAACTGCCAACACCAAGCCCGTAAGGCGACCGCCCGAGCACTTGCGATACGTACAGCCATTCACCTCATCAGAAGTACATCCTAACAATAACACATGTGTATTGAGCAGTAAAATGTATAGGCTATATATGTATAAGCAAAGTTAAATATCAAATGAGTTAATACAAATAGTTTTACACATAATTTGACTTTATATATAGGGCTGTCTTAAAAAGGGTTTTTTCTATATTCACAAAAACTGAATACTATGGGTAGGTACATCTTTGTAGAATTAGATAGACCGCAACATAATTCTTGCAAATATCGTATTCAAAACATCGGAATCGACGTATAAATTAGGTTCATGTCTAACAGTTTTAGAGAGAGATTGTTTTATATTCTTAACGATTTAATATTCTAAAGCTTAATTCTAGCAACGTCATCGCTTTACTCGTGTCGCTGGCTGTGCACCAATCTGGAAGTATATCTTTATTGCTTATATACATATTTCTCTCTAACACATCATACGCGGGGGCTGACAAGTACTTACGTGGGTGGTACAGTTCTGAAAGGAAAGAAAGGGGAATTAGATCTGATCATAGTATTAACATTCCATTTGCTTGTAACTGGTTACACTTTGTTCATTGTGCTACGAAGAATTGGTTGACTTATTGCATAATTCAAATAAGCATTGTGAAGAAGTGTAAGTTATGAAATGCCTATAATTTGCTACAATGAGTTTGTACAGTGTGCGATTGTGTTGTGTTGGAAGAATGTATGGTATGAATAGTGTATGATGGTGTGAGAATAGTGAGGCATAATGTGTGATGGTGTGAGAATAGTGAGGCATAGTGTGTCATGGTGTGAGAATAGTGAGGCATAGTGTGTCATGGTGTGAGAATAGTGAGGCATAATGTGTTATAATGTTAGAATAGTGAGGCATAGTGTGTCATGGTGTGAGAATAGTCAGGCATAATGTGTCATGGTGTGTGGTGGTGTGAGGAGAGTGAGGCATGGTGTGTCATGGTGTGTGATAGTGTGAGCATAGTGAGGCTTAATTTGTCATGGTGTGAGAATAGTGGGGCATAGTGTGTCATGATGTGCGAATAGTGAGGCATAGTGTGATGGTTTGAGAATAGTGAGGCAAAGTGTGTCATGGTGTGAGAATAGTCAGGCATAATGTGTCATTGTGTGAGAATAGTGAGACATAGTGTGTGATGGTTTGAGAATAGTGAGGCATAGTGTGTCATGGTGTGAGAATAGTCAGGCATAATGTGTCATGGTGTGAGAATAGTGAGACATAGTGTGTCATGGCTTGAGAATAGTGAGGCATAATATGACATGGTGTGTGGTGGTGTGAGAATAGTGAGGCATAATGTGTCATGTTGTGTCATGGTGTGAGAATAGTGAGGCATAGTGTGTCATGGTGTGAAAATAGTAAGGCATAGTGTGTCATGGTGTGAGAATAGTGAGGCTTAATGTGTCATGGTGTGAGAATAGTGAGGCATAATGTGTCATGGTGTGAGAATAGTGAGACATAGTGTATAGTGGAGTGGGAATAGTGAGGCATTGTGTGCGATGTTGTGAGTATTGGGTATGATAGTGTCTCCTATCACTAGATAGTGTGTGGTTCTGCGGTCATAATATACTGAGTCAAATTAAAAACTTCACATTTTTAAAAGTAATCCCATATATGATATACAACGGACAAATGTATCAGAGGAGGTAATTTTTAATCATTAATGTCCAAGGAAGGATTTTAATTAACGGTGGTAACCATAATTTTTTCCAAGCACCTACGGTATTCGGTAATAACATCAACAGTTTAAATCATAAATCCCAAGCACACAAGTTCAGTAGCGTGTATGGCCACCGTGTGCGTTGACAACTGCCACACAACGCCTCCGCATGGACCTTGTGATGCTTGTGAACACATGATTGGGAAGACGACGCCATTGTTGCTGCAAAATGGTGCCAAGATCTTGCAAATTATGTGGTTGGTTCTGGAGAGTGCGCAGACTTCTGCCAAGAGCATCCCAGACGTGTCCGATGGGATTGAGGTCGGGAGACCTTGACGGCCAGTCCATGACGTTGACTCCCGCATTCTGAAGGAAATTCCTTGTCAACATTGCTGTGTGGGGTCTGGCATTGTCGTGTTGGAAGATCAAACCGGGTCCATGTGCTGCCATAAAAGGCAGAAGTTCTGGTGCCAGTACCTGGTCGCGGAAAGCAGCAGCGTTGTGGTTGCCACGGATGACAAGAAGCCTGGAACGTGCATTGCCACAGAAAGCACCCCACACATGACACTTCCGCCTCGAAATCTGTCAACTTCCTGTACACAACACTGGGCGTATCGTTCATGACGGCGCCTCCACACCCTCGCCCTACCATCAGCAAATCGAAGATTAAATCGGGATTCATCACTGAAGGCGACTTGATTCCAATTCCTCCGAGTCCATCGTAAGTGTTGCTGTGCCCACAATTGACGTTGACGTCTGTGTAATTGAGTCAGAATCGGCCCGCAGTTTGGCCGTCGTGCTTGAAGATGAGCAGTTCTCGGATGGTTTTGAACAGTTTGCGCACTCAGTCTACCCCTAAACAGTTCATTTCTGGTTGATGTAGCCGTCAAAAGTCGGTTACTGAGGTGACGTAGGACAATCTGACGATCCTCTGCATGTGACGTCACACGTGAACGACCTGGCCGAGGGCGATCAGCGTCCTTGCGACTTCAGCTACGGACGTTCCCGATGCCGATGGCACGTTCACGATGCACATTTGAAAGGCGTGGCATGACAAATGGCCGTAAAGTCTTTTGTTTTCTTGCGTTTTTCTTTTTTTGTTAATGACTGCTAACAAGTATGGCAGAAAACACGTTCGGTATTATGGCCACGTGATCAGTTGCGCATGAAAAAACCACTTTTGCCTCTAAAGTGCTGTGCACATGATTTTTATCGATTCACCTGCACAAAACGGGTGTTATCAGAAGACAATACATGGCCATTACTGTTTAAATACACAATAAGGGCCCACAATGATACCTGGTCAAAATGTTCATATTTTAAGATTGTGAAGTTTTTAATTTGGTTCAGTATATATGTGTGATAGAATGGTTATGGTGTGCGATTGTGTAGACGGTGTTATTGTGTGGATAAGGTGTGTGACTGTGTAGACAGTGTTATTGTGTAGATATGGTGTGTGACTGTGTGGACGATGTTATTGTGTGGAAATGGTGTGTGACTGTGTGGACAGTGTTATTGTGTGGATATGGGGTGTGATTATGTAGACAGTGTTATTGTGTGGACATGGTGTGTGACTGTGTGGACCATGTTATTGTGTAGATATGGTGAGTGACTGTGTGGACGGTGTTATTGTGTGGATATGGTGTGTGACTGTTTGGACAGTGTTATTGTGTGGATATGGGGTGTAATTATGTAGACAGTGTTATTGTGTGGACATGGTGTGTGACTGTAAGGACGGTGTTATTGTATAGAAATGTTATGTGATTGTGTGGACTGTGTTATTGTGTAGATATGATGTGTGACTCTGTGGACAGTTTTATTGTATGCATATGGTGAGGCATTGTGTTGATGGTGTTATTGTGTAGACATAGTGTGTGACTGTGTGGACGGTGTTATTGTGTGGATATGGTGTGTGACTGTGTGGACGGTGTTATTGTGTAGATATGGTGTATGACTGTGTGGACGAATTTATTGTGTGGACATGGTGTGTGACTGTGTGGACGATGTTATTGTGTGGATATGGTGTGTGACTGTGTGGACGGTGATATTGTGTGGACATGGTGTGTGACTGTGTGGACAGTGTTATTGTGTGCATATGGTGTGTGACTGTGGACGTTGTTATTGTGTAGAAATGGTGAGTGACTCTTTGACTGTGTTATTGTGTAGATATGGTGTGTGACTGTGTGGACGATGTTATTGTGTGGAAATGGTGTGTGACTGTGTGGACGGTGTTATTTTGTGGACATGGTGTGTGACTGTGTGGGCGGTGTTATTGTGTAAATATGGTGTGTCACTGTGTGGACCGTGTTAATCGTTGGATATGGTTTGTGACTCTGTAGACAGTGTTATTGTTCGGGTATAGTGTGGTCATAGTCTATAGACATGGTATCAACATTTCATTACTACCTGGAAACGTAGCGTAGCAATCCGTGTGCCAGCTGTACATCACAAACTCTTCACAGCATTCGAGGGTCAAAGACGGCTGGGTCGCCCAACTCCCGCTCACACAGTAGAGATCCGTGCAATGACTGTAACCCTGTTGTAGGAGCCCGTTACCAGAACACATTGCTGAAATAGTATAGCAACTTTTAACATAGCTCCTGGACAAGCGTAAATCCATTTAACGTAATTTTCATGTTATCGATATTGCGGCCATGTTGAAATAAGAACGTTTAACATACGCTTGATGTTATTGATATTGATATAGATGTCAGTGCGGCTATGTAAACTAGCTTGGAATTATCTGAGCACGTTTAGAGGCATCATTGTTTGGGTCAATAACACGGACACCCAACTTCATCAACCAGTTGATTTCAATTATGGAAAACTACGACATATTTTAGTATTCGTTATGTACACCATATCCTGTATTGAAATGCAAAAATTACGATGTTTAACGAAAGCTTTCCAATTGTACTAAATATACTCTTTGATGTAGGAGCAGTTATCTGAGCTTGTGGGTTTCACTAAATGAGTAAATGTGTATGACATATATGTCACTTGGGGTTTTCTCCAAGAAATAGGCCATGATATAACTGAATACTGTTCGAAGCGGCGTTGAACCCAATTTCGTTACTCGTTTCACGAAAGGACAGAGATGAAGAATAACTAATAGCATGGAACTCCGAGATGAGACATTCTCGCCCTTCCACAAAAGCAGAAAATATCATGAATAACCAAAGCCCGACAGCGAAAATACGCGACACCGAGACTTTCTTTATATTTGTCGCATTGTCGCGGTTTGAATAATGTTAAAAAAGATGTTTCAAAAGGATGATAATGCGACAACGTGACATTTCAAGGTCAAAATATGTCACGTTGTCGCTCCATCTAAAATGTGTAAAAGTCTCATCAACGAGAAAATGTCCTTTCTAAGACTCCCTGTTTATTTGTTTGTTTTTTTTATAAAGCCGCACTCTACAATATTTCAGCTATATGACGGCGGTCTGTTAATAATCGAGTCTGGACCAGACAATCCAGTGATTAATATCATGAGCATCGATCCACGCAATTCGATACGATGACATGCATAAACCTGACCACACATGTATACTGTGATAAGTAGTCATGTAACATTTGATAACGTAACTTGGTATAAATACCTGATGTCGTTGGATATGTTGTCGTTGTTGTCGTCGTTGTCGTTGTCGTTGACGGTTCTACAGGACAAAAATATGAAAACAATATAAAGGCAGACAATTTATCAATTGGAACCTGATAAATCATTTTCACCTTCATGAAAAGGATTTGTTTTTGTTAGAAAGTGACCTGTACCGTCAAAGTTCACCTATACAAATTCGCACGTCTAGTGGCGCTGCCAGATATACCAGAGAGTATAATTAGGAAATGTTCCTGTGAAACCAAAAACATCTATATACATCGTTTGCTGATGATCGATAAATTCAGAACCCACGATAAAACACATCCCTGTTTCACAGTAAAACATATTGGAAATACCAAGTTTCATATCTGAACAGTTTTTCAATAACGTGGACCTAAACGATGACAGTCACCAAAAAATGTATTCAATATGCTAACGACCAAAAGAACATTTACCAAATTGAAAATGGAATGTCAAAAATATTATCAGTTATTACCGAATGCAACTTATTGCAGAAACATAACCTGATCACATCAACAGTTTCTGGAGAGAAGATGTTGGCAAAGGGCACCGCTGCGCACAAGCTATTGATTTCCCCAAGGATTTTCCACGGCAACTAAATGTCTTACCTGTCGTAGTAGGAGGAAACATCACTGAAATTAGATGAGGAAACCTTGATTTACTTATTTGACATCACTAAATGTAATCATGTCTTCAAAAATATAATAATTTAAAATCCCAAGGTTGCCTTGGTATTATGAACGGTATATTGTGAACAGCTAAAGCAAAACAATCACTCGACTGCTACTATGAGCAATAATAGCTGAGGTGAACTGGTCCTTGGTACACCCCATCTTCTGTTCTTACACCGGCGATGTATCTATCAAGGCACCAGTTGTATATGTCATTACAATCAACATTGTCTTAGTGACAAGCTTCATACCATCACATCCGCCGTCACTGTAGGCCATGTCGAGGCGATTTTCGGGTTGGCAACAATATTCAGAGATAACTGCCCACACCAAGTCCATAAGGCGACCTTCCGAGCACTTGCGATACGCACAGCCATTTACCTCATCAGAAGTGCATCCTAATAATAACACATGTGTATTGAGCAGTATAATATATAGGCTATATATGTATAAGCAAAGTTAAATATCAAATGAGTTAATACAAATAGGTTCACTCAAAATTTTATTTTGTATATCTTTACAGATTTTAATACTTTAGTGCAGACTTCATCACAAGTGCTTGACCAAAATTACATGAAAAGTATCTACTCATAATTTTACATTTCATGTCTTGCTGTCTTAAAAAGTATTATTTTATATTCATAACAATTTATTATTCTAAAACTTAATTCTTTTGATAAAGTGTTTTAAAATATTACATGGACACATAGCAACGTCATAGATTTACTGGCTGTGCACCAATCTGACGTTATATCTTTATTTCGTATATACATTATACACGATGGTTGACATGAACTTACGTGGGAGGTATAGTTCTGAAAGGAAAGAAAGGTCATTTGTTTATAAACATTTACAATTTGTTCATTGCCATACCAAGAAATTGTTTGACTATGTGGATATAACTTCTTTCAAATAAACATTGTGAACAAGCGTAAACTACTATCAATTGTTAATGCAAAAATAACCAGCCTAGATTGGTGTGTGGGTGTCGGTGTGTGTAGATATGATGTTTGATTGTGTTGACCTGATGTTTGATTGTGTGGACATGGTGTGTGTGATTGTGGGGACATACTGTTTTATTGTGATGGCATTGTGTGATCGTGTGGATATGGTTTGTGACAGCGTGAACATAACGTGTAGAAATGGTAACAACATTTCTTAACTACCTGGAAACGTGTTGTAGCAATCCTGGGACCAGGGAGAGTTCTGCATCACAAACTCTTCACAGCATGTGAGGGTCAAAGACGGCTGGGTCGCCCAACTCCCGCTCACACAGTAGAGATCCCAGCAATGACTGTAACCCCGTTGTAGCAGCCCGTTACCAGAACACATTGCTGAAATATTACAGGATTTCTTACAAATAATTCCTTGACTATAAGAAACCTTTGAACCCAAATTCACTCCTTGTTTCACGAAAGGAAAGAGTTTGAATAATTGATGGCATATTATGGAGGCAATAAAGTGAACGAAAAGTATTTACTTATGCCGTCATCTACATGAACAGGTCTGTGGAAACTGCGGAAGTGTCAGATTCGATCGCATTTATTTTTTTAATTTAAAGTCAGCAAGTCTCTAAACAAGCAGTTATATAATGTAATTTAGTATAAATACGTGTTGTCGTTGGCTCTGTTACTGTCGTCGTTGTTGGCGACGGTGTTGACGTTGTCGTAGTCATAATCGGTTCTGCAGAAACAAATATGAAAACAATAAAAGGACATAACTTCTGTACTGGAACCGGAAATGACAATAACAAAAACATGTGAAAAAAACAACACTCACAGCAAATATCTAAAACTAAGTTTTACCTGTTTCATAGATACCAATGGCACATCTTTCCGGCAAGTAGGTGTAGGTGCTGCAACAGTGCTCAGTCATGGCCGGCTCCGGTCTCTGCCATTTGCCGTCATGGCATCGCATCCAGTAGCAGTCCGAATTGATGTGAGTGTCCGAATCCTGGCACTCAGCTGTGGAGGAAGACATTACAGTGACACCTTGGTACGTGGAAGGAGGAAGACATAACAGTGAAACCTTGGTAACATGGAGTGAGGAACACATTGCAGTGACACCTTGGTAACATGGAGTGAGGAAGACATTACACACATTGCAGTGACACCTTGGTAACATGGAGTGAGGAAGACATTGGAGTGACACCTTGGTAAGTGGAAGGAGGAAGACATAACAGTGACACCTTGGTAACATGGAGTGAGGAAGACATTGCAGTGACACCTTGGTACGTGGAAGGAGGAAGACATTACAGTGAAACCTTGGTAACGTTGAGTGAGGAAGACATTGGAGTGAAACCTTGGTACGTGGAGGGAGGAAGACATTGCAGTGAAGCCTTGGTAACGTTGAGGGAGGAAGACAATGTACTGAAACCTTGGTAACATGGTAAGAGGAAGACATTGCACTGAAACCTTGGTAACATGGAGGGAGGAAGACATTGCAGTGAAACCATGGTGACGTGGAGGGAGGAAGACATTGCAGTAAAACGTTGGTACGTGGAGTGAGGAAGACATTGCAGTGAAACCTTGGTAACGTGGAGGGAGGAAGACATTAAAGTGAAGCCTTGGTAACATGGAGGGAGGAAGACATTGCAGTTAAGCCTTGGTAACATGGAGGGATGAAGACATTCCACTGAAACCTTGGTAACGTTGTAAGAGGGAGCCATTGCAGTGAAACCTTGGAAACGTGGGGTGAGGAAGACATTGTATTGAAACCTTGGTAACATGGCGGGACGAAGACATTGTTGTGAAACCTTGGTAACATGGTGAGGGGTAGACATTGTAGTGAAACCTTGGTAACGTGGTAAGAGGAAGACATTGCAGTGAAACCTTGATAACGTGGAGAGAGGAAGACAGTTCAGTGAAAACTTGGTATCATAGAGGGAGGAAGACATTGCAGTGAACCCTTGGTAACTGGGGGGGGGGGGGGGGGGAGACATTGCAGTGAAACCTTTGTAAGGTGGAGGGAGTAAGACATTGCACTAAAACCCTGATGACGTGGAGGGAGGAAGACATTGCACTGAAACCCTGATGACGTGGAGGGAGTGAGACATTGCACTGAAACCCTGATGAAGTGGAGGGCGGAAGACATTGCACTGAAACCTTGGCAACGTGGTAGGAGGAAGACATTGCAGTGAAACCTTGGCAACGTGGTAGGAGGAAGACATTGCAGTGAAACATTGATAACGTGGAGAGAGGAAGACAGTTCTGTGTAGCTTTGGTATCATAGAGGGTGGAAGACATTGCAGTGAACCCTTGGTAACGAGGAGGGAGTAAGACATTTCACTGAAACCTTGGTAAGGTGGAGCGAGTAAGACATTGCAGTAAAACCCTGGTGACGTGGAGGGAGGAAGACATTTTAGTGAAACCTTGTTAACGTGGTAGGAGGAAGACATTGCTGTGAAACCTTGGTACGTGGTGTGAGGAATCCATTGCAGTGAAACCTTGGTAACATGGAGGGAGGAAGACATTGCAGTGAAACCTTGGTAACATGGTGGGAGGAAGACATTGCAGTGATACCTTGGTAACATGGTGGGAGGAAGACATTGTAGTGAAACCTTGGTAACGTGGAGTAAGGAAGACATTGCATTGAAACCTTGGTAACATGGAGGGAGGAAGACATTGCAGTGACACCTTGGTAACATGGTGGGAGGAAGACATTGCTGTGAAACCTTGGTACGTGGGGTGAGGAATCCAATGCAGTGAAACCTTGGTAACATGGAGGGAGGAAGACATTGCAGTGAAACCTTGGTAACATGGTGGGAGGAAGACATTGCAGTGATACCTTGGTAACATGGTGGGAGGAAGACATTGTAGTGAAACCTTGGTAACATGGAGGGAGGAAGACATTGCAGTGATACCTTGGTAACATGGTGGGAGGAAGGCATTGTAGTGAACCCTTGGTAACATGGAGGGAGGAAGACATTGCAGTGACACCTTGGTAACATGGAGTGAGGAAGACATTCCAGTGAAACTTTGGTAACATGGAGTAAGGAAGACATTGCACTAAAACTATGATAACGTGGAGGGAAGATGACATTGCACTGAAACCTTGGTAACGTGGCAGGAGGAAGACATTGCAGTGAAACCTTGATAATGTGGAGGGAGGAAGACATTCCAGTGAAACCTTGGTAACATGGAGTGAGGAAGACATTGCACTAAAACTATGATAACGTGGAGGGAAGATGATATTGCACTGAAACCTTGGTAACGTGGCAGGAGGAAGACATTGCAGTGAAACCTTGATAATGTGGAGGGAGGAAGACATTGCAGTGAAACCTTGGTAGCATGGAGGAGGAAGGCATTCCACTGAACCTTGGTAAGATCGATGGAGTAAGACATTGCAGTGAAACCCTGGTGACAAGGAGGGAGGAAGACATCGTAGTGACACCTTGGTAAAATTGCAGGGGGGAGGCATTGTAGTGAAACCTTGGTAACGTGGAGTGAGAAAGACATTGCAGTGAAACCTTTGTAACGTGGAGGGAGGAAGACATTGCAGTGAAACCTTGGTAATGTGGAGTGAGGAAGACATTGCAGTGAAGCCTTGGTAATGTGGAGTGAGGAAGACATTGCAGTGAAGCCTTGGTAACGTTGAGGGATGAAGACATTGCACTGAAACCTTGGTAACATGGAGGGAGGAAGACATTGCAGTGAAACCTCGGAAACGTGGTAGGAGGAAGACATTGCAGTGAAACATTGATAACGTGGAGAGAGGAAGACAGTTCTGTGTAGCTTTGGTATCATAGAGGGTGGAAGACATTGCAGTGAACCCTTGGTAACGAGGAGGGGGTAAGACATTGCACTGAAACCTTGGTAAGGTGGAGCGAGTAAGACATTGCAGTAAAACCCTGGTGACGTGGAGGGAGGAAGACATTTTAGTGAAACCTTGTTAACGTGGTAGGAGGAAGACATTGCTGTGAAACCTTGGTACGTGGGGTGAGGAATCCAATGCAGTGAAACCTTGGTAACATGGAGGGAGGAAGACATTGCAGTGAAACCTTGGTAACATGGTGGGAGGAAGACATTGCAGTGATACCTTGGTAACATGGTGGGAGGAAGACATTGTAGTGAAACCTTGGTAACATGGAGTAAGGAAGACATTCCAGTGAAACCTTGGTAACATGGAGTGAGGAAGACATTGCACTAAAACTATGATAACGTGGAGGGAGGATGACATTGCACTGAAACCTTGGTAACGTGGCAGGAGGAAGACATTGCAGTGAAACCTTGATAATGTGAAGGGAGGAAGACATTGCAGTGAAACCTTGGTAGCGTGGAGGAGGAAGGCATTGTAGTGAACCCTTGGTAACATGGAGGGAGGAAGACATTCCACTGAACCTTGGTAAGGTGGATGGAGTAAGACATTGCAGTGAAACTCTGGTGACAAGGAGGGAGGAAGACATCGTAGTGACACCTCGGTAACATTGCGGGGGGAGGGGGGGAGCATTGTAGTGAAACCTTGGTAACGTGGAGTGAGGAAGACATTGCAGTGAAGCCTTGGTAACGTGGAGGGATGAAGACATTGCACTGAAACCTTGGTAACATGGTGGGAGGAAGACATTGCACTGAAACCTTGGTAACATGGAGGGAGGAAGACATTGCAGTGAAACCTTGGTAACATGGAGGGAGGAAGACATTGCACTAAAACTATGGTAACGTTGAGGGAGGAAGACATTGCAGTGAAACATGGTAACTTTGAGGGAGGAAGACATTGCAGTGAAGCCTTGGTAATGTGGAGGGAGAAAGACATTGCAGTGAAACCTTGGTAGCGTGGAGGAGGAAGGCATTGTAGTGAAACCTTAGTACGTGGAAGGAGGAAGACATTGCAGTGAAGCCTTGGTAGCATGGAGGGAGGAATCATTCCATGTTTCAGCATACATAGTTGATGTTTTCAAGGAACCTCTTCACTTTGTGTCTTTTTGCTTTACTTACGTGTGCTTGAAGGTGATGTTGTTGTCAAAAGGTCTGAAATGAAATTGATACACCTCGTTTAAGATTATATACTTTATTTATAAAATAACATGCACAAAGCCAGAATGAATTCAGAATGATCTCATTAACGTTAGCAGATGATGTTTGTGATTTCGCCATTATATTTAAGTTATATTATAGTAAATTAAATCAGATTTCTGCTTGTATTAGTTCATGAGGTATCATTGATGCTTTTACGTTTTTAATAAGTGTTTATACCAGGGTACAGCTGCAGACATCTGGACGACCGGGTCCACGTACAGCAGAGTAATGTTTCGGAATCGTCGCGCACCGTCAGTGTCTGCATGTTGATGTAACAGTCGCCGCACGAGGCGTACTGACCACAGATGTCGTGGTGATAGAGCTTCATCTCGCATGCTGAAACAGGCGAGACATGCATGGTCAGTATGTCACATATGATTATGAAGTCATATTCTATATGGAAAACGAATATGCTGATTATGTATCATCTACGAATTCAATAAAAGCAGATATGTGAACAACATCGATCTTAAGAGTCAAAACTGAGGGTTTATTTGTTCGGAGTCAGTACATCATCCCTTGTAACAAGGATTTCAGTTTGGCGTTTCCTTATCGACAAAAGGTCTTCATCAACTGAATCAAGTGCTTAAATTGAGAGGTTACGTCTACTTTTAGAAGAAATAATTAACAGTAACTTACGGCATGGTGTGGTTGTTGGAACTGAAATAAATATACATATCTACATGTATACATATGTAACATGTACAATCGACTTTCAATATTAAAGGGTAAAATGCGTACAACCGGTGTAACTTTAGGCGTTTCTCCCTGAATAAGCCATGATATAACTGATTACTTCTTGCAACAGCGTTAACCAAAATTCACTTCTTGTTTCACGAAAGGAAACAGTTGAATAATTGATGGCATATCATGGAGGAAATACAGTGAAATTTACTTATGCCGTCGTCGTCTGCATGTTGTATTTTGAGGGAAAGATTATGCACTCATATAGAGACACCCTGAACAGGTCTGTGGAAACTGCGGAAGTGTCAGAATCGATCGCATTGTACATTTATTTATAGTCATGTAGACTATAAACAAGCAGTTATATAACGTTTGATAATGTAATTTAGTATAAATACGTGTTGTCGTTGGCTCTGTCACTGTCGTCGTTGTTGGCGACGATGTTGACGTTGTCGTAGTCATAATCGGTTCTGCAGAAACAAATATGAAAACAATAAAAGGACAGAACTTCTGTACTGGAACCGGAAATGACAATGACAAAAACATGTGAAATAAACAACACTCACAGCAAATAACTAAAACTAAGTTTTACCTGTTTCATAGATACCAATGGCACATCTTTCCGGCAAGTAGGTGTAGGTGCTGCAACAGTGCTCAGTCATGGCCGGCTCCGGTCTCAGCCACTTGCCGTTATGGCATCGCATCCAGTAGCAGTCCGAATTGATGTGAGTGTCCGAATCCTGGCACTCAGCTGTGGAGGAAGACATTGCAGTGACACCTTGGTACGTGGAAGGAGGAAGACATTGCAGTGAAACCTTGGTAACATGGAGTGAGGAAGACATTACAGTGAAACCTTGGTAACATGGAGTGAGGAAGACATTAAAGTGACACCTTGGTACGTGGAAGGAGGAAGACATTGCAGTGACACCTTGGTAACATGGAGTGAGGAAGACATTGGAGTGACACCTTGGTATGTGGAGGGAGGAAGACATTGCAGTGAAGCCTTGGTAACGTTGAGGGAGGAAGACAATGTACTGAAACCTTGGTAACGTGGTAAGAGGAAGACATTATAGTGAAGCCTTGGTAACGCGGGGTGAGGAAAACATTGCATTGAAACCTTGGTAACAGGGAAGGAGGAAGACATTGCAGTGAAACCCTGGTGACGTGGAGGGAGGAAGACATTGCAGTGGAAACCTTGTTAACGTGGACGGAGGAAGTCGTTGTAGTGAAACCTTGGTACGTGGAGAGAAGAAGACATTATAGTGAAACCTTGGTAACGTGGACGTAGGTCGACATTGTAGTAAAACTTTGGTAACATGGCGGGAAAAGACAGGATAGTGAAACCTTGGTAACATGGAGGGAGGAAGACATTAAAGTGAAACATTGGTAATGTGGTAGAAAGAAGACATTGCAGTGAAACCTTGGTAACGTGAAGGGAGTAAGACATTGCAGTGAAACCTTGGTAACATTGAGGGAGGAAGACATTGCAGTGAAACCCTGGTGACGTGGAAGGAGGAAGACATTGCAGTAAAACATGGGTACGTGGAGTTAGGAAGACATTGCAGTGAAACCTTGGTAACATGGAGGGAGGAAGACATTAAAGTGAAACCTTGGTAACATAGAGGGAGGAAGACATTGCAGTGAAGTTTTGGTAACATGGAGGGACGAAGACATTGCAGTGAAGCCTTGGTAATATGGAGGGAGGAAGACATTGCAGTGAAACATTGTAAACATGGAGGGAGCAAGACATTGCAGTGAAACCTTGGTAACATGGAGGGAGGAAGACATTGCAGTGAAGCATTGGTAACGCTGAGGGAGGAAGACATTCCACTGAAACCTTGGTAACGTTGTAAGAGGGAGCCATTGCAGTGAAACCTTGGAAACGTGGGGTGAGGAAGACATTTTATTGAAACCTCTGTAACATGGCGGTATGAAGACATTGTAGTGAAACCTTAGTAACATGGTGGGGGGTAGACCTTGCAGTGACACCTTGGTAACGTGGTAGGAGGAAGACATTAAAGTGAAACCTTGATAACATGGAGGGAGGAAGATATTGCAGTGAAGCCTTGGTAACATGGAGGGAGGAAGACATAATAGTGAAACCTTAGTAACGTGAAGGGAGGAAAGCATTTTACCAAAACCTTGGTAACGTGGTAGGAGGAAGACATTGCAGTGAAACTCTGGTACAGTGGAGGGAGGAAGACATTGCAGTGGGAACCTTCTTAACGTGGACGGAGGAAGTCGTTGTATTTAAACTTTGGTACGTGGATTAAAGAAGACATAGCAGTGAAACCTTGGTAACGTGGAAGTAGGTCGACATTGTAGTAAAACCTTGGTAACATGGCGGGAAAAGACAGGATAGTGAAACCTTGGTAACGTGGAGGGAGGAAGACATTGCACTAAAACCTTGGTAACATGGAGGGAGGAAGACATTGCAGTGAAACATTGGAAACATGGAGGGAGCAAGACATTGCAGTGAAACCTTGGTAACATGGAGGGAGGAAGACATTGCAGTGAAGCATTGGTAACGCTGAGGGAGGAAGACATTCCACTGAAACTTTGGTAACGTTGTAAGAGGGAGCCATTGCAGTGAAACCTTGGAAACGTGGGGTGAGGAAGACATTTTATTGAAACCTTGAAAACATGGCGGGACGAAGACATTGTAGTGAAACCTTAGTAACATGGTGGGGGGTAGACCTTGCAGTGACACCTTGGTAACGTGGTAGGAGGAAGACATTAAAGTGAAACCTTGATAACATGGAGGGAGGAAGACATTGCAGTGAAGCCTTGGTAACATGGAGGGAGGAAGACATTATAGTGAAACCTTAGTAACGTTAAGGGAGGAAAACATTTTACCAAAACCTTGGTAACGTGGTAGGAGGAAGACATTGCAGTGAAACTCTAGTACCGTGGAGGGAGGAAGACATTGCAGTGGGAACCTTCATAACGTGGACGGAGGAAGTCGTTGTATTTAAACTTTGGTACGTGGATTAAAGAAGACATAGCAGTGAAACCTTGGTAACGTGGAAGTAGGTCGACATTGTTGTAAAACCTTGGTAACATGGCGGGAAAAGACAGGATAGTGAAACCTTGGTAACGTGGAGGGAGGAAGACATTACACTGAAACCTTGGTAATGTGGTATGAGGAAGACATTGCATTGAAACCCTGGTAACGTGGAGAGAGGAAGACATTGCACTGAAACCTTGGTAACAGGGAGGGAGGAAGACATTGTAGTGAAACCTTGATAACATGGTTGGGGGTAGACATTGTAGTGAAACCTTGGTAACGTGGTAGGAGGAAGACATTGCAGTGAAACCTTGATAACGTGGAGAGAGGAAGAGGAAGTTCCGTGAAAACTTGGTATCATAGAGGGAGGAAGACATTGCAGTGAACCCTTGGTAACGTAGGGGGGGGGGGGGGGGGAAGACATTGCACTGAAACCCTGGTGACGTGGAGAGAGGAAGACATTGCACTATAACCTTGGCAACGTGGTAGGAGGAAGACATTGCAGTGAAACCTTGGCAACGTGGTAGGAGGAAGACATTGCAGTGAAAACTTCATAACGTGTAGGGAGGAAGACAGTTCTGTGAAGCTTTGGTATCATAGAGGGTGAAAGACATTGCAGTGAACCCTTGGTAACGTGGAGGGAGTAAGACATTTCACTGAAACTTTGGTAAGGTGGAGCGAGTAAGACATTGCAGTGAAACCCTGGTGACATGGAGGGAGGAAGACATTGCAGTGAAACCTTGGTACGTGGGGTGAGGAATCCATTGCAGTGAAACCTTGGTAACATGGAGGGAGGAAGACATTGCAGTGAAACCTTGGTAACATGGTGGGAGGAAGACATTGCAGTGATACCTTGGTAACATGGTGGGAGGAAGACATTCCACTGAAACCTTGGTAACATGGAGTGAGGAAGACATTGCACTAAAATTATGATAACGTGGAGGGGGGGGTGACATTGCACTGAAACCTTGGTACCGTGGCAGGAGGAAGACATTGCACTGAAACCTTGATAATGTGGAGGGAGGAAGAAATTGCAGTGAAACCTTGATAATGTGGACGGAGGAAGGCGTTGTAGTGAACCCTTGGTAACATGGAGGAGGAAGACATTGCAGTGAACCCTTGGTAAGTGGAGGGAGGAAAACATTCCACTGAACCTTGGTAAGGTGGATGGAGTAAGACATTGCAGTGAAACCCTGGTGACAAGGAGGGAGGAAGACATCGTAGTGACACCTTGGTAACATTGCTGGGGGGAGGCATTGTAGTGAAACCTTGGTAACGTGGAGTGAGAAAGACATTGCAGTGAAACCTTGGTAACATGGCGGGAGAAAGACATTATAGTGAAACCTTGGTCACGTTGAGGGAGGAAGACATTGCAGTGAAACCTTGGTAACATGGAGGGAGGAAGACATTGCACTAAAACTATGGTAACGTGGAGGGAGGAAGACATTGCAGTGAAACCTTGGTAACGTGGAGGGATGAAGACATTGCAGTGAAACCTTTGTAACATGGAGGGAGGAAGACATTGCAGTGAACCCTTGGTAACGTGGAGGGAGGAAGACATTCCACTGAACCTTGGTAGGGTGGATGGAGTAAGACATTGCAGTGAAACCCTGGTGACAAGGAGGGAGGAAGACATCGTAGTGAAACCTTGGTAACATTGCAGGGGGGAGGGGGGGGGCATTGTAGTGAAACCTTGGTAACGTGGAGTGAGGAAGACTTTGCAGTGAAACCTTGGTAACATGGTGGGAGGAAGACATTGCACTGAAACCTTGGTAACATGGAGGGAGGAAGACATTGCACTGAAACATGGTAACGTTGAGGGAGGAAGACATTGTAGTGAAGCCTTGGTAATGTGGAGGGAGAAAGACATTGCAGTGAAGCCTTGGTAGCGTGGAGGAGGAAGGCATTGTAGTGAAACCTTAGTACGTGGAAGGAGGAAGACATTGCAGTGAAGCCTTGGTAGCATGGAGGGAGGAATCATTCCAGGTTTCAGCATACATAGTTGATGTTTTCAAGGAACCTCTTCACCTTGTGTCTTTTTTCTTTACTTACGTGTGCTTGAAGGTGGTGTTGTTGTCAAAAGGTCTGAAATGAAATTGATAAACCTCGTTTAAGATTATATACTTTATTTATAAAATAACATGAACAAAGCCAGAATGAATTCAAAATGATCTCATTAACGTTAGCAGATGATGTTTGTGATTTCGCCATTATATTTAAGTTATATTATAGTAAATTAAATCAGATTTCTGCTTGTATTAGTTCATGAGGTATCATTGATGCTTTTAAGTTTTTAATAAGTGTTTATACCAGGGTACAGCTGCAGACATCGGGACGACCGGGTCCACGTACAGCAGAGTAATGTTTCGGAATCGTCGCGCACCGTTAGTGTCTGCATGTTGATGTAACAGTCGCCGCACGAGGCGTACTGACCACAGATGTCGTGGTGATAGAGCTTCATCTCGCATGCTGAAACAGGCGAGACATGCAAGGTCAGTATGCCACATGTGATTACGAAGTGTATGGAAGATGAATATGCTGACCTGGAGTCATCGACGAATTCAAGCAAAGCAGATATTTGTACCATGTAGATCATGTTTACGCAGGAAACTGAGGCTTTATTTGTTGGTATATGGTTATGGGAGTCAGTACATCATCATTTAGGTTCGGTGTTTCCTTGTCAACAATAGGTCTTCATCAACTGCATCAAGTGCTTAAATCTAGACATTACGTCTATCTTTAGAAGAAAGTAACAGTAACTCACGGCATGTTGTAGTTGTTGTAGCTGAAATAAAGATATATGTCTACATGTATACATATGTACGATGTTCAGTCGACTTCCAATGTTATTTTAGTGAGTTGCAGATCGTGGGTCGTGTCGGATAGGTTGGGATCCGGTCGGACTAGATCTGGGCATAGCAGGGCAGGGCATGGCATGGCAGGGCAGGGCAGGGCAGGGCAGGGCAGGGCAGCGAACAATCTCGACACCTATTCCAATGTTATACATTGCATGAGACCCGTGAAGAATAGCCCCCGCTCGCCGTAAATGGCAACTATGCTTGTCGTAAAAGGCAATTAACGGGATCGGGTGGTCAGGCTCGCTGACTTGGTTGATGCATGTCATCGTATCCCAATTGCGTGGGTCGATGCTCATGATATCAATCACTGGATTGTCTGGTCCAGACTCGATTATTTACAGCCCGCTGTCACATGGCTGGAATATTGCTGCGAGTGGCTTTAAACAACAAACAAACAAATAAAACACATTGCATGAAGTATCAGTTGAACAGACTGTCATAAATGCCAATGAATAAACATTTTATGCTATATAGTACGCAGATCGACCCGAATCCCTGTGTCATAGTATTCGTTAGTCTATCCAGTAATCCGGAGTATCCATTTTCAGTTTATATCAGTGTGTATAAAATGGAAATTGCTTCCACAAAGGGTCCATGGATCAGGGCAATCTGTACGAACAACGACATCGTGGTAGGATACCATGTGGTGGACTGAACTGTAACACACGAAGTATACATGTATGAACCAACTGTTGCCACAAAACCACGTAGTCATTGTTAGCATGACAGGTGAAGTATAGATACAGGTGGTCACTGCTAGTATGACAGGTAAAGTATAGATGCAGGTGGTCACTGTTAGCATGACAGGTAAAGTATAGATGCACGTGGTCACTGTTTGTATGACAGGTAAAGTATAGATGCAGGTGGTCACTGTTAGTATGACAGGTAAATTAAAGATGCAGGTGGTCACTGTTAGTATAACAGGTGAAGTATACATTCAGGAGGTCACTGTTAGTATGACAGGTGGAGTAGAGATGCAGGTTGTCACTGTTAGTATGACAGGTGAGGGATAGATGCAGGTTGTCACTATGTGTATGACAGGTTCAGTATAGATGCAGGTGGTCACTGTTAGTATGACAGGTGAGGGATAGATGCAGGTTGTCACTGTTAGTATGACAGGTGAGGGATAGATGCAGGTTGTCACTGTTCGTATGACAAGTGAAGTATAGATGCAGGTGGTCACTGTTAGTATGACAGGTGAAGTATAGATGCAGGTGGCCACTGTTAGTATGACAGGTGAAGTATAGCTGCAGGTGGTCACTGCTAGTATGACAGGGGAAGTATACATGCAGGAGGTCACTGTTAGCATGACAGGTGAAGTATAGATGCAGGTGGTCACTGTTAGCATGACAGGTGAAGTATAGCTACAGGTGGTCACTGCTAGTATGACAGGGGAAGTATACATGCAGGAGGTCACTGTTAGTATGACAGGTGAAGGATAGATGCAGGAGGTCACTGTTAGCATGAAAGGTGAAGGATAGAAGCAGGTGGTCACTGTTAGCATGACAGGTGAAGTATAGATGCAGGTGGTCACTGTTAGCATGACAGGTGAAGTATAGCTGAAGGTGGTCACTGCTAGTATGACAGGGGAAGTATACATGCAGGAGGTCACTGTTAGTATGACAGGTGAAGAATAGATGCAGGAGGTCACTGTTAGCATGAAAGGTGAAGGATAGAAGCAGGTGGTCACTGTTAGTATGACATGTGAAGTATAGATGCAGGTGGTCACTGTTAGTATGACAGGTGAAGTATACATTCAGGAGGTCACTGTTAGTATGACAGGTGAAGTATAGATGCAGGTGGTCACTGTTAGTATGACAGGTTAAGTATAGATGCAGGTGGTCACTGATAGTATGAAAGGTGAAGTATAGATGCATGACGTCACTGTTAGTATGACAGGTGAAGTATAGATGCAGCAGGTCACTGTTAGCATGACAGGTGAAGTATAGATGCAGGTGGTCACTGTTAGTATGACAGGTGAAGTATAGCTGCAGGTGGTCACTGTTAGTATGACAGGTGAAGTATAGATGCAGGTGGTCACTGTTAGCATGACAGGTGAAGTATAGATGCAGGTGGTCACTGTTAGTATGACAGGTGAAGTATGGATGCAGCAGGTCACTGTTAGTATGACAGGTGAAGTATAGATGCAGGTGGTCACTGTTAGTATGACAGGTGAAGTATAGATGTAGGTGGTCACTATTAGTATGACAGGTGAAGTATAGATGCAGGTGGTCACTGGTAGTATGACAGGTGAAGTATAGATGCATGACGTCACTGTTAGTATGACAGGTGAAGTATAGATGCAGCAGGTCACTGTTAGTATGACAGGTGAAGTATAGATGCAGGTGGTCACTGTTAGCATGACAGGTGAAGTATAGATGCAGGTGGTCACTGTTAGTATGACAGGTGAAGTATAGATGCAGCAGGTCACTGTTAGTATGACAGGTGAAGTATAGATGCAGGTGGTCACTGTTAGTATGACAGGTGAAGCATAGATGCAGGTGGTCACTATTAGTATGACAGGTGAAGTATAGATGCAGGTGGTCACTGGTAATATGACAGGTGAAGTATAGATGCATGACGTCACTGTGAACATGACAGGTGAAGGATACATTCAGAGGTAACATTCAGCATCAACAGGTGAATCACGCATGCAGAGGTTACTTTTAGTGTGAACAGGTGAATCACGCATGCAGAGGCTACTTTCAGTATCAACAGGTGAATCACGCATGGAGAGGTTACTTTCAGCATCAACAGGTGAATCGCGCATGCAGAGGTTACTTTTAGTGTGAACAGGTGAATCACGCATGCAGAGGTTACTTTTAGTGTGAACAGGTGAATCACGCATGCAGAGGCTACTTTCAGTATCAACAGGTGAATCACGCATGGAGAGGTTACTTTCAGCATCAACAGGTGAATCGCGCATGCAGAGGTTACTTTCAGCATCAACAGGTAAATCACACATGCTGGGGTTACATTCAGCATCAACAGGTGAATCACGCATGCAGAGGTTACTTTCAGCCTCATCAGGTGAATCACGCATGCAGAGGCTACTTTTAGTGTGAACAGGTGAATCACGCATGCAGAGGCTACTTTTAGTGTGAACAGGTGAATCACGCATGCAGAGGTTACTTTCAGTATCAACAGGTGAATCACGCATGGAGAGGTTACTTTCAGCATCAACAGGTGAATCGCGCATGCAGAGGTTACTTTCAGCATCAACAGGTAAATCACGCATGCTGGGGTTACTTTTAGTGTGAACAGGTCAATCACGCATGCAGAGGTTACTTTCAGTATCAACAGGTGAATCACGCATGGAGAGGTTACTTTCAGCATCAACAGGTGAATCGCGCATGCAGAGGTTACTTTCAGCATCAACAGGTAAATCACGCATGCTGGGGTTACATTCAGCATCAACAGGTGAATCACGCATGCAGAGGTTACTTTTAGTTTGAACAGGTCAATCACGCATGCAGAGGTTACTTTCAGTATCAACAGGTGAATCACGCATGGAGAGGTTACTTTCAGCATCAACAGGTGAATCGCGCATGCAGAGGTTACATTCAGCATCAACAGGTAAATCACGCATGCTGGGGTTACATTCAGCATCAACAGGTGAATCACGCATGGAGAGGTTACTTTCAGCCTCATCAGGTGAATCACGCATGCAGAGGCTACTTTTAGTGTGAACAGGCGAATCACGCATGCAGAGGCTACTTTTAGTGTGAACAGGTGAATCACGCATGCAGAGGCTACTTTTAGTGTGAACAGGTCAATCACGCATGCAGAGGTTACTTTCAGTATCAACAGGTGAATCACGCATGGAGAGGTTACTTTCAGCATCAACAGGTGAATCGCGCATGCAGAGGTTACATTCAGCATCAACAGGTAAATCACGCATGCTGGGGTTACATTCAGCATCAACAGGTGAATCACGCATGCAGAGGTTACTTTCAGCCTCATCAGGTGAATCACGCATGCAGAGGCTACTTTTAGTGTGAACAGGCGAATCACGCATGCAGAGGCTACTTTTAGTGTGAACAGGTGAATCACGCATGCAGAGGCTACTTTGAGCGTGAACAGTTGAATCACGCATGCAGAGGTTACTTTGAGCGTGAACAGGTGAATGACGCATGCAGAGGTTACTATTAGCGTGAACAGGTGAATCACGCATGCAGAGGTTACTTTTAGCGTGAACAGGAGAAGTGGACGTGCAAGTTTAGCATGAGAGAATGATGACACGAAACAGAATAGTCTTATCGTGCAATTGCAAACGGGTATGTATTACTAAACATCCTAAAAACAATGAGACTATATCTTAAGCAAAGCGTTAATGATACGATTCAAAACTACTGAAACTTCAGGACTGTCACAAAGTACAACGGGGGCCTTGTTACACTTCCCTTTACCTGAAAACGTCGATTCCTTTAGAATAAAACGGTATGATAGGGTAAATGGTGACGCGATATGTTTTCCATCTTACCGAGGCAAGAGAGAGTTAACTGACTTTAAAAGTCCAGTTTCCACCCTTGCCGAACTAGGCTGGTGTTATGGAGTTTCATTTTGGCTGGACTAACGAGTCTATGCATAGTCCAATCAAAATCGCGCACCGAAATCGAAATCCGGTTCGTAAACTGTCGTGCAGATTTCGGTCGATTGCAGGATTTGCAAAGCATGTGCACCGCCAACTCGTTGTCAGCAGATATTTTCCAAATCTTTTCATGTTTTAATCAAGGTGCTCACGTGATTTGATGCATTTCGCTATGTAAAACCCGTCTTATCACAATATAGATCTTGATTATGGATTAGATCGTCCTGACCGGGCGCCACCATTTTGTGTGAAGCAAACGCAGAGGTCTGAATGGATGGGCTGTTGGCAGCACTCCTCGGACATCCGGAGTGTGACAAAATCGCTGAGGTAACCACCCTCCCACTTTATGACCCAGCACGAACCAGCGGACATCGGCTCATCCTCGGTACATGGTCCTGTAGAGCAAGAGGTCGTAAGATGTCAATGAAGTGATGACGAGTACCATGATGATGATATTTTAGTTGTTCAGAAGTAACCAACTCTATTTTACACAGGATATCTCGACCAATAGCTGTTATAACAGTTCAACATCTCTGTAAATAAACAAGTATCATTTGTTGTTAGTCTACCGGGGATTGCTCAGTCAGCTAAGTTGACACAATTCGCTGTGCAGAGTTGCGTCCCTTGGATACACAAGAGAGTGAGTGAGTGAATGAGTATGGTTTTACGCCGCTTTTAGCAATATTCCAGCAATATCACGGCGGGGGTCACCAGAAATGGGCTTCACACATTGTACCAATGTCGGGAATCGAAGCCGGGTCTTCGGCGTGACGAGCGAACGCTTTAACCACTAGGCTACCCGACCGCCACTGGATAAACAAGAAACCTATGATTATGGGTTCGAATTCCGATTCGCCCCGATTATGTTCATAGGCTCGTGGTCGGTTTCACCAAAGCGTTAAACGTATGAGACCTGCATCACTTCTTGTCCAGACTGTGGCAACCATCTTCCCGAAGCAAGAGACTAGGCTGGAGTTATTCTGTTCTAGCGTAGCGCCATCAGTGGCTATTACGAGTTATGTCCCTTCTACAGACCAATCAGATTTCACGTCACATATCACTTCCTTTTGATTCAAACAAGTGAAGACGATCTGATCAATATTGTAATAAAACGTGTCTTACTGCGAGAAATGCATCAAATGACCTGGACAACTTGATTACAAACATGAAATGATTTGAAAAAATTCTGTTGACACTAAGTTGACGTCCGCATGCATTGCAAATCCGGAAATCCACCAAAATCTGGACGGCTGTTTACGAACCGGATGTTCATTTTATTACGCGATTTTGATTGGACTATGAAAAGACTCGTTAGTCAAGCCAAAATATAACTCCATATTTCCAGCCTAGTCCGGCAAGGGTGGAAATTGGACTTATGCACTCAGCTAACCCTCGGGAAGGTGGATACAACGGGTTTGCTTTACATTAAACCGTATCTCAAGCTGATGGCCCAAACTCCGTCGTCAGCTTCAAATACCTCAATTCAATCCATGTGTTTCATTGAACTTATAATGATATTAACGTTATGGAAATGAATATTTAAAACAGAATAAAGGGTATTTGCTGAGTGTGTTTTATTATTACCTTCATTCAAACAAATTTTGAAAACGGAAGAAAGCGTATTGTTGATGAGACCCGGTAACCCAAATACAGTGTGCCTAACAAAGGGAGAATACCGCTGTAGATGTGTAACCGCGCCAGACAGTGAGCGTGGAGAGAACACTCCCAGTGAGTGGGAGTGGTACTTACTCGTACCGTGAACGGCGATTTGCTTCAAGATCGACATACCTGACTGGTGTTTGTGTTTGCAATTGCTTCTAACAGACAACACACTATAGACACAACCGGTACATAATTACATTAGAATATTTGAGCATAAATACTTGTATCCCTCATTACATCACAGATGTGTTCATATGGCGCAGTGTCAGTGTACACAAGTGGCACCAGTAGCTCTAGGCGAATCCCCGTGAAAATCCGAGGTAGAACGGATCTTCAGTAACCCGTGCTTATCGCAAGCTTAAGAGGCGACTAACGGGATCAGCTCGCTAACTTAATTTATGTAAATGTATGTCACCGTATCCCAATTGCGTAGATCAATGCTCATGATATCAATCACCATTGTCTAGCCCACATAGACTATTTGCAGACCGCGTCATATAGCTGGAAGTAGTTGAGGGCATCGGTACAGTACCGCTCCTGGCTTCTGATTGGTCGAGAGGATCACGTGACCTCTGTGACGTCACTTCCGGTCAAGTGACCTGCGCATGTGTCACATCCGTTTCCGGTGGTGTGCGCATCCATGATGGCGTCGCATCCGTTTCCGGTGGCGAGCGCACCTCCAAGAGGGCGTCGCATCCGTTTCCTATGGCGCGCGCCTCCAAGATAGCGTCGCATCCGTTTCCGGTGGCGTGCGCACCACCAAGAGGGCGTCACATCCGTTTCCGGGGGAGGAGGGGGGAAGGGGGAAAAAACCCGGAGAAGCGGTCGTAAAAAGTGACCAAGATCGACATTATTGTTCTTTTGTTGTTCTAAAAATAGACGTGGTGGTGGTGGTGAAGGGAGGGGTGGTGGTGGACGGAGGGAGGGAGGGGGGAGGAGGAGGCAGGTTCTTTGTTTGGGTTTGAGGGTCGTCAAAGCAAAGGATAAAAGCGTTCTTTCGGGAGAGATGGGTGGTCCTGAAAAGGGCCGTTTCGGGGAAGAAGTCGATCACTTCTTCACCCACAAAGGTGCTTTAGTGCAAAGGTACGGATGATCTGCCATCTGTCTCCTGACAGGACACTGACTGGTGTGGCGATGGCATGTGGATATGATAGCTCACTGAGACGAGCTTATCATACACAGTCGACGACTCTGCCACTTTGTTGCTAGGTTGACGTCATATCGGCGAAGGATCTTGCAACAACATTCCACAAATCATGTCATCGACTATGTTGACGTGATTGTAAACTTTGAGGTGTAAGGTCTCGTTCCACAAGGCGATCATGTATTGTAGCCCACTATGACAGCCGTTCGTCTAAGTTAAAACTCGGTGAGTGGCGATCACCTTAGCGCTACGATCATGTTGTGGAATTCTAAAGGTGTTGCCTGAATTCTAAAGGTGAATCGACAGGCACAGACATGAGCGTGATGTAGGGATATGCCTACGTGATGTATGTCGTGTCTCCATGCAAACATGGTGCCACGCGTGACGACAAACACACGTTTATCCATAGGATGATGACGTTGTCACTCGTTCATTTATACCGAGGTGCTGTCACTCGTGTATGTTTACATGTGTACTGTCACGCGTGCCTCCATGTACACGTGATGTACTTCATGTCTTCAAACACACATGGTGTACTACGTCTCTCCATGTAAACGTGATGTACCAAGTCTCTCCATGTAAACGTGGTGCCACGCGTGTCTTCAAACATTTATCCATATGATTATGACGTTGTCACTCGCTCATCCCTGCTGAGGAGTTGGCACTCGTGTATGTCTACATGCGTACTGACAAGCGTGGCTCCATTAAACGTGATGTACTTCGTGTCTCCATGCAAACGTGGTGCCACGCGTGTCTTCAAACATTTATCCATAGCTAGGATGATGACATTGTCACTCACTCATCCCTGCTGAGGAGTTGGCACTCGTGTATGTCTACATGCGTACTGACACGCGTGTCTCCATTAAACGTGATGTACTTCGTGTCTCCATGCAAACGTGGTCATGCGTGTCTCCATGCAAAACGTTGTGCCACGCGTGACTACAAACACACGTTACTAGAAGTATAGATCGATACACATGCGTGACGTTTGCAAACCACCATACATACAAACATATTTTGAAACATGGTGTCACGCATAGGCGTGTACCTCCAAGAGGACTGGGGAGGGTGTGGGTTCTTTGTTTTGGATTGTTTTTTGGGTTGGCAAAGCAAAGGATGAAAACTTTCTTTCGGGTGAGATGGGTGGCCGATACTAGATAATAATACGGACCACCCCAACTGTCGGGGACGTCAATTCCGCGTTGAATAGTTCGTTGTAATGCTGCCATAGCCTAAGACTTGTTCTAAAACCAGTGTGGGCTCTGCGATATTCTATGGATAAACGTCTGTTCGTTGTCACGCATGGCACCACGTTTGCATGGAAACACGTTGTACATGACGTTTGCATGGAAACACAAATGGTAACAGACATGTAGACATACACGAGTGAAAACTCCTCGGCGTGGATGAACGAATGACGTCATCATCCTATGGATAAAACGTGTGTTTGTAGTCACGCGTGACACCCCAAAACGGCCCTTTTCAGGACCACCCATCTCTCCCGAAAGAACGCTTTCATCCTTCAGGTCACGTGACAAGAAGTGACGTCACAGAGGTCACGTGATCCTCTCGACCAATCAGAACCCAGGAGCGGTACTGTACCGATGCCCTCAACTACTGCTGGAATAATGCTGAGTGAAACAACACACAAACAAGGAAAGGTGAAGGCAAGATCCCTACTGTACCAGCTCGTGGAATAGGAATGTGTTTGCTCATGGTGATATATTTTGTGCCTAAATTACACGATTACTGAACGTGAAATGCCAAATCACAAAGTCATGAAATACTTATTTGTAATACTGAAGAGTTCAACATTTTAACCTTCCTGTTTTGAAGTAATACTTACTCGGCGCGGCTGTTGGGTCACCAATGCCTGAAAATACAATTTAGACTGTTCTGTCATCCATGTTACATGTTCATTGAAAGCACAGTCAGACTGTACTGTTTCGTAGCGGGTGTAATTAAACAATGAACATCGAATTAGAAAGATTGAAGATTCATTTTTGTTGTATATTTTCGTGTTAAAACTGTGCTTTCTGAATTCGCAGTGTGTCGCCTATACTAACAACTATTTTAGTCCCAGAAATAAAATAAAATTTAAAAATATGTCGCTTCAAAATGACAAAATAAAATCCAATTAGAGCCCAGAACAATGTTTTACCTTAATCTAGACTAGAGGCAATCTAGACTTGCCGAATAGAGTTGGTTTCATGTTTTAATATATTCTCTAGAGGTCTCGGAGACTTTGTCCTGCCTTCGTCGCGGTGGACTGTCGCAACAAAATGTCTCGCTGTATTTTATCTTCGCGCAGTTCATCTCACCAACATCACTCCATAATACTATTATTAATAATGTGTACTAGACTTGTCACGCTACTTACTCGACCCAGAAGCTTGGTGAACAGCAACTAAAATGATCAAGGCAAGACATCCTTCTTTTCGGGGCATCTTAACGTGAAGAAGACACTGCTTGTCAGCTCAGCTGTAGAGCGATGTGCCAGATCCGCGTATAAGTCTTCTGTCATGTATTTACGATCTTTTGAATAGGCTTTTGTTACGGTAAATAGTATACCTTGTAGCGCTGACTTTCATACTGGAATGTCAAGGGAACACAATCTATTCAGATCGAATACATGTCACACAACACAGGGCAGCCTATAGAATTCTCAGAATGAGGCCAGGACTGGATGAATGGAAGCCAGTACACAAAGTTGTCACCCATCTATATAAACATGTACACACGACTGGTGCATAAACGTCATATACATCTGGCGCTGACATTCTCCCGTGTGCCTTCACCGCTTTATGACAGTCTGACCGTTTTTCCGTAGAAGGTGACTGACCGCATGGGTTTCTAAGTCGGTTTATGTCCATTAGACATGTATATTTACATTTTGCTCTATCCAGACGAGAATGGCTTCTCAAAGCGCTCCTAGGAAGGTATAAAAAATACTTAATTTAAAATTATGCATTGGAATTGCATTCTCACTGAAGTAATTACATGACAAATTGACAAACTAACCAGATAATTTAGGTGAGGGAAGTGTATTCGGCCTCAGGATGGGCATCGTTGTTTGTAAACCTAATGGTCAGTCTGTTGCGAGTTTAACTTCGTGTCTAGTTGGAAGCCTCGCTCTGTTAGATGCTGTGACTGGTGGCAGCGATGGAACAGATAGAACCCGATGTTGTAGCTGATTCTCAGTGCAACTGTACACTTAGGTCGCCATCGCCTCACACATCTCTGATAGGAATGAATGAGTGAGTTTGGTTTAACGCCGCTTTTAACAGTATTCCAGTTATATCACGGCGTGTCAGCCTAATGTGGGAGGAAAGCCCGAAGTGATGCAGGTCTTAGACGTTTACTACTTCAGTGAAACCCACAAGCACGAGTATGGTGATGACAAACTTAGAAACATAATCGGTGCGAACCGGGATTCGAACCCACGATCATAGGTTTCTGGCACAGGGAATCGCGGCACCCTAGACGACTGGGCCACCCGTTGAAATAAACTTGAAATTATTTAAATATAGCGTTGTCCGACTGTTTTCAATTGGTTTTCGTCGAAAGAGTATTGCACATAAATGTATATTTTCACATTCCTGTACCGTTTTATTGAGAAAGTGCGTGTGTATTTGCGGTTAAAGGGATGCTGAAACCTAGTGTGACAATCTTTAAACTGTCAATGTGGTTCTACACGTACCTTACATTTTAGTTACACCGGCAGACTAACACCTGTCGTCATCGTTAAAGTGAAGTCTCTCTGCATGGATCGCCTTCATTTGTTCGTCTCTTTTCGTGTGACCCAGGAGCGGGTATGAATACCCCTGATGCTTTTGTGTTTAGATGACTCGGGCGTGGTACTATAACATCTATTCACCATATGTCCCCGTGACCCGGATCTGGATTGTGTGGTCCAGACTGGATTATTTACAGACCACTCTCATATAGCTGGAATATTGCTGGACGTCATCTGCTTGTCATGTCGTAGGTGACCATGTTTACATTTTGAGTTACTGGCGGCCTGATTTGTCACACAAACATTTTGATATACACGTGTCACTAGCAGGGAGTACGGAATTATACGAGATGAGAGTTCGTGTACACCCTTTGACCTCCGGTCTCGTCGTTTACAAGACCGTTACCGACAAATATTATTCATAATGCCATTACTCGTTAAAAGATCTAATATAATTAATAATAATTCGGATTACCCACTCTCCCTCTTGTAAGAGCCGTTGGCAAGCATGTACGGATAGCATGACGTCATAATGTCTGATGTGACGTCACTTGCTTGTTACGTTACTCACGATCACAATGTGAGATTGTGTAGACGCATGGAACACGTCTAAAACTTGGATTTTTCTCTCGTGTTGCTGTCAAATGTGTATATGTTGTGCGTTGTATGTGACCATGAGGTCGAGCAAAAGATGGGAGCGTCAAATTGTATGCTAATGCTGAAAGTTTGTTTCATATATTTGATTTTTGCAAAAGAAGAATTAAACATGTATACTACAGAAAGGTTCATTGCTAGACTATATAAGATACATGCGTTTCACATTTTTATTTTTGCGTTGTAGTTTGGAGTACTCATTCATGTACTTTTTGTGATTAAATACTATATTTTTCTGAAAACGTGAAATTGTTATTTAACTCGATTTTCATTTGATTCTGCCTTAAAGACACTACGACAAAGACATGTAGTATCAGAAAGAAAATAAATAACAAATAGAACATTTGGCTTTCCAATTCCATCTCCAATCATCAGGTCGGGGACAACCACCAATCGGCGTATAATAAGCAAATCGACGTATTATACGTCAATTGGCGAATGAAGACATTTACAGCACAGGCCATGCAATAATTTATTTCCGACTGTGCGCTAGATCGCCAATTGAAAGTGGCCAATTCCCCACTTGCGACAGAAATGTCAATTTAGTCAATAAAACTAGAATTTGACCACACATGGCACACAAATACGACCCCAATCAACTAACTTGCACACATATCAGGTTCAACGACAATGTTATACTTCTGTTTGTTCAGTTTAATGCACATACACCGCTCAGTTGTACATCTGCAACGCCATGTTACTCTGCACCGGAAACAGTACTAAACGATGAAACGAGACGTTGACTGGGAAATGAATGCACAAGTCCAAACAAACAATTTCTATGGAGGCCCAGTGGCTGGTCATAATTGAAGAAATCCGAATTACAAAATGGAATGGAAAATCAAACCGTAAAACAAATAAAAATTAAGGGAAAACTGTCATGGCAACAGTGTACACGAATAACACATGTTGTCTACCAATAGTACATAAATAGAACGAGCCATCTGAGTGGTTAATAATCGTTCGTAAAGGTGTATTTAAAGCCATGTTATGATAGTAATTGTGTCTGACTTCAACTTACTGGAGAGGAAATCATGGAACATCAGGAGGAGGCTAGTGGACAAGACAAAGATACTATAGAGGTGAGATGAGACAGTAAACTGCAAAGAAATAATGCATGAAACAGCATCTGATAACGGAAACATCAATACACGTTTATGAACGAGACTTAGGAAGTATTGTCCAACTCTCACCCTTACACAACCGGGCTTGGGACCGGCAAAAGCGGGTTTAAAGTTAATACCATAGATCGTTATTGCACATCATACGACACAATGATCTATATCACAGTGGATTGCCACAAAAATATATCACAGATGACTCAGGATACGCTAGTGTCACTGTCACTCCATTTTCACTAAGGAATGAAATATCACAGATGACGCATGAATCATGAAGGTACTTCATGTGAGTGGCGCGCAGGTCAAGCAGTTGAGGAACCTGTAAATATAGAAAATACATTTTAACCGATGCCGGAAACCTACCGATATACAAAAAGTCGACAAACACAGGCCAAAAAAAACTACATTGGTGAAAACTCATCACAAGGGACCAATGCCCAGAACATGTGTGACATACTCAAAAAAAGATCCATCACCCCCTGTTCCAGAAAGCGAACGCTGATGAAGAAGGTATGATGACATAATGTCCAACATTTCATTGGTAAAGAAAAAACATCAACATCAATGGTCATGTAAAAGCCAGCCTGGTTCCCTGGGTATGCTGCGCTGGCGCTACACTGTGCAGTATCTGTGTGCTGCAGACTTTTTAAGACTGGGGCAGTAGCCGAGTGAACAGATCAGACAAAACGGCAGAATGTACAATAATGCAACATGCTTTTTTCTGTGCTTTCTCTGTTAGATCCTATAGGCCTACACGCTTTGAATTTACACCTATACTGATAGAAATAGTCTACGTGTGTGAGTGTGTGTGTGACGACCTTTCTGTCGTTCAGGCTTTGCATGAATACTGAATATCCCATATTTATATAGATAGATCTTGATCGATGGAACTGTAAATAGCCAAAATTGAACAGTGTATTTATATAATATTCTCAAGTCAATACATTTCGACGACATAATTATTTCATGTATGTACTGATTATATGAAGACAGTTGAAACTTACGCTTAAACGCCAAAATGTGAAAGTAAACACTGCTTCATGAATACCTACAATTTGGGGTGGCCCAGATGTGGGTGTACTGTTTAGATCAATAAGACAAGTGTTCAAAAAAAACATTGCAAACGCTATGAGTCAAAGTTTTGTCGTGAAAGATTCTTGTAAAATGTTAAAAAGCATCTGTGTTTAGCAAATTAAAACTGGTGTTTATCATAATCACTCTTATACTTATGGTGTATACTTATTGAGCAGGTATCGATTGCACATGAATTCAACTACTGTCGGCCATGTCACTGGAGTAGACGACTCACGTGCGAAACAAAGAATAGGTCCCAATGGCATAGCGTTAAAGGTGCAATGTCAATCTGTCCACATGGGGTCTGCCACAGCTCAAATGGGCTTAAATAGTATCAGGATCTGTCATGGAAAGATCTACATTCATCTAGACTTGTTTCCTGAATAATAGTAATAATAATAATAACTTTCCCTATTTTTTCCCTTTACATTCTTTTTGGAAAATGATTATGTTGCTTTATGGCATAGAGTCTCATTAGATTGGCCAAAATCAGATTTTGAAAATATAAGCACATATTTTGAATTGTGATTCATCTGTGTGCAACAATTTTAACTTTATTTGCAAAACACATTAAAACATTGCTGGAGATCTGCACCTTCTAATGGCTAAAACAAGACAGATGAGTATAGGGGGTGCGTCGCCCTTTACAGTAAGTGCACTTTTAGAGTTCCATACATGTTTTATTTTAGCAAGATTATTCTTCAGACACCCGTTTGATTCCGGTCTAAAGCAAACACATCAAGAATCCTTATTCACTGCATGCATTTTTATTTTGTAATGACTGTCATATTCTTGTTTTATTATAATTATTTATAATGTTGCATGTTTTAAACAACCAAATATGTAAATGCATATAAAGATTAATTTTCGGTATTTATGTTATTTTTACACATTTACTTAAATAATTGTTGAATTATTCACAAAAAGTTTTTTTAAATGTTTTTTATTTGATCATTTGATGAAAATTAAGGACCTTACATGTTGTGATAATGAGACCTTAGTGGCAGAGTCGCTATTTTCATAACTGGAAAATATGTATCCTGTTGATGCATCTGGGAAAAGAACCTTAAGGATGTACTTAAAGTCTGCAGTATAACTGGTTCAAATGATTTGAAAAGGTTGGATTGCAATTTTCTCATCATTTGGGAAATTGTATGTTTAATTTCTGGTGATTGCATATACTTAAAGCATACCCTTAAGAGGATTTGGTGGAAGTCGTAGGGTATGTGTTGTTCATTTACAAATTTCATAATCAATATTTAGACCAAATGAGTTGATATTCATCAATATTACTGACTACTGTTTTCTTGTGTATCTTAAATATTACATATGAGGTATAATATTGTGTGTGTTTTTGTTTCCAGGTTTACATGGTAATAATGAGGTACATGTATATTCTTTTGTAGAAATAGCTTGTAGCATTTCCTTTTCTTTCTCTGCTTTTGTGTGCTTGCTTCTTGGGAGTGGGTACATTCATAAAACCCAGATTATACCCCACATTTTACTTCTCTAAGCACCAAAGTTAACAATATTTTTGTAAATGATTGCTCATTTTTCCTACCTACCGATCCAAAATGATAAGTTACCAGAAAGAAAGACCTTTTTAATAATGGCTGGCATCAGTGGTACTTACTATCTTTATACCCCATAGCAGTAATTCACTAGAGTGTGTTCCTGTGCTCAATAGATCTAGATTGACTTGTGCGTGTGTGGTTGTGGGCTTTGATATACACCCATTCTATTGGTGGTGGTTGTATGCATGTTGTATTGTTAATGTGCTGCTTTGTACACAAATCTAGACTTCAACATTACAGATGCTGTCATATAACTTGAATATTGCAAAGTGTAGGTTAAACAACAAACTTTCTCTAATATCAGTTAGTAAATGGGATTGCTTCTGCACATCTACAACAACTGACTACACAATATGTTCTTACAAGAAATTGTTTAGTCAGTTGTTGTAGATGTGCAGAAACAATCCCATTTACTAACTCATATTAGAGAAAGTTTGTTCACAATATGTTCTTACAAGACAGACCCGTGAAGATTCCGGGGTAGAAAAGGTGTTCAGCAACCCATGCTTGCCGTAAAAGGTGACTATGCTTGTCGTAAAAGGTGACTATGCTTGTCGTAAAAGGCGACAAACTTCTGCGGGTGTAAAATGGAAAAATATTAATAATAATGCCTTTTTCATTAGGCTATATTTCACATAACAGAAAACATGTTCTAAGGGCATACTTCCAAAGTCAGAAATTCATGAGCGTTGTAAGAGGTAAGTTTTCATCCAGATTAAAGTCAGAAAGTGAGGGAGCCGTTACGAGGGTTAGCGAGAGACGGATTCCACAGGGATCCAGCTTATGGCCTGAAAGATTTTGAACTATATGTTTCTAGTTCAATAACAGACAAGAACATCAAGTAGAAGTTGATCAGACGAACAAACTTGTCTTGTAAGATTGGTTGGTTGGTTTGTTGCTTAACGCCGCACTCAGCAATATTCCATCTATATGACGGCGGTCTGTAAATAACCGAGTCTGGACCAGACAATCCAGTGATTGATATCATGAGCATCGATCCACGCAATTGGGATTGATGACATGCATCAACCAAGTCAGCGAGCCTGACCACCCGATCCCTTTAGTCACCTTTTACGACAAGCATAGTCGCCTTTTACAGCAAGTCTGCGTTCCTGAAGACCTATTCTACCCCGGAATCATCACGGGTCGTTATTACCTTTAAAAGTGAACCATCATCGATGCTTAAATCATTTTATGATTACGATATATATTACATGAATTTAAACTTCCAAATACACTTCATAATGGAAATACTTTTAAACTTAAATGGTCGTCCTGATTAGTACAGATAAGTGTTTTAGAATTGTCACCACCCTACCGTGAGTTAGGTAGAAATATAGGGCAAACATGATGAATATAATGCACCTGTTTTGATATCCACAATCATATGAACCATTTCAAGTGTTGGACTTAGGTTCTATAAGGGTGGTGTTCGTTTCCGGAGCGTAACTCAAAAACCGTTAAATACTTTCTTACAAAAGTCTGCATGTCTACCTGGCACATACTAAACTAGCGTCTTTTGCTATTTAGGAATTTTATAAATTTTTAGTTTTTATGTTTCCATGGCAACAAGTTGGACTTAGAAAACAATAAGGGTAGGATTCGATTCCAGATGAAATGATCCACATCTATCAAACACATGCTGAATTGTTGCCTTTTGCTATTTATGTATTATAGAAATTTGTATTACTGGGCATTATTTCAAGAAATATTTCCTTGCCAAACATTGCATGTCTATATATAAAGCACATACTGAACTGGTGCCATTTGATATTAAGGAGTTGTAGAAATGTTTATTTTAGAATTTCCATTGCAGCTATTTTGACATAGGCTAAGAGTGAGTGAGTGAGTGAGTGAGTTAATATTTAAAGTCACATCGGCAATATTTCAGCCATATAGTGACTATATCAAATTAGACAATACATCAATTTAGAATATAAACCTGTCGACAAAGGACAGTAAAAGCACTATATAAATACAGATGTCGGTTTAAAACTAGTAAATGACCATAAAAAAAACCATAAAAGTTCTCAATTCATATAATACAATACAATACAATACAATACAATACAATACAATACAACGTAAAATTGGGCTATATTTCACCAGCAACCAAAAGGTAGGTCACCATACCGGGGACCATAGGGACTTACAGTACCTTTGCTACCTGCATAGACCCCGGCAGGATTTACACCATCCCTTCAGTTACTGGTGATTATGGACAAGTTTAGCCAAAATTAAAACAAACAAATAGTCTACGATTAAAAACCTGGTATATATAAATTACTTTGAATGAAGTGGGTTTACGCACCCTCTCAGGGGGACAATGATTTTACGCTACTTCAACCCCCATCCAGGGTACAACCACTAACAATCTCAGTTCATAATCATATACTACCAGTTGATAAAATATATAACTTTATACATCAAAATTTATTAATCAATTCAATTTCTTTTAAAAATCCAAGAATTAAATGTGAGTTGAGGTTAAAAGATCCTTGAGGAATGAAACGTTGAAATATTGATCCCTTGTGATGGCAAAATCAATACCGTCAAGCAGGACACAAGGGATGCAAAACGGAGGATCCTCACCTTTCAATAAATACTCGTGAGTGTATCGGGAATGGCCAATACGACCTCTTCAAATCTGGACTGACAGCCCAAGTAGGAATAACCAATAGTTGGTTTAATTTCATGTAATTTATTGATACCTACATGTACTTGGGTGTCCCACTTCTTCTGCATGAGATCCCTGATGTAACATCTAATAACAGGCTTATAATCACTGTATGGGATAAGAAGTGGTGTCACAGATTTGATGAGTGCTGCTTTTGCGACATCAAACTACCGTATTTCCTCTATTAATTTCGCGAGAGCCCTTGACTCGGCGTGTATTAGGGACCTGGCTGGTAGTAGAGACCCAGCGTGTATTAGAGGAAATAAAGATTCATTTTACTGTTTATATTGGGGTGATCAATCGGCATCGATATGTAGGCTTTCTATGCTTTCTATGTATTCATGCGCACGTTTTTTTTGTGAAAATGCTTAAAGGGGTTTCCGTAGCCAAAAGGAAACCTTTTTAACCAATCAGAATCAAGCATTCGTCAACGTCATGGTAGAATTGTAAATAACGTGTTACATCCCCTGCATGAGTTACTTGTAAATAACGTGATTCATCCCCTGGAAGAGATACTTGTAAATAACGTGTTAAATCTCCTGCATGAGTTACTTGTAAATAACGTGTTACATCCCCTGCACGAGTTACTTGTAAATAACGTGTTACATCCCCTGGAAGAGGAACTTGTAAATAATGTGTTACATCTCCTGCATGAGTTTCTTGTAAATAACGTGTTGCATCCACTCCAAGAGTTTCTTTTAAATAATGTGTTGCATCCCCTGCATGAGTTACCTGTAAATAACATGTTACATCCCCTGCATGAGTTACTTGTAAATAACGTGTTGCATCCCCTGCATGAGTTACTTGTAAATAACGTGTTAAAACCACTCCAAGAGGTACTTATAAATAACATGTTGCATCCACTCCAAGAGTTTCTTCTAAATAACGTGTTGCATCCCCTGCATGAGTTACCTGTAAATAACATGTTACATCCCCTGCATGAGTTACCTGTAAATAACATGTTACATCCCCTTCATGAGTTACCTGTAAATAACGAGTTCCATCCCCTGCATGAGTTACCTGTAAATAACATGTTACATCCACTCCAAGAGTTTCTTGTAAATAACGTGTTGCATCCCCTGCAAGAGTTACCTATAAATAACATGTTACATCCCCTGCATGAGTTACTTGTAAATAATGTGATACATTCCCTGGAACAGATACTTGTAAATAACGTGTTGCATCCCCTGCATGAGTTACTTGTAAATAACGTGTTACAACTACTCCAAGAGTTATTTATACATAACGTGTTGCATCCACTCCAAGAGTTTCTTGTAAAAAACATGTTACATCCCCTGCCTGAGTTACCTGTAAATAACATGTAACATCCCCTGCATGAGTAACCTGTAAATAACGTGTTGCATCCCCTGCATGAGTTACCTGTAAATAACATGTAACATCCCCTGCATGAGTAACCTGTAAATAACGTGTCGCATCCCCTGCATGAGTTACCTGTAAATAACATAATACATCCCCTGCATGAGTTACTTGTAAATAACGTGTTGCATCCACTGCATGAGTTACCTGTAAATAACGTGTTACATGTGGCCTAATCACTGGCACGATCACTGGCACGAAAGGGGTTTGACAAAGAACATTACACTGCTCGAGTTTTTCCCAATTTTTGTAGCAGTTAATATTTGGAAAGAGAACTCAGTGTTAAGAAATTAATTATCAATTGTGATAACCAGGCTGTTGTTTCTATACTGAATAGGCAAACTACTAAATGCAAGGACACCATGCAGTATGTTCGAAAGTTTGTTCTCCACTGTCTCCAAATCAACCTGTTAATTAAGGGAGAGTACAATCCAGGTTCTGAGAATAGCGTGGCTGATGCACTTTCTCGTTCTCAGCTTCAGCGTTTCCGCTGCCTTGCACCAAATGCTGCTGTCAACCCGACTCAAGTTCCAGACAATCATTGGATCATCTAAAATCTGAAGCTTTTACAATGATTGAAGCATTACTTTCATCGAACACACGGCAGACCTATGGAGCAGCAGTAAGATCATTATGCAATGTAGGAGTGAACTTAACATCCCTCAAATATTGCCAGATATTGGATCACATTTTATGCTACATAGCAGACATGTCAAGAAAAACTTATTCTAGTTCAACAGTTGCACTTCATCTGTCAGCCCTCGCAAGACATCTTTAAGTAAATTGCTGGCTTGACCCTACTGACCAATTCCTGGTGAGAAAGTGCATGCAGGGATATAGAAAAAGGAAAACTGTACACATGACACCCGTCAACCAATAACCCTTGATATACTGAGAAAACTTCCAGGTGCCCTCAACCATGTGTGTAAATCTGATTATGAGTCATGCCTTTTTACAGCTTTGTTCAATCTTGCCTTTTTTGGTTTTCTTCGGATAGGAGAAATTGCACTTGTTTCTAAAAGGGACCGCGATAGACCACTTCAGTTCCAGGATGTAGCCATTGTTCAGGGAGCCTTACATGTAAGAGTTCGTTTTTCAAAAACCGATCAACTTGGTAGGGGTACGACACTGATTATCCCCACAAAAACAGACCCAATCATCTGCTCAGTTCAAGCAATCAATAGATACCTAACATGACATTATTTTATAAATAGGAGCAGCTACCCATGCATCCAGAGTTGGCATATCAGACAATGTGATATGCATGTGAGGCAGGTGGAAGTCTGGGGCATTCTCTACATACATAAGGCTTAACATGTAAATGATATTAATTTACCTTTCATGTAGATAACATACATAAGTCAACATCAAAAATGATAAATTCAATGAGAAAATTAAAATTCATATTGAACAGAAATACATTAAATAACGTATATACAATCTTCATAAGACCCCATTTCGAATATGCGTGTGAAGTGTGGGATGGGTGTAATATAGAATTATCAACTCAGTTAGAAAATCTCCAACTAGAAGCTGCCAGAGTAGTTACTGGGCTCCCAGAGTAAACTTCGCACACACATCTGTATTATGAAACAGGATGGGAAACGTTAATAGAACGAAGAAGTAAACGCAAGCTATGTTTGTTCTACAAAATACAAAGTAATATTGCCCCAACTTACCTTAAAGACATTGTACCAACCACTGTAGGTTCAAATATATCATATAATTTAAGAAATTCAGAAAATATTGAGATTCCATATACTAGATTAAAACACTCAACGTGTTCTTTTATTCCATCAACTGTAAGGTTATGGAACACTATTCCTGCAGCAGGTAGAAATTGTACATCTACATCCCAATTCAAGACATACATACAAAAAGAGCAAGTCATTGCACCTCCATATTTTTCCTATGGTGTTAGAAAGTTGAATATTTATCATACTCGATTAAGATACATGAAAAGCCAGTTAAATTTTGATTTATACAGAATAGAGATAAAATGTGATCCAATATGTCAATGTGGTGATCCATGTGAAAACGCATATCATTATTTATTAAAGTGTCCATTGTACGTCCCCCAAGAAAAACTATGTTAATAATAATTCGGGACATTTTACAGAACGCCGTGAACAAAAATGCTAAATTAGATTTAAATTGATGTTAAACGGAAATGAATGTTTGTCCATTATCGAAAATCAACACATCTTTAAAGCAGTGCAAATGTTTATAAGTCATACAAAGAGATTTGGGTAACACTTTAATGTACATATACTAGTCTCTCTCTTTTGTATATTTCTTGTTATCTTTACACTCATCTTCTTTTCTGTTTTCCTTGTATATGATTTACTGTACAAGCTTTGTAAATACCATGGAGAGGGAGTCCTAAGTTGGATAACTTGTTCCCAATCCATTTCAATCTGAATAAAATATGTTTAAATCACTAAATGAACCTCACGTTGCGTGTAGGGTATTCAGTGTGTGCGTTTGTGCTTGTATTATATTCCGGCCCATTTGGTCATGATGTTTACTGTTGCTGCCGCATCACGATGTTCATATCAACCTCGGATGCAATAGCAAGTTAACTTTTTGTGTGTCATAAGTGTACAACCTGTACCCTTGTATAGTACCCTGTATTTTTTTGAATTGCCCATCCTCGTAAGGTCGGTGTTCAGTATCAAAACCTGTCGTGACTTCCGCCATGTAATAAAGCTGCGCCCATATTTTCCCATTCAATTGTCGCTATGTTATCCTTGGCATTCACACTTAAATAACGAGTTCCATCCCCTGCATGAGTTACTTGTAAATAACGTGTTACATCCCCTGCATGAGTTACTTGTAAATAACGTGTTACATCCCCTTCATGAGATCCTTATAAATAACGTGTTACATCCCCTGCATGAGATCCTTATACATAACGTGTTACATCCCCTGCATGAGATCCTTATAAATAACGTGTTACATCCCCTGCATGAGATCCTTATAAATAACGTGTTACATCCCCTGCATGAGGTACTTGTAAATACTGCATCATCTCACCTGCAAGACTTACATCTAAATAACGTGTTACATCCCCTGTACAAGTTACGTGTAAATAATGTGATATATCATCTGCAAGACTTAAAATACATACCTATAATATTCCTTGCAAGAGATACTCGCTGTGCAGGGTTGCGTCCTTTGACCACGCCAGCGAAATATGATCGTGGGTTCGAATTCTAGTTCGCCGCGGTTCTGCTTCTAGGTCTGCATATTATCTGTGATCGTGGGTTTCACTTCTGAAAGGGCTTTCCTCACAAATTAAATTGACACGTGGTGATATCAGTGAAGTACTGTTCAAAGCGTAAAATTCGCTCATTCACTCTGAATCAGTGAACGGTTCAGAAAACAGAAGGAAAACATTTATTCTTAAGCAAACTAGTTAGACTTAGTGCTTATATATGAAAACCGTCCTGGATAAAAACAACAGAAAACCCAAAATGTAAATGGAATATGATCTGGTTTCCGATTGCCACACATGTGATACGCTCGTATAATCTCTGTTCGGCTTGGCAATAACTGCAGCTTGTTATAGGATGTATTCCATAAAATAACTACACGGACGACAAAAGTATCACGTTTTACTCTTGCAGAAGAAAGAATGGAGATAACGTACAAAGCAGCAACCTACATGTAATTAAACACTTTTTTAGAACAAATATATATATATATATATATATATATATTCAAAGAAACGCAAAAGTAGTAAAATCGTAAATATCTAACAGAGTGTTGCCGACATCCATACACAATTAATGCCAAAACTGAATTGGTCATTTCTGCATGGGTTGGAATTGATTTGTGTGGAAAGAATGAGGTATTGCAGAAATGTGGCGAAAAGATGAAATATCGCAAAAAGACAACCACGCCGAAACACACCAACATGACATGCACGTGTAAAATCACTTCTGAGTGAATGACTTTCTTTCTTTCTTCGATGTGATATTGTGTGGGACCTGTCTCAGGCGAACCAGGCATTTGCTACCAGTGGATGATTGAGTTTATAGCTATAGTTTAGGTCATGATTCATCTAGATAGCGATGCGGAAGATATCATATTGTCAATTTGTTGAACTATTTGCATCATGGCTTCTTAATTTACATGCATATTTAATATTTTCTGACAAGTTTCTCGTCGCTCTATGACGCAGACATATTTCCGATGCGACGCTACAAGAAATTCTTCCCATTGCCGGTAATTTCGCGAAAACAAATCAACACAATACGAACAAAAATACTTTTTATTCATTTTACACATGAAGACAGATCATGTTTCTGTGCTTATGTGTTTTGTCACAGATCACTGACAAGAACATATTGCGCAGAGAGAACAGTTATAAACGTCACAAGTTGGCTCAACTGAAGCTGAGCAAAGCAACAAAATATAACACAACCCACCACCTTTGAAACTGCAGGGCCAGAGGAACAGTGAATGAGGTGACCAGCCTGTGCGTGCGTGCGTATGTTTAACGCCGCATTAGTCCAGCTATATGAAGGCGGCCTGTAAATAATCGAGTCTGGACTACGCCGTCGGGGTACCATGACACGCCATCAACTAAGTCACCGAGCCTGACCACCCGATCCATCAATACCAGCAAAGTTTTAGAATAACGCCTACAGCTAATGCGGCGAGTGAGATGGAACTCCTCTTTAGACGGCACACGGACTCTCAGAGAAGAGTGTAAAGCTAGTGAAGGTATGTTATGGTGACAAACAAATTGGTGATGCCGGGTTGTGGTAGATTTTTGGTTAACGCTTACTTGATCATATGTGTACCTTAGTGAAACGGTGATATGGAGGAGACACCGGGGATCAAGAAAATGAGATCGCAAAGGTTTTAAAAAATGCCTATAACTAATTATTATCAATGATTGCGAGATAAAACAAAGTTCACTTCTAACACGGAATTCTTGACCAGAACCTACTTCTCTCTCCTATCTCCTAAAATATATCTGCACGCACATTTACTCTTCGATGGATCATTTGAAACTTGCAACATATAAATGTAATTATGTATTAATAGAAGCAGGGGTATGTCAAAATGTGATGCTACTTTGCCGCTGCAATGAGTCATCATACATAATGATCAACTGAGAAACTTAAAATTCCCACAGTAAGCAGTATTTTCGTGTTTTATGTGACAAGAAATCAAGATTGATCATAAGGTAGTAAGGTATTCGGACAGAGAGCAAATGTTAAATCATGAAAGGTGAAAACAATGTATCCAGTAGTGTTAAAAAACAGGGTTGCGATTCATAGGCCAGGAGTGTGTCCCCTTTAAGCATGGGATCTGGTGGCAACAGAATAATGGTTATCTATACGACAAGGAGATAGGCGGTGGTGCTGTTGTGTGTCCACTTTAAACCAGGAGCCTGTAGAGCAGGAGAACAGCCATCATCAGGACATGCTGACAGGCAGGGGATGCTGTTCCATTGTCGTCTAGTTGCAGCTAACCCGTGAGGGCTGGTTAAATGCAAAACACAAAACAAGCGTATAGTCGACGAAACCAGGTAACTGACCCAACATTTCTCTTAGCCAATGTCAAAATAACTGCAATGGGAATTCTAAAATAACAGTTCTAAAACTTCTTAATATCAAATGGCACCAGTTCAGTATGTGCTTTATATATAGACATGCAATGTTTGGCAAGGAAATATTGAACAGTTTATTTGTTATACTTCATAAGTGAACACACCCTATATTAAAACTTAAATCCAACTTGTCATGGAAACATAAACAATTAAATTTCTAAAAGTGCTAAATATCAAAAGGCACCAGTTCAGCAAGAGTCTGAAAGGCATGAAAAGTTTCGTAGAGAAATATTTAAAGGTTTCTGAGTTATGCGTTGGGGCGGGGATAATAACAGGTGAGCACTCGAACGAAAACATGAAACACTGTTTCCATTAGGTATGTTAATGCAATTTCTACCAGAAATTCAATTTGAAGCGACAATTTCAAGAACATGAGTACATGACACATGACACTTTTTATGGATAGCAACTTCTTTTGTTCTTTGTGCACTGAGTAATATATATCAGCAATAATCTGAGAGTTTCGGTATCTCACCATCTGCCTCAGGAACATCCTCATTCGTAGTTGTCGCCGCCGCCGTTGTTGAGGTAGAGGTGTACAGTCCTAGAAACCAAACGAGGAACCAAGTAGTTTCCAAAGTTTCGACTCAAGGATATCATACGAATGCTTTATTCGAATGTCTCAAAGTGGATCTTAGTTTCTTTTAGGGGCAGTGGGGTAGCCTGGTGGTTAAAGCCTTCGATCGTCACGACCAAGACCTCGGTTTGAACCCCATTTTGACATGCTTCGCCCTGATATTGCTGGAATAGTGCTAAAAGCGGCGTGTACAGGTCCAATAACTTCAGAACCTTTTGTTTCCCTGTAATGTAACGTGATATCTACAACGAACGCGGTAGAACATGGGTTCTTTTTGGACAACTGGAAACGTTAAAGCAAAAAGTTGGAATGAAAAATACCAGACGTGTCGGACTAGCCTTATTTTCTTTCATCCACTTTGAAAATCATAGAAGTTCTGACACGATGAAATACATACGTATGGATAAATTAAAGAAAGAAAGACCCAAACATTCAAGTGTTGAAATAAAATAAAGTCAATTTCTGATCAATATGACTACATTTGACAACTGATGATTTGTTAACGTTTTCTTTCTTAAATAATGAATATCCCAGGGACCTTATCCTCCTTCGCCCTTTGTGATGATGTGCTTTTTGAATCACTGTTGCAGTGGAGTGATGCTGGTTGATCACTGTGACGGTGTGTAATCATGACGTCCACTATCTGACCACCACAACTACTGTACCTGGGAAGCTGACGTAACATTCGTCATGGCTGTTGAGCACGTTGCTGCAGCAGTCCATGTTGTAGATGGGGACGAGCACATCACTCAGGTAGCGGTTCACACACATTTTTTCATAACAGCCACCTGCCTGAATCTCGTTTTCTGTACAGGGATCTGAATTAATCATAAACGGTACGTATATTTAAGAATCAAGGATACTATAAATTGTAGCATTGATAAGAGTAACTCATATAGACACACAACTCATGTTTATAAAGGCGGGGAAAGAAACATTTCCACTGTCCTAAGAAATACCTGCAAAAAAATCCTTGTACGAGATTTTCTAGATCTAAAGAAAAGATTAAGGAAACAGCATCAATAAATGATGACCCAAGGTGGCGCCGTCACAACAACCGTCCCCGGTTGGGGTGAAAAAACCACTACTAAAAACATTCTTCGCTTAACGGTATAACAGAGTAAGTGTACCCAACACTAGTAAAAACATTCTTCACTTGACGGTATAGCACTGTAACTGTACCCAACACTAGTAAAAACATTCTTCACTTGACGGTATAGCAATGTAACTGTACCCAACACCAGTAATAACATTCTTCACTTGACGGTATAACACTGTAACTGTACCCAACACCAGTAATAACAATCTTCACTTGACGGTATAACACTGTAACTGTACCCAACACCAGTAATAACATTCTTCACTTGACGGTATAGCACTGTAACTGTACCCAACACTAGTAATAACATTCTTCACTTGACGGTATAGCACTGTAACTGTACTCAAAACTAGTAATAACATTCTTCACTTGACGGTATAGCACTGTAACTGTACCCAACACCAGTAATAACAATGGGAGATGTTGCTATTTCCAGTCATGTAAGAGATTCAGCAAGAGCGAGGGCGTTATGATTACAGCAGAATATGCTTACACATCTGTCCCGAAGAAGGATCTGAAACAGGAAATTTGTCTAAGTAATTGAGATGACAGATAATTTAACAATATAGGTAAACAAAGTTACCGCAGTAGATATCATAATGTTTGGAATATATATTTTCTTATTCCTAATATATGATACATACTACATGGAAAGAAGTGAGATCGATATTCTCTTTATCTTTATCTTTCTCTTATGTTTATATTAAAAAACACCGAATGACACTGAGGCGTTCTTTCACTCAGTGAATAAGCTTTACAATCCGCTCATTAATACAGTGTTCCAGTGAGTGAGTGAGTATTGTTTTACGCCGCTTTTTGTAATATTCCAGCAATATCACGCGCGGGGGACATCAGAAATGGACTTCACACATTGTACCCATGTCGAGAATCGAACCCGGGTCTTCGGCGTGACGAGCGAACGCTTTAACCACTTTTCGTGCGTATAGTGTCATTTATCATACGGTGCCAAATTATGCACAGTCATACATATCTATAGAAACGCCCACACATTTGGGAACCCCTATCAAAACTTATTGGGAACGTCAGACAAGAGTTTATTGATCAAACAGACATCGATGTGTGGAGCTTAAAAGTAGTTCCTGCAAGGTGACCCCCTTTGCTTTTTTGTTAGTTTGTTGTTTAACACCTCGCTCAGTTATGTTCCAGCTAAATGCCGGCGGTCAGTGAATAATCGAGCCTGGACCAGATACTCCAGTGATTGACATCATGAGCATCGATTTACGCAATTGGGATACGATGACATGCATCAACCAATTCAGCGAGCCTGACCATCCAATCCTGTTAGTCGCCTCTTACGATTAGCATAGTCGCCTCTTTACGACAACTGAGACATATTCTACCCCGGATCTTCACGGGGGACCTCTTTTGCATATTTATCATATTCCAAGTTCATCCTTTGATTGTGCTTAAACTGTTTAATTGAGAAAATTTCACGGTTGCTTTATCACATAGTATAATCGTTAGTACTTGCTGAGACATCAGTAAAAATATCAGGATGAAGACTGTCGGCGAAGTCGTACCTCTCGTGAAATCTGCCGGAGTTGGGTATGATGTAACTGCCGTCGCGTACACAACTGTAACATGAGGAACAACCAGTAATAGTAAAAGTATTGTATTAATAAGCCACAAATACACACGTGTTTGTGGAATGTGTCATAAAATCAATATCACATAAGGAAACTGGCGTTTCTATTCTAGTTTTACCTACTAAATGTACAATCATTCAGCGGTAATGTTTAATGCATTCTTGACGTGTCGCGGAAATACTCAAAGCACTAGAACTTTTGAGAGAAAAGAATCAAGTGAGTTCTCCGCTTGATATGACTCCGTTTGCTTTGATACAACTTGACAACCACCTCCAGCCCATGGGGGGCTTAAACATATCAGTCAGTGAGTATGGTTTTACGCCGCTTTTAGCAATATTCAAGCAATATCACGGCGGAAATTGGCTTCACACATCGCCCCCATTTTGGGAATGAATCCGGATTGGTTCCTGTGTAATTAGGTGAGGTGAGGTGAAATTGGGTTTAACGTCGGGTTATTGCACTTATATAGCGACGTGCATGTACGTGTGTGTGTTTGTGTGGCTGCTTGTACTAGTCCGGACTGATGCCGATTTATAGTGCTAGCTCACTGAGATACCATGCCGCAGTTTAACATGAATACCCCACTCAGACACAGTATACTGACTCCGAGCCGACCAGTCCTTGTTTTATCCCCTTAATGCCGAGCGCCAGACAGGGTAACAACAAGTACCATATTTTAACGTCTTTTGGTATGACGCGGCCGGGGATCGAACCCCGGACCTTCCGCTCTCCGGGCGGACGCTCTACCACTAGACCACCGAGGCGGTCTTCCTGTGTAATTAAAGTATTGAGTGACCTTCATTTACGTAGAGTGAGTGAGTGGGTAGAGTTTTACACCCTTTTACCAAAATTGCAACTATTTCCAGGTAGGATCACCAGTAAATTGGCTTCACTTTCAGTATCCTTGTAGAGGCCCTTAAGGAGATTGGTCTACCCCTCGAGTGATTGAGTGACTATGGTTTTAATCCGCTTGTGTCAATATTCCAGCAATATCACAGCGAGGCAAATGGACTTTATACTTTATCCCCATGTTGGAATCCTTATCAAGATAGTTCTACACGTTGAGCGAGTGAGTGAGTGACTATGTTTTTACCACATTGTTTTTTATCTATTGTACGTATGCGGGACCCGATATAGAAGAAAAGGTCTCACCTGTGGTAGTCGAAGGGAACATCTCTAAAATGAGAAAAAAAAACTTTTGTAAATCTTCCCATAACAATAAATGTCATTGCATAGGTGATAGAAAATAAACTAAACATCAAATGTTGCCTAAAATTAAATAATTTAAACAATTTAATTAAAACGAACATGTGTGTTGTTGTTTAACGCCGGACTAAGTACAGTTGCAGTGGTCTGTGAATAATCGAGTCTGGACCAGACAATCCACTGATTCACACCATGAGCATCGATCCACGCAATTGGGATACGGATGACATGCATCAACCAAGTCAGCGAGCCTGACCTTCCGATCCCGTTAGTCGCCTCTTACGACAAGCATAGTCTCTATTCTGACAAGCGTTGGTGGCTGAAGGCGACTTCCGTCTTCGCGGGAGAATAAGAAAAATAACATAATGGCGACTTCAAATGATTGTATCAAAAACCATTCATTTTGGATGAGACAGTGCTTCCAAACAAGCAATTTTCTTCTATGAAAGGAGCAGACCAATTTTCAAAAAACATTTTGCTCAGGTCATCTGGCATGTCAAGCAAACATTTCTTTTCCACTTCTCAAAAACAAATAATCCTTCGTTCAAATGGTCGTTCCCAATCTACGCGAGGGCTCATTTGTTTCGACAAAGAATTACCTTCACAAGTTGTATCACTGTAACCGTTCGTGAAGCCTTGGTATGCGATGTTCTCGGGTCGGCAACAATACTCAGAAATCACGGGATAAAAGAGACTCATTAGTCGTCCTCCAACACATTTCCGGTATGTACAGTGATGTCCGATTTCATCAGTTGTACAGGCTGTTGTCAACAAGATGGAAAAAATTAAAACCACAGTACTGTTCCTGATGTACAGGTAGGTTTTATGAATGTGATTACAAGAACTGATCTCGCCAATAGGTTTTGGGCAGTCTACTGCTGACATTTATGGTGAATAGCGTTTTGTTTCATTTGAAGAATAAAGTATCAATAGCTATTACCACAATACCAAGAACAACAATGACTTAAAGAGTAATAATACATATTATATCATGTCATATTGATATGACAGTGATAAATTATTTTGAAGTTTTTATTCAAATACAAATAGTCACGAAACGTTCAGGTAGAATAAAATATAGTACGAGTATACTAAAATTAATATATTTGATAATTTACTATGTATGAAATTGTAGTAAGGTATCAAGAGACTAAGTTGCCAAGAGTTCTAGTACAATCGTTCTAACTGTACGAGCATATGAATAGAATTCAAACGCCAGCAAAGTCATTACAACTAAAGAATCACGAAGTGCCCCATTTGGACTAACGGGCGATACCATAAACCTTTATATCGGAATCGGCTAACACCAGTGTCGCTGTCCTAATATTAATAAGTAATAAACACTTTTCATTTACAAACTGAAATAGGTTAATTGCATATTAATTAAATTCTGCTTTATTAATATCAGAATGCTGAGTCCTTGTGAACAAGAGGATATTACATTGAAGCGAAACGTGTCCACGATTCAAATACATCATTGTTATAAAAGTCACGATTCTGGCGGTAGGAAGAACGCCAATGTACGACGACATACATTGACACATATGGAGGCTACTACGTCATTTTCCGCAGAGGGCATGAGTGTTGAGAAACACTGACACAGACGGTGAATGAAAGCATAAGACGCTAATATATAGAATCTCTGGAGTCTTAGTGTAGGTTCTATCATATTGGGAAGCACTTGGGCCTTTAATAACACATCACTGGTTATATCTCCGTACACGCGTAGCTACCATCTGTTGACATCCATGAATGGAACTGAATGAATTAAATGCAATAAGCAGGACGCGTGGTTTCTGAAAGGCAGGTGTATTCTATTCAACACACATACTGTAGTTTTCGGACACAGAAAAACGGGTCGTTCCTCAAAGCTGTCTTAGCGCTTAGACAATTTAACTTCCGTATGAGAATCATAGCGTTTCGTTTTTTTGTTTGGAACGTGACCAAAGTGCGTAACCAAACGTTATAAGCTATGGTAAAATATACATTTTACCATAAAAGAACAATACATTTGATATCCAACATATATGGCTACTGTGCATTAAAAGAAAGAAAGAGAAAAATAGAAGGCCCCAATTTAACACTGTATCACTTTCACATCATCGTCCATGGGCGTAGTGAATACCTACCAGTGAAGTATTGACGATGATATGATATTTCAACATTGTATCATCTTTTAATTAAATCTATAAACAACTATAACATTCAAAAGAATGAACTATGTCAGTGCAACAAATTAACCAAAACGTAGCGGAATACATATTTTTCCTTGAGTGTCGACTGAGGCACATTGTGCACATAACCCTGAATCCTACAAATGTGAATAGAGAACGTTAACCAACCAATATGTAGCGGAATACTTGTCTTTCCTGAGTTTCTGAGTGAGAGAGCACGTAACCCTGAACCCTACAAATGTGAATAGAGAATGCTAACGCAAGAGAATAATGAGTCTCAATTATCTGCCGAAACAGATTCCATTGAGAGTAAAAGTCAGAATAGAGGTGACTACATGAATCAACGAAATTAAACTTACGTGGAGGGTATAACTCTGAAAAATAATGTTATGATGAGTTCACAAAATGTCTCGAATAATTAAATTGCATTGATGCAGAATAGACTTACATGGGCTGGTCAAAAAGTTCTAAGCTTGACTAACTTTCAACTATGGTTCATAACAAATTGAACTAGTCAGTGTAGTACATTGTGTGAGTAGCTCTTTGCAAGTGTATTTGGTCTGTTGAGGCCGTTTGTATATAAGTGACAACGTGATAGAGGGTCCGAATGGACACAGGAATGGAAAAGAACGAGTACCGATCAGTCATCAAGTTTTGAGAAAAGTACTCCCAAACAAATTCATGACCGCATGTCACAAGTGTATGGGGATATGTGCCCTAGCTATTCCACTGTTAAACGTTGGGGAGCTATGTTTACAGCTGGGAGAACAAGCTTTGATGTTGGTCTGGGCGTCCCTCAACTTCCATCAATGAAGAGTCCATCAAAGAGATATAAAGACTCATACTGTCAGATAGACGCTGAGCTTGAGGAAGACACAGGTAGGTCTAAGCCATGGATCCATTGAAACTACTATTCATGAACATTTACAGATGAATAGGATATCTTCTCGTTGGGTGCCAAAGTTTCTAAATTCTGATCTTAAGGAAAAAGAAACTGACATTGCCAGAGAAAATATTGAGCTAATTGAGAAGGATTTCGTCAAATTCAAAAAGAGATTAGCAACGGGTGACCAAACATGGGTCTACAACTATGATCCCGAGTCAAAACGTCAATCCGTGTAATGGCACTATTCCACTTCTCCGACACAAAATTAATTCAAGTCTCCAAGATCAGTGGAGAAAGTTGAAAGCCACTGTATTCTTTGATGCAAAGGGTGTGATCTTTGTTGATTACTTAGCAAGTCAAAAGACGATTACCGGTGCCTACTATGCTCATTTGCTTCATCGCCTGAGAGATTCTATCAAACAAAAACGGCGAAGAATGCTGCCTGCTGGAGTTCTACCAATTAATTTATAATAACAATGCCTCTTCTCACACTTCCCGACTTGCAAAGGCTACTGTGATATAATGTGGCTTCGAAGCGCTTCCTCGCCCTCCATACTCACCAGACCTGGCAAAAAGTTATTTCCACCTGCTTCCTAAACTGAAAGAACACCCTATGACGACAACGATGACCTCAAAGCTGCAGTGAATGGGTTTTTCGGTGGCTTCAGAAAACTTCTACCTGACTGCAATTGAAAAGCTTCTCTATCGATATGAGAAGTATATTGAAATGCAGGGAGATTATGTTAAAAAATAGAATTAAAAACACTTTCACAATTGTTGGTTTTGTTTGTTAGGCTTTGAACTTTTTGACCAGCTCTAGCATTGTCTTTCAGTGCGACATTTCAGTACCGGCGGGAGTTCACTTGATGTATGAATTTTCTAGCACCTGTATCGAACCTCTGCATGCAACCGCTTTGATAACCTTCCTCTTTAGACTTATACATGTGATAGATTTATTTCATACAGTTCAGCACATGCTATTGTTTTGAAACAGACTCTAAACTAAATAGAATTCTGTTAGTTTGATACTACTACTGGGATTATCTGAAAGTATACATTCTTTAATGAAACAGCAGTGTCTGGTAGGTTCGTAGAAAACATTATGTTGGACACAATGGGATGTATTTTTATATCAATGCAGTTTCAGGCACATTTCAACATGGTGTTTGGTGTTATAATGTAACCGGATATATTTTGTTAAGAACACGTCAGCAGTGATTTTTGCAAATCACATTAATAAAAAAAAAATAAAAAACGAACTGTGAAATTCGAATTTGGCCGAAGGTCAATATTTGAGAACGCCTCGATAAATCAAATAGAAACAGTTACATCCAGTTTATGTGTGCTTAAGATACCTGTATGTCCGATTATGTCTTCAGTATAAAATTAGGTTTATCAACTTTCTCTCATGATATACCGTCGGTTATTTCAGCGCTGTGTTAAAGGTTATTCAGACAATTTCCTGTACCATTTGAAGTACAAATAAAGATCCCGAATAATAATAATAATAATATATTGTTCTTGGTTCATATCAATACCACCCTATAGCCCTGAGCAATCTGTAACTGCCCGGTAACTTCTTTGAATGAGTGAGTGAGTATGGTTTTACGCCGCTTTTAGCAATATTTCATCAATATCACTGTGGAGGACACCAGAAATGGGCTTCTCACATTGGAAACATGTGGAGAATCGGACCCGGGTCGGTCGACCACTTTAACCACAATCCTACCCCACTGCCCCCTTCATATATATGAACATTGTAGGGGGCTATAAAAATCAAATACTATTTACTGAATATGATCGTTTGACACAATAGTGGCGTATATTACCATTACAAAGTGCCTGTTTAACTTCCCCAAAAAGATAGATGTATGTTTCAACGTGGTTTGAAATTTGTGATTGATTAAAGTGAGTACTTCACAGTCACAATTATTCCACCTTTTCTACTAATGCTATTAGTAGGCCATTTACATTGTGCTATATTTCCACAAAACACAGGGGCATGTTCAATGCGCTACACTATTATAACCCTGGTCATTGGCTCAGTGTGCAATCTATTTCATTCTCAGCTCCCTAGGGAGTACACTGTTCAAGGCGCTACACTATTATTATAACCCTGGTCACTGGATCAGTGTGCATTCTATTTTATTCTCAGCTCCCTAGGGAGTACACAATCCAAGCTGCCTGTGATGCACTAGAAGGTTAACAGTAACATTGCCATCTCATCCTACCTGGTACCCATCACAGCTGGCTGAATAGGGGCATATTTCGAACAAAGTCTCTTGCCTTAGGAGATACTACGTCTGTTACATGTTCTTCAATGTAGGACAGGAGCGAAGCCAAAGAAACTCTCAGGAATCAAGCAGTCACCCATCCAAATAATCTCCGTGACCAACGTTGGTTAACTTGATATAACACGATGACCACATAATAACAGCTGTGTGGGAGATAAGCATGGCATACATACTTGGGACATTTTCTTTCCCGGAACATTCACAGGAGATGGATGAAAGCGTAAGCAGACCAATGTTCGGTTCATGGGTACCATTATCGGTACAAAGTGTGACACTCTTTGTATCACCAACCCAGATAATGCTAAATGCAGCGTCCAATCCAACTCACTCACATAAGGGTTCTAATTATAGGAGTGTTATTATAGGGAAATAGCAGTGTAATAGCAGTGTTATAGAAGGGTTAAAATCACTCGACTGTTATTGTGAGCAATAAAAGCTGAAGTGAACTGGTCCTTGGTTCACCCCATTGGTTCATCCGATCTCCTGTTCTTACACCGGCGATGTATCTTTCAAGGCACCAGTTCTACATGTCATTACAATCAACATTGTCTTAGTAATAAGCTTCATACCATCACATCCGCCGTCACTGTAGGCCCAGTCGAGGCGATTTTCGGGTTGGCAACAATATTCAGAGATAACTGCCCACACCAAGTCCATAAGGCGATCTTCCCAGCACTTGCGATACGCACAGCCATTCACCTCATCAGAAGTACATCCTAATAATAACACATGTGTATTGAGCAGTATAATATATAGGCTATATATGTATAAGCAAAGTTAAATATCAAATGAGTTAATACAAATAGTTTTAAACATAATTTGACTTTATATATAATATGTCTGTCTTAAAAAGGGTTTTTTCTATATTCACAAAAACTGAATACCATGGGTAGGTACATCTTTGTAGAATTAGATTGACCGCTACATAATTCTTGCAAATATCGTATTCAAAACATCGGAATCGACGTATAAATTAGGTTCATGTCTATCAGTTTTAGAGAGAGATTGTTTTATATTCATAACGATTTAATATTCTAAAGCTTAAATCTAGCAACGTCATCGCTTTACTCGTGTCGCTGGCTGTGCACCAATCTGGAAGTATATCTCTATTGCTTATATACATATTTCTCTCTAACACATCATACAAGGGGCTGACAAGTACTTACGTGGGTGGTACAGTTCTGAAAGGAAAGAAAGGGGAATTTGATCTGATCACAGTATTAACATTCCATTTGCTTGTAACTGGTTACACTTTGTTCATTGTGCTACGAAGAATTGGTTGACTTATTGCATAATTCAAATAAGCATTGTGAAGAAGTGTAAGTTATGAAATGCCTATAATTTGCTACAATGAGTTTGTACAGTGTGCGATTGTTTTGTGTTGGAAGAATGTATGGTATGAATAGTGAATGATGGTGTGAGAATAGTGAGGCATAATGTGTGATGGTGTGAGAATAGTGAGGCATAGTGTGTCATGGTGTGAGAATAGTGAGGCATAATGTGTTGTAATGTTAGAATAGTGAGGCATAGTGTGTCATGGTGTGAGAATAGTCAGGCATAATGTGTCATGGTGTGTGGTGGTGTGAGAAGAGTGAGGCATGGTGTGTCATGGTGTGTGATAGTGTGAGCATTGTGAGGCTTAATGTGTCATGGTGTGAGAATAGTCAGGCATAATGTGTCATTGTGTGAGAATAGTGAGACATAGTGTGTCATGGCTTGAGATTAGTGAGGCATAATATGACATGGTGTGTGGTGGTGTGAGAATAGTGAGGCATAATGTGTCATGGTGTGTGATGTGTGAGAATAGTGAGGCATAGTGTGTCATGGTGTGAGAATAGTGAGGCATAGTGTGTCATGGTGTGAGAATAGTAAGGCATAGTGTGTCATGGTGTGAGAATAGTGAGGCTTAATTTGTGTGTCATGGTGTGAGAATAGTGAGGCATAGTGTGTCATGGTGTGAGAATAGTGAGGCATAGTGTATAGTGGAGTGAGAATAGTGAGGCATAGTGTGCGATGTTGTGAGTATTGGGTATGATAGTGTCTCATATCACTAGGTAGTGTGTGGTTCTGCGGTCATAATATACTGAGTCAAATTAAAAACTTCACATTTTTAAAAAAAGTAATCCCATATATGATATACAACGGACAAATGTATCAGAGGAGGTAATTTTTAATCATTAATGTCCAAGGAAGGATTTTAATTAACGGTGGTAACCATAATTTTTTCCAAGCATCTACGGTATTCGGTAATAACATCAACAGTTTAAATCATAAATCCCAAGCACACAAGTTCAGTAGCGTGTATGGCCACCGTGTGCGTTGACAACTGCCACACAACGCCTCCGCATGGACCTTGTGATGCTTGTGAACACATGATTGGGAAGACGACGCCATTGTTGCTGCAAAATGGTGCCAAGATCTTGCAAATTATGTGGTTGGTTCTGGAGAGTGCGCAGACTTCTGACAAGAGCATCCCAGACGTGTCCGATGGGATTGAGGTCGGGAGACCTTGACGGCCAGTCCAAGACGTTGACTCCCGCATTCTGAAGGAAATTCCTTGTCAAAATTGCTGTGTGGGGTCTGGCATTGTCGTATTGGAAGATCAAACCGGGTCCATGTGCTGCCATAAAAGGCAGAAGTTCTGGTGCCAGTACCTGGTCGCGGAAAGCAGCAGCCTTGTGGTTGCCACGGATGACAAGAAGCCTGGAACGTGCATTGCCACAGAAAGCACCCCACACATGACACTTCCGCCTCGAAATCTGTCAACTTCCTGTACACAACACTGGGCGTATCGTTCATGACGGCGCCTCCACACCCTCGCCCTACCATCAGCAAATCGAAGATTAAATCGGGATTCATCACTGAAGGCGACTTGATTCCAATTCCTCCGAGTCCATCGTAAGTGTCGCTGTGCCCACAATTGACGTTGACGTATGTGTAATTGAGTCAGAATCGGCCCGCAGTTTGGCCGTCGTGCTTGAAAATGAGCAGTTCTCGGACGGTTTTGAACAGTTTGCGCACTCAGTCTACCCCTAAACAGTTCATTTCTGGTTGATGTAGCCGTCAAAAATCGGTTACGGAGGTGACGTAAGACAATCTGACGATCCTCTGCATGTGACGTCACACGTGAACGACCTGGCCGAGGGCGATCGTCCTTGTGACTTCAGCTACGGACGTTCCCGATGCCGATGGCACGTTCACGATGCACATTTGAAAGGCGTGGCATGACAAATGGCCGTAAAGTCTTTTGTTTTCTTGTGTTTTTCTTTTTTTGTTAATGACTGCTAACAAGTATGGCAGAAAACACGTGCGGTATTATGGCCACGTGATCAGTTGCGCATGAAAAACCACTTTTGACTCTAAAGTGCTGTGCACATGATTTTTATCGAAAACGGGTGTTATCAGAAGACAATACATGGCCATTACTGTTTAAATACACAATAAGGGCCCACAATGATACCTGGTCAAAATGTTCATATTTTAGGATTGTGAAGTTTTTAATTTGGTTCAGTATATATGTGTGATAGAATGGTTATGGTGTGCGATTGTGTAGACGGTGTTATTGTGTGGATAAGGTGTGTGACTGTGTAGACAGTGTTATTGTGTAGATATGGTGTGTGACTTTGTGGACGATGTTATTGTGTGGAAATGGTGTGTGACTGTGTGGACGGTGTTATTTTGTGGACATGGTGTGTGACTGTGTGGGCGGTGTTGTGGTGTAGATATGGTGTGTGACTGTGTTTACGGTGTTATTGTGTAAATATGGTGTGTCACTGTGTGGACCGTGTTATTCGTTGGATATGGTGTGTGACTCTGTAGACAGTGTTATTGTTCGGGTATAGTGTGGACATAGTCTATAGACATGGTATCAACATTTCATTACTACCTGGAAACGTAGCGTAGCAATCCGTGTGCCAGCTGTACATCACAAACTCTTCACAGCATTCGAGGGTCAAAGACGGCTGGGTCACCCAACTCCCGCTCACACAGTAGAGATCCGTGCAATGACTGTAACCCTGTTGTAGGAGCCCGTTACCAGAACACATTGCTGAAATAGTATAGCAACTTTTAACATAACTCCTGGACAAGCGTAAATCCATTTAACGTAATTTTCATGTTATCGATATTGCGGCCATGTTGAAATAAGAACGTTAAACATACGCTTGATGTTATTGATATTGATATAGATGTCAGTGCGGCTCTGTAAACTAGCTTGGAATTATCTGAGCACGTTTAGAGGCATCATTGTTTGGGTCAATAACACGGACACCCAACTTCATCAACCAGTTGATTTCAATTATGGAAAACTACGACATATTTTAGTATTCGTTATGTACACCATATCCTGTATTGAAATGCAAAAATTACGATGTTTAACGAAAGCTTACCAATTGTACTAAATATACTCATTGATGTAGGAGCAGTTATCTGAGCTTGTGGGTTTCACTAAATGAGTAAATGTGTATGACATATATGTCACTTGGGGTTTTCTCCAAGAAATAGGCCATGATATAACTGAATACTGTTCGAAGCGGCGTTGAACCCAATTTCGTTACTCGTTTCACGAAAGGACAGAGATGAAGAATAACTAATAGTATGGAACTCCTAGATGAGACATTCTCGCCCTTCCACAAAAGCAGAAAATATCATGAATAACCAAAGCCCGACAGCGAAAATACGCGACACCGAGACCTTCTTTATATTTGTCGCATTGTCGCAGTTTGAATAATGTTAAAAAAGATGTTTCAAAAGGATGACAATGCGACAAGGTGACATTTCAAGGTCAAAATATGTCGCGTTGTCGCTCCATCTAAAATGTGTAAAAGTCTCATCAACGAGAAAATGTCCTTTCTAAGACTCCCTGTTTATTTGTTTGTTTTTTTATAAAGCCGCACTCTACAATATTTCAGCTATATGGCGGCGGTCTGTTAATAATCGAGTCTGGACCAGAGAATCCAGTGATTAATATCATGAGCATCGATCCACGCAATTCGATACGATGACATGCATAAACCTGACCACACATGTATACTGTGATAAGTAGTCATGTAACATTTGATAACGTAACTTGGTATAAATACCTGATGTCGTTGGATATGTTGTCGTTGTTGTCGTTGTTGTCGTTGTCGTTGACGGTTCTACAGGACAAAAATATGAAAACAATATAAAGGCAGACAATTTATCAATTGGAACCTGATAAATCATTTTCACCTTCATGAAAAGGATTTGTTTTTGTTAGAAAGTGACCTGTACCGTCAAAGTTCACCTATACAAATTCGCACGTCTAGTGGCGCTGCCAGATATGCCAGAGAGTATAATTAGGAAATGTTCCTGTGAAACCAAAAACATCTATATACATCGTTTGCTGATGATCGATAAATTCAGAACCAACGATAAAACACATCCCTGTTTCACAGTAAAAAATATTGGAAATACCAAGTTTCATATCTGAACAGTTTTTTCAATAACGTGGACCTAAACGATGACAGTCACCAAAAAGTGTATTCAATATGCTAACGACCAAAAGAACATTTACCAAATTGAAAATGGAATGTCAAAAATATTATCAGCTATTATCGAATGCAACTTATTGCAGAAACATAACCTGATCACATCAACAGTTTCTGGAGAGAAGATGTTGGCAAAGGGCACCGCTGCGCACAAGCTATTGATTTGCCCCAGGATTTTCCACGGCAACTAAATGTCTTACCTGTCGTAGTAGGAGGAAACATCACTGAAATTAGATGAGGAAACCTTGATTTACTTATTTGACATCACTAAATGTAATCATGTCTTCAAAAATATAATAATTTAAAATCCCAAGGTTGCCTTGGTATTATGAACGGTATATTGTGAACAGCTAAAGCAAAACAATCACTCGACAGCTACTATGAGCAATAATAGCTGAGGTGAACTGGTCCTTGGTACACCCCATCTTCTGTTCTTACACCGGCGATGTATCTATCAAGGCACCAGTTGTATATGTCATTACAATCAACATTGTCTTAGTAATAAGCTTCATACCATCACATCCGCCGTCACTGTAGGCCCAGTCGAGGCGATTTTCGGGTTGGCAACAATATTCAGAGATAACTGCCCACACCAAGTCCATAAGGCGACCTTCCGAGCACTTGCGATACGCACAGCCATTCACCTCATCAGAAGTGCATCCTAATAATAACACATGTGTATTGAGCAGTATAATATATAGGCTATATATGTATAAGCAAAGTTAAATATCAAATGAGTTAATACAAATAGGTTCACTCAAAATTTTATTTTGTATATCTTTACAGATTTTAATACTTTAGTGCAGACTTCATCACAAGTGCTTGACCAAAATTACATGAAAAGTATCTACTCATAATTTTACATTTCATGTCTGGCTGTCTTAAAAAGTATTATTTTATATTCATAACAATTTATTATTCTAAAACTTAATTCTTTTGATAAAGTGTTTTAAAATATTACATGGACACATAGCAACATCATAGATTTACTGGCTGTGCACCAATCTGACGTTATATCTTTATTTCGTATATACATTATACACGATGGTTGACATGAACTTACGTGGGAGGTATAGTTCTGAAAGGAAAGAAAGGTCATTTGTTTATAAACATTTACAATTTGTTCATTGCCATACCAAGAAATTGTTTGACTATGTGGATATAACTTCTTTCAAATAAACATTGTGAACAAGCGTAAACTATCAATTGTTAATGCAAAAATAACCAGCCTAGATTTTCCGCGAAAACAGGTTCCACTTGGCGTAATGGGCAAATAGCTGTAGAAATTATATGAATGGACCCCTGAAAATCAGTGATGACAGTAGGTGTTCGCGAAAAGGGTATGCTTGCTCTGCATGTCCACAAGTTATGAATTGCCTTCAAATGGGTACAATGCATGCGTAAATAAGTTATTTCGCGTGTGCATTCAGCAGTATTACAGCTGTCTGTAGGTGGTTTGTGTGATGGTATGAGAATGGTGTGAAATCTTGTAGGCAGAGTGAGTAATCGTTTGAAAAAAGTGAGTCATGTTGTAGGCAAAGTGTGTGATGGTGTGGCAATAGTGTGAAATATTGTAGACAAAGTGTGTGATGGTGTTAAAATAATGTGTCATGTTGTAGGCAAGGTGTGTGATGGTATGAGCATAGTGGGAAATGTTGTAGGCAAAAATGTGTGACGATACGAGAATTGTGTGAAATCTTGTAGGCAGAGTGTGGGATGGTTTGAAAAAAGTGAGTCATGTTGTAGGCAAAGTGTGTGATGGTGTGACAATAGTGTGAAATGTTGTAGGCAAAGTGCGTGACAGTATGAGAATAGTGTGAAATCTTGTGAATGAATGAATGATGTTTGAATGAATGAATGATGTTTATTCTCGTAAATCAGGGCAGTGATACAGAGATGTAATTGGATACAGAAATTAGACACAATTGGAGAAAACATGTCAGTGGCAGAGTGTGTGATGGTTTGAAAATGTGAGTCATGTTGTAAGCAAAGTGTGTGATGGTGTGACAATACTGTGCCATGTTGTAGGCAAGGTGTGTGATGGTGTGAAAATAGTGTGAAATCTTGTAGGTAGTGTGTGTGATGGTATGAGCATAGTGTGAAATGTTGTAGGTATAGTGTGTGATGGTGTGAGAATAGTGTGAAATGTTGTAGGCAAGGTGTGTTATGGTGTGAAAATAGTCTGAAATCTTGTAGGCAGAGTGTGTGAGAAAAGAGTGAAATGTTGAAGGCGGAGTGTGTGATGGTGTGAAAATATTGTGAAATGGTGCAGGCAAGTTGTGTGATCATGTGAAAATAGTGTGAAATATTGTCGGCAGAGTGTGTGGTGGTGTGAAAATAATGTGAAATATTGTAGGTAGTGTGAGTGGTGGTATGAGAATAGAGTGCAATGTTGTAAGTAAAGTGTTTGATGGTGTGATAATAGAGTGAAATATTGTAGGTAGTGTGTCTGATTCAATGTTGCAGGCGGAGTGTGTGATGGTGTGAGAATAGAGTGCAATGTTGTAGGTAGTGTGTGTGATGGTGTGAGAATAGTGTGAAATCTTGTAGGCGGAGTTTGTGATGGTGTGATAATAGTGTGTCATGTTGCAGGCAGAGTGTGTAATGGTGTGAGGCTATTGTGTTGTAGGCATTTACATTCCTCTTTTGTACTGGATTCCAAAGCTCAATTTAAAATCCATACACAATGAGATATAATGCTGGGTCAAGCAAATGTACCACCAAATCCCCATCCCAACGGTTAACCATAATCCTTAATACAACAAGAGAACGTACCTGCGACAAGTGGGATTAAAACCATGTGATTTCTAATGAACCCAAAAGTGTTTCTTGACGTTTTACAATAACAACGATGTTCAATTCTGTCAAATAATTTTGATTTTTCAACTTTGTACACCATTATCCCACATGCCAACTTATGGAAAAGTCTTCATTCCTTGATCCATGGGGCTTTTGTTACAATATATATAGAAACATTTACATGTATATCTTCACAGGTTCAGGTCAGTTGTCAAAAATGAGGCAAATGCCATCTGAACTTTAAATTTGGGGGTAGGATATTTAGGCAAAACGTAGACATCCCAATGGGCACCATCTGTGCTTCCCCCTCCTGCTCATCTGTTCGTATAGGCAAAGTCAAAACAAGGTGATCTTGCCAAGAAGTTGAACTTAATATTCAGCATTTTTGATGATATGATATCGTTAAACAACCATCAAATAACCAATTTCCTGCCGCTGATTTACCCACCTCTACTAGAACTATAGGAGATCAGAGAGACCGCCTCATCTCTTTCATAATTAGGTCTATGCATAAAGACTGTATAGCAAGAAGGTGACTTCAACTTTTTCTTTCTGTTCAGCAATATTCCTGCAGCTCCAGCCAATCACAGCCTTTGAGGTACAATAGGGCATGTTCGATTGTATGGTATACATGCGGTGGTAATTTCCAAATTTGATGCATCAGTGACAAGAATAATGTCCGATGCAATTTTCTACTTTGACTTGTACCATATGTTCCCGTGTTTTTTCAGGTGAACAATTGACTTGCCTTTGGTTGTGTTTATGACGGTGCCACCGGTAATGATAGTGATTCATAAACACATGTTCATGATATAGTCGGCGTGTGTGTCGGGGGGGGAGAGGGGGGGGCTGGGGGGGAGGGGGGGTGTGGGTGTCGGTGGGTGTAGATATTATGTTTGATTGTGTTGACCTGATGTTTGATTGTGTGGACATGGTATGTGTGATTGTGGGGACATGCTGTTTTATTGTGATGGCATTGTGTGATTGTGTGGATATGGTTTGTGACAGCGTGAACATAGTGTGTAGAAATGGTAACAACATTTCTTAACTACCTGGAAACGTGTTGTAGCAATCCTGGGACCAGGGAGAGTTGTGCATCACAAACTCTTCACAGCATGTGAGGGTCAAAGACGGCTGGGTCGCCCAATTCCCGCTCACACAGTAGAGATCCCAGCAATGACTGTAACCCTGTTGTAGCAGCCCGTTACCAGAACACATTGCTGAAATATTACAGGATTTCTTACAAATAATTCCTTGACTATAAGAAACCTTTGAACCCAAATTCACTCCTTGTTTCACGAAAGGAAAGAGTTTGAATAATTGATGGCATATTATGGAGGCAATAAAGTGAACGAAAAGTTAGTATTTACTTATGCCGTAATCTACATGAACAGGTCTGTGGAAACTGCGGAAGTGTCAGATTCGATCGAATTGTACATTTATTTTTTTAATTTAAAGTCAGCAAGACTCTAAACAAGCAGTTATATAATGTAATTTAGTATAAATACGTGTTGTCGTTGGCTCTGTCACTGTCGTCGTTGTTGGCGACGGTGTTGACGTTGTCGTAGTCGTAATCGGTTCTGCAGAAACAAATATGAAAACAATAAAAGGACAGAACTTCTGTACTGGAACCGGAAATGACAATGACAAAAACATGTGAAAAAACCAACACTCACAGCAAATATCTAAAACTAAGTTTTACCTGTTTCATAGATACCAATGGCACATCTTTCCGGCAAGTAGGTGTAGGTGCTGCAACAGTGCTCAGTCATGGCCGGCTCCGGTCTCTGCCATTTGCCGTCATGGCATCGCATCCAGTAGCAGTCCGAATTGATGTGAGTGTCCGAATCCTGGCACTCAGCTGTGGAGGAAGACATTGCAGTGACACCTTGGTACGTGGAAGGAGGAAGACATAACAGTGAAACCTTGGTAACATGGAGTGAGGAACACATTGCAGTGACACCTTGGTAACATGGAGTGAGGAAGACATTTAAGTGACACCTTGGTACGTGGAAGGAGGAAGACATTACACACATTGCAGTGACACCTTGGTAACGTTGATCGAGGAAGACATTGCAGTGACACCTTGGTAACATGGAGTGAGGAAGACATTGCAGTGGCACCTTGGTACGTGGAAGGAGGAAGACATTACACACATTGCAGTGACACCTTGGTAACATGGAGTGAGGAAGACATTACAGTGACACCTTGGTACGTGGAAGGAGGAAGACATTACACACATTGCAGTGGCACCTTGGTAACGTTGAGTGAGGAAGACATTACAGTGACACCTTGGTACGTGGAAGGAGGAAGACATTACACACATTGCAGTGACACCTTGGTAACATGGAGTGAAGAAGACATTACAGTGACACCTTGGTACGTGGAAGGAGGAAGACATTACACACATTGCAGTGACACCTTGTTAACATGGAGTGAGGAAGACATTGCAGTGACACCTTGGTACGTGGAAGGAGGAAGACATTACAGTGAAACCTTGGTAACGTTGAGTGAGGAAGACATTGGAGTGACACCTTGGTACGTGAAAGGATGAAGACATTGCAGTGACACCTTGGTACGTGGAGGGAGGAAGACATTGCAGTGAAGCCTTGGTAACGTTGAGGGAGGAAGACAATGTACTGAAACCTTGGTAACGTGGTAAGAGGAAGACATTGCAATGAAGCCTTGGTAAGGCGGGGTGAGCAAGACATTGTATTGAAACCTTGGTAACATGGCGGGAGGAAGACATTGTAGTGAAACATTGGTAACATGGTGGGAGGAAGACACTGTAGGGAAACCTTGGTAACGTGGAAGTAGTTCGACACTGTAGTAAAACCTTGGTAACATGGTGGGAGGAAGACATTCCACTGAAACCTTGGTAACATGGAGGGAGGAAGACATTACAGTGAAACCTTAGTAACGTGAAGGGAGGAAGACATTGCACCGAAACCTTGGTAACGTGGTAGGAGGAAGACATTGCAGTGAAACCTTGGTACCGTGGAGGGAGGAAGACATTGCAGTGGGAACCTTCTTAACGTGGACGGAGGAAGTCGTTGTATTTATACTTTGGTACGTGGATTGAAGAAGACATAGCAGTGAAACCTTGGTAACGTGGAAGTAGGTCGACATTGTAGTAAAACGTTGGTAACATGGCGGGAAAAAACAGGATAGTGAAACCTTGGTAACGTGGAGGGAGGAAGACATTGCAGGGAAACCTTGGTAATGTGGTAGAAGGAAGACATTGCACTAAAACCTTGGTAACAGGGAGGGAGGAAGACATTGCAGTGAAACCTTGGTAGCGTGGAGGAGGAAGGCATTGTAGTGAAACCTTAGTACGTGGAAGGAGGAAGACATTGCAGTGAAGCCTTGGTAGCATGGAAGGAGGAATCATTCCATGTTTCAGCATACATAGTTGATTCTTTCAAGGAACCTCTTCACCTTGTGTCTTTTTTCTTAACTTACGTGTGCTTGAAGGTGGTGTTGTTGTCAAAAGGTCTGAAATGAAATTGATACACCTCGTTTAAGATTATATACTTTATTTATAAAATAACATGAACAAAGCAAGAATGAATTCAAAATGATCTCATTAACGTTAGCAGATGATGTTTGTGATGTCGCCATTATATTTAAGTTATATTATAGTAAATTAAATCAGATTTCTGCTTGTATTAGTTCATGAGGTATCATTGATGCTTTTAAGTTTTTAATAAGTGTTTATACCAGGGTACAGCTGCAGACATCGGGACGACCGGGTCCACGTACAACAGAGTAATGTTTCGGAATCGTCGCGCACCGTCAGTGTCTGCATGTTCATGTAACAGTCGCCGCAGAAGGCGTACTGACCACAGATGTCGTGGTGATAGAGCTTCATCTCGCATGCTGAAACAGGCGAGACATGCATGGTCGGTATGTCACATATGATTATGAAGTCATATTCTATATGGAAGACGAATATGCTGATTATGCATCATCTACGAATTCAATAAAAGCAGATATGTGAACAACATCGATCTTAAGAGTCAAAACTGAGGGTTTATTTGTTCGGAGTCAGTACATCATCCCTTGTGACAAGGATTTCAGTTTGGCGTTTCCTTATCAACAAAAGGTCTTCATCAACTGAATCAAGTGCTTAAATTGGGAGGTTACGTCTACTTTTAGAAGAAATAATTAACAGTAACTTACGGCATGGTTTGGTTGTTGGAACTGAAATAAAGATACATATCTACATGTATACATATGTAACATGTACAATCGACTTTCAATATTAAAGGGTAAAATGCGTACAACCGGTGTAACTTTAGGCGTTTCTCCCTGAATAAGCCATGATATAACTGATTACTTCTTGCAACAGCGTTAACCAAAATTCACTTCTTGTTTCACGAAAGGAAACAGTTGAATAATTGATGGCATATCATGGAGGAAATACAGTGAACGAAAATTATTTACTTATGCCGTCGTCGTCTGCATGTTGTATTTTGAGGGGAAGATTATGCACTCATATAGAGACACCCTGAACAGGTCTGTGGAAACTGCGGAAGTGTCAGATTCGATCGCATTCTACATTTATTTATAGTCATGTAGACTATAAACAAGCAGTTATATAACGTTTGATAATGTAATTTAGTATAAATACGTGTTGTCGTTGGCTCTGTCACTGTCGTCGTTGTTGGCGACGGTGTTGACGTTGTCGTAGTCATAATCGGTTCTGCAGAAACAAATATGAAAACAATAAAAGGACAGAACTTCTGTACTGGAACCGGAAATGACAATGACAAAAACATGTGAAATAAACAACACTCACAGCAAATAACTAAAACTAAGTTTTACCTGTTTCATAGATACCAATGGCACATCTTTCCGGCAAGTAGGTGTAGGTGCTGCAACAGTGCTCAGTCATGGCCGGCTCCGGTCTCTGCCACTTGCCGTCATGGCATCGCATCCAGTAGCAGTCCGAATTGATGTGAGTGTCCGAATCCTGGCACTCAGCTGTGAAGGAAGACATTGCAGTGACACCTTGGTAACATGGAGTGAGGAACACATTGCAGTGACACCTTGGTAACATGGAGTGAGGAAGACATTGGAGTGACACCTTGGTACGTGGAAGGATGAAGACATTACAGTGAAACCTTGGTATTATGGAGTGAGGAAGACATTGGAGTGACACCTTGGTACGTGGATTGAAGAAGACATAGCAGTGAAACCTTGGTAACGTGGAAGTAGGTCGACATTGTAGTGAAACGTTGGTAACATGGCGGGAAAAGACAGGATAGTGAAACCTTGGTAACGTGGAGGGAGGAAGACATTGCAGTAAAACCTTGGTAATGTGGTAGAAGGCAGACGTTGCAGTGAAACCTTGGTAACGTGGAGGGAGGAAGACATTGCAGTGAAACCTTGGTATCATAGAAGGAGGAAGACATTGCAGTGAACACTTGGTAACGTGGATTGAGGAAGACATTGCAGTGAAACCTTGGTAACAGGGAGGGAGGAAGACCTTGCAGTGCAACCCTGGTGACGTGGAGCGAGTAAGACATTGCAGTGAAAGCCTGGTGACGTGGAGGGAGGAAGACATTGCAGGGAAACCTTGGAAACGTGAGGTGAGGAAGACATTGTATTGAAACCTTGGTAACATGGCGGGACGAAGACATTGTAGTGAAACCTTGGTAACTTGGTGGGGGTAGACATTGTGGAGGAGGAAGGCATTGTAGTGAAACCTTAGTACGTGGAAGGAGGAAGACATTGCAGTGAAGCCTTGGTAGCATGGAAGGAGGAATCATTCCATGTTTCAGCATACATAGTTGATTCTTTCAAGGAACCTCTTCACCTTGTGTCTTTTTTCTTAACTTACGTGTGCTTGAAGGTGGTGTTGTTGTCAAAAGGTCTGAAATGAAATTGATACACCTCGTTTAAGATTATATACTTTATTTATAAAATTACATGAACAAAGCAAGAATGAATTCAAAATGATCTCATTAACGTTAGCAGATGATGTTTGTGATGTCGCCATTATATTTAAGTTATATTATAGTAAATTAAATCAGATTTCTGCTTGTATTAGTTCATGAGGTATCATTGATGCTTTTAAGTTTTTAATAAGTGTTTATACCAGGGTACAGCTGCAGACATCGGGACGACCGGGTCCACGTACAACAGAGTAATGTTTCGGAATCGTCGCGCACCGTCAGTGTCTGCATGTTCATGTAACAGTCGCCGCAGAAGGCGTACTGACCACAGATGTCGTGGTGATAGAGCTTCATCTCGCATGCTGAAACAGGCGAGACATGCATGGTCGGTATGTCACATATGATTATGAAGTCATATTCTATATGGAAGACGAATATGCTGATTATGCATCATCTACGAATTCAATAAAAGCAGATATGTGAACAACATCGATCTTAAGAGTCAAAACTGAGGGTTTATTTGTTCGGAGTCAGTACATCATCCCTTGTGACAAGGATTTCAGTTTGGCGTTTCCTTATCAACAAAAGGTCTTCATCAACTGAATCAAGTGCTTAAATTGGGAGGTTACGTCTACTTTTAGAAGAAATAATTAACAGTAACTTACGGCATGGTTTGGTTGTTGGAACTGAAATAAAGATACATATCTACATGTATACATATGTAACATGTACAATCGACTTTCAATATTAAAGGGTAAAATGCGTACAACCGGTGTAACTTTAGGCGTTTCTCCCTGAATAAGCCATGATATAACTGATTACTTCTTGCAACAGCGTTAACCAAAATTCACTTCTTGTTTCACGAAAGGAAACAGTTGAATAATTGATGGCATATCATGGAGGAAATACAGTGAACGAAAATTATTTACTTATGCCGTCGTCGTCTGCATGTTGTATTTTGAGGGGAAGATTATGCACTCATATAGAGACACCCTGAACAGGTCTGTGGAAACTGCGGAAGTGTCAGATTCGATCGCATTCTACATTTATTAATAGTCATGTAGACTATAACCAAGCAGTTATATAACGTTTGATAATGTAATTTAGTATAAATACGTGTTGTCGTTGGCTCTGTCACTGTCGTCGTTGTTGGCGACGGTGTTGACGTTGTCGTAGTCATAATCGGTTCTGCAGAAACAAATATGAAAACAATAAAAGGACAGAACTTCTGTACTGGAACCGGAAATGACAATGACAAAAACATGTGAAATAAACAACACTCACAGCAAATAACTAAAACTAAGTTTTACCTGTTTCATAGATACCAATGGCACATCTTTCCGGCAAGTAGGTGTAGGTGCTGCAACAGTGCTCAGTCATGGCCGGCTCCGGTCTCTGCCACTTGCCGTCATGGCATCGCATCCAGTAGCAGTCCGAATTGATGTGAGTGTCCGAATCCTGGCACTCAGCTGTGAAGGAAGACATTGCAGTGACACCTTGGTAACATGGAGTGAGGAACACATTGCAGTGACACCTTGGTAACATGGAGTGAGGAAGACATTGGAGTGACACCTTGGTACGTGGAAGGATGAAGACATTACAGTGAAACCTTGGTATTATGGAGTGAGGAAGACATTGGAGTGACACCTTGGTACGTGGATTGAAGAAGACATAGCAGTGAAACCTTGGTAACGTGGAAGTAGGTCGACATTGTAGTGAAACGTTGGTAACATGGCGGGAAAAGACAGGATAGTGAAACCTTGGTAACGTGGAGGGAGGAAGACATTGCAGTAAAACCTTGGTAATGTGGTAGAAGGCAGACGTTGCAGTGAAACCTTGGTAACGTGGAGGGAGGAAGACATTGCAGTGAAACCTTGGTATCATAGAAGGAGGAAGACATTGCAGTGAACACTTGGTAACGTGGATTGAGGAAGACATTGCAGTGAAACCTTGGTAACAGGGAGGGAGGAAGACCTTGCAGTGCAACCCTGGTGACGTGGAGCGAGTAAGACATTGCAGTGAAAGCCTGGTGACGTGGAGGGAGGAAGACATTGCAGGGAAACCTTGGAAACGTGAGGTGAGGAAGACATTGTATTGAAACCTTGGTAACATGGCGGGACGAAGACATTGTAGTGAAACCTTGGTAACTTGGTGGGGGTAGACATTGTGGAGGAGGAAGGCATTGTAGTGAAACCTTAATACGTGGAAGGAGGAAGACATTGCAGTGAAGCCTTGGTAGCATGGAAGGAGGAATCATTCCATGTTTCAGCATACATAGTTGATTCTTTCAAGGAACCTCTTCACCTTGTGTCTTTTTTCTTAACTTACGTGTGCTTGAAGGTGGTGTTGTTGTCAAAAGGTCTGAAATGAAATTGATACACCTCGTTTAAGTTTATATACTTTATTTATAAAATTACATGAACAAAGCAAGAATGAATTCAAAATGATCTCATTAACGTTAGCAGATGATGTTTGTGATGTCGCCATTATATTTAAGTTATATTATAGTAAATTAAATCAGATTTCTGCTTGTATTAGTTCATGAGGTATCATTGATGCTTTTAAGTTTTTAATAAGTGTTTATACCAGGGTACAGCTGCAGACATCGGGACGACCGGGTCCACGTACAACAGAGTAATGTTTCGGAATCGTCGCGCACCGTCAGTGTCTGCATGTTCATGTAACAGTCGCCGCAGAAGGCGTACTGACCACAGATGTCGTGGTGATAGAGCTTCATCTCGCATGCTGAAACAGGCGAGACATGCATGGTCGGTATGTCACATATGATTATGAAGTCATATTCTATATGGAAGACGAATATGCTGATTATGCATCATCTACGAATTCAATAAAAGCAGATATGTGAACAACATCGATCTTAAGAGTCAAAACTGAGGGTTTATTTGTTCGGAGTCAGTACATCATCCCTTGTGACAAGGATTTCAGTTTGGCGTTTCCTTATCAACAAAAGGTCTTCATCAACTGAATCAAGTGCTTAAATTGGGAGGTTACGTCTACTTTTAGAAGAAATAATTAACAGTAACTTACGGCATGGTTTGGTTGTTGGAACTGAAATAAAGATACATATCTACATGTATACATATGTAACATGTACAATCGACTTTCAATATTAAAGGGTAAAATGCGTACAACCGGTGTAACTTTAGGCGTTTCTCCCTGAATAAGCCATGATATAACTGATTACTTCTTGCAACAGCGTTAACCAAAATTCACTTCTTGTTTCACGAAAGGAAACAGTTGAATAATTGATGGCATATCATGGAGGAAATACAGTGAACGAAAATTATTTACTTATGCCGTCGTCGTCTGCATGTTGTATTTTGAGGGGAAGATTATGCACTCATATAGAGACACCCTGAACAGGTCTGTGGAAACTGCGGAAGTGTCAGATTCGATCGCATTCTACATTTATTTATAGTCATGTAGACTATAAACAAGCAGTTATATAACTTTTGATAATGTAATTTAGTATAAATACGTGTTGTCGTTGGCTCTGTCACTGTCGTCGTTGTTGGCGACGGTGTTGACGTTGTCGTAGTCATAATCGGTTCTGCAGAAACAAATATGAAAACAATAAAAGGACAGAACTTCTGTACTGGAACCGGAAATGACAATGACAAAAACATGTGAAATAAACAACACTCACAGCAAATAACTAAAACTAAGTTTTACCTGTTTCATAGATACCAATGGCACATCTTTCCGGCAAGTAGGTGTAGGTGCTGCAACAGTGCTCAGTCATGGCCGGCTCCGGTCTCTGCCACTTGCCGTCATGGCATCGCATCCAGTAGCAGTCCGAATTGATGTGAGTGTCCGAATCCTGGCACTCAGCTGTGAAGGAAGACATTGCAGTGACACCTTGGTAACATGGAGTGAGGAACACATTGCAGTGACACCTTGGTAACATGGAGTGAGGAAGACATTGGAGTGACACCTTGGTACGTGGAAGGATGAAGACATTACAGTGAAACCTTGGTATTATGGAGTGAGGAAGACATTGGAGTGACACCTTGGTACGTGGATTGAAGAAGACATAGCAGTGAAACCTTGGTAACGTGGAAGTAGGTCGACATTGTAGTGAAACGTTGGTAACATGGCGGGAAAAGACAGGATAGTGAAACCTTGGTAACGTGGAGGGAGGAAGACATTGCAGTAAAACCTTGGTAATGTGGTAGAAGGCAGACGTTGCAGTGAAACCTTGGTAACGTGGAGGGAGGAAGACATTGCAGTGAAACCTTGGTATCATAGAAGGAGGAAGACATTGCAGTGAACACTTGGTAACGTGGATTGAGGAAGACATTGCAGTGAAACCTTGGTAACAGGGAGGGAGGAAGACCTTGCAGTGCAACCCTGGTGACGTGGAGCGAGTAAGACATTGCAGTGAAAGCCTGGTGACGTGGAGGGAGGAAGACATTGCAGGGAAACCTTGGAAACGTGAGGTGAGGAAGACATTGTATTGAAACCTTGGTAACATGGCGGGACGAAGACATTGTAGTGAAACCTTGGTAACTTGGTGGGGGTAGACATTGTGGAGGAGGAAGGCATTGTAGTGAAACCTTAGTACGTGGAAGGAGGAAGACATTGCAGTGAAGCCTTGGTAGCATGGAAGGAGGAATCATTCCATGTTTCAGCATACATAGTTGATTCTTTCAAGGAACCTCTTCACCTTGTGTCTTTTTTCTTAACTTACGTGTGCTTGAAGGTGGTGTTGTTGTCAAAAGGTCTGAAATGAAATTGATACACCTCGTTTAAGTTTATATACTTTATTTATAAAATTACATGAACAAAGCAAGAATGAATTCAAAATGATCTCATTAACGTTAGCAGATGATGTTTGTGATGTCGCCATTATATTTAAGTTATATTATAGTAAATTAAATCAGATTTCTGCTTGTATTAGTTCATGAGGTATCATTGATGCTTTTAAGTTTTTAATAAGTGTTTATACCAGGGTACAGCTGCAGACATCGGGACGACCGGGTCCACGTACAACAGAGTAATGTTTCGGAATCGTCGCGCACCGTCAGTGTCTGCATGTTCATGTAACAGTCGCCGCAGAAGGCGTACTGACCACAGATGTCGTGGTGATAGAGCTTCATCTCGCATGCTGAAACAGGCGAGACATGCATGGTCGGTATGTCACATATGATTATGAAGTCATATTCTATATGGAAGAAGAATATGCTGATTATGCATCATCTACGAATTCAATAAAAGCAGATATGTGAACAACATCGATCTTAAGAGTCAAAACTGAGGGTTTATTTGTTCGGAGTCAGTACATCATCCCTTGTGACAAGGATTTCAGTTTGGCGTTTCCTTATCAACAAAAGGTCTTCATCAACTGAATCAAGTGCTTAAATTGGGAGGTTACGTCTACTTTTAGAAGAAATAATTAACAGTAACTTACGGCATGGTTTGGTTGTTGGAACTGAAATAAAGATACATATCTACATGTATACATATGTAACATGTACAATCGACTTTCAATATTAAAGGGTAAAATGCGTACAACCGGTGTAACTTTAGGCGTTTCTCCCTGAATAAGCCATGATATAACTGATTACTTCTTGCAACAGCGTTAACCAAAATTCACTTCTTGTTTCACGAAAGGAAACAGTTGAATAATTGATGGCATATCATGGAGGAAATACAGTGAACGAAAATTATTTACTTATGCCGTCGTCGTCTGCATGTTGTATTTTGAGGGGAAGATTATGCACTCATATAGAGACACCCTGAACAGGTCTGTGGAAACTGCGGAAGTGTCAGATTCGATCGCATTCTACATTTATTTATAGTCATGTAGACTATAAACAAGCAGTTATATAACGTTTGATAATGTAATTTAGTATAAATACGTGTTGTCGTTGGCTCTGTCACTGTCGTCGTTGTTGGCGACGGTGTTGACGTTGTCGTAGTCATAATCGGTTCTGCAGAAACAAATATGAAAACAATAAAAGGACAGAACTTCTGTACTGGAACCGGAAATGACAATGACAAAAACATGTGAAATAAACAACACTCACAGCAAATAACTAAAACTAAGTTTTACCTGTTTCATAGATACCAATGGCACATCTTTCCGGCAAGTAGGTGTAGGTGCTGCAACAGTGCTCAGTCATGGCCGGCTCCGGTCTCTGCCACTTGCCGTCATGGCATCGCATCCAGTAGCAGTCCGAATTGATGTGAGTGTCCGAATCCTGGCACTCAGCTGTGAAGGAAGACATTGCAGTGACACCTTGGTAACATGGAGTGAGGAACACATTGCAGTGACACCTTGGTAACATGGAGTGAGGAACACATTGCAGTGACACCTTGGTACGTGGAAGGATGAAGACATTACAGTGAAACCTTGGTATTATGGAGTGAGGAAGACATTGGAGTGACACCTTGGTACGTGGATTGAAGAAGACATAGCAGTGAAACCTTGGTAACGTGGAAGTAGGTCGACATTGTAGTGAAACGTTGGTAACATGGCGGGAAAAGACAGGATAGTGAAACCTTGGTAACGTGGAGGGAGGAAGACATTGCAGTAAAACCTTGGTAATGTGGTAGAAGGCAGACGTTGCAGTGAAACCTTGGTAACGTGGAGGGAGGAAGACATTGCAGTGAAACCTTGGTATCATAGAAGGAGGAAGACATTGCAGTGAACACTTGGTAACGTGGATTGAGGAAGACATTGCAGTGAAACCTTGGTAACAGGGAGGGAGGAAGACCTTGCAGTGCAACCCTGGTGACGTGGAGCGAGTAAGACATTGCAGTGAAAGCCTGGTGACGTGGAGGGAGGAAGACATTGCAGGGAAACCTTGGAAACGTGAGGTGAGGAAGACATTGTATTGAAACCTTGGTAACATGGCGGGACGAAGACATTGTAGTGAAACCTTGGTAACTTGGTGGGGGTAGACATTGTAGTAAAACCTTGGTAACATGGTAGGAGGAAGACATTGCAGTGAAACCTTGGTAACATGGAGGGAGGAAGACATTAAAGTGAAACCTTGGTGACATGGAGGGAGGAAGACATTGCAGTGAAGCCTTGGTAACATGGAGGGAGGAAGATATTGCAGTGAAACCTTGGAAACACGGAGGGAGGAAGACATTGCACTGAAACCATGGTAACATGGAGGGAGGAAGACAATGCAGTGAAGCACTGGTAACGCTGAGGGAGGAAGACATTCCACCGAAACCTTGGTAACGTTGTAAGAGGGAGCCACTGCAGTGAAACCTTGGAAACGTGGAGGGAGGAAGACATTGTATTGAAACCTTGGTAACATGGCGGGAGGAAGACATTGTAGTGAAACCTTGGTAACATGGTGGGGAGTAGACATTGTAGTGAAACCTTGGTAACATGGAGGGAGGAAGACATTGCAATAAAACTATGGTAACGTGGAGGGAGGAAGACATTGCACTGAAACATGGTAACGTTGAGGGAGGAAGACATTGCAGTGAAGCCTTGGTAATGTGGAGGGAGAAAGACATTGCAGTGAAGCCTTGGTAGCGTGGAGGAAGAAGGCATTGTAGTGAAACCTTAGTACGTGGAAGGAGGAAGACATTGCAGTGAAGCCTTGGTAGCATGGAGGGAGGAATCATTCCATGTTTCAGCATACATAGTTGATGTTTTCAAGGAACCTCTTCACCTTGTGTCTTTTTTCTTTACTTACGTGTGCTTGAAGGTGGTGTTGTTGTCAAAAGGTCTGAAATGAAATTGATACACCTCGTTTAAGATTAAATACTTTATTTATAAAATAACATGAACAAAGCAAGAATGAATTCAAAATGATCTCATTAACGTTAGCAGATGATGTTTGTGATGTCGCCATTATATTTAAGTTATATTATAGTAAATTAAATCAGATTTCTGCTTGTATTAGTTCATGAGGTATCATTGATGCTTTTAAGTTTTTAATAAGTGTTTATACCAGGGTACAGCTGCAGACATCGGGACGACCGGGTCCACGTACAACAGAGTAATGTTTCGGAATCGTCGCGCACCGTCAGTGTCTGCATGTTCATGTAACAGTCGCCGCAGAAGGCGTACTGACCACAGATGTCGTGGTGATAGAGCTTCATCTCGCATGCTGAAACAGGCGAGACATGCATGGTCAGTATGCCACATGTGATTACGAAGTGTATGGAAGATGAATATGCTGACCTGGAGTCATCGACGAATTCAAGCAAAGCAGATATTTGTACCATGTAGATCATGTTTACGCTGAAAACTGAGGCTTTATTTGTTGGTATATCGCTATGGGAGTCAGTACATCATCATTTAGGTTCGGTGTTTCTTTGTCAACAATAGGTCTTCATCAACTGCATCAAGTGCTTAAATCTAGACATTACATCTATCTTTAGAAGAAAGTAACAGTAACTTACGGCATGTTGTAGTTGTTGTAGCTGAAATAAAGATATATGTCTACATGTATACATATGTAAGATGTTCAGTCGACTTCCAATGTTATTTTAGTGAGTTGCAGATCGTGGGTCGTGTCGGATAGGTTGGGATCCGGTCGGACTAGATCTGGGCATAGCAGGGCATGGCATGGCATGGCATGGCATGGCATGGCATGGCAGGGCAGGGCAGGGCAGGGCAGGGCAGGGCAGCGAACAATCTCGACACCTATTCCAATGTTATACATTGCATGAGACCCGTGAAGAATAGCCCCCGCTTGCCGTAAAAGGCAACTATGCTTGTCGTAAAAGGCAATTAACGGGATTGGGTGGTCAGGCTCGCTGACTTGGTTGATGCATGTCATCGTATCCCAATTGCGTGGGTCGATGCTCATGATATCAATCACTGGATTGTCTGGTCCAGACTCGATTATTTACAGCCCGCTGTCACATGGCTGGAATATTGTTGCGAGTGGCTTTAAACAACAAACAAACAAATAAAACACATTGCATGAAGTATCAGTTGAACAGACTGTCATAAATGCCACTGAATAAACATTTTATGCTATATAGTACGCAGATCGACCCGAATCCCTGTGTCATAGTATTCGTTAGTCTATCCAGTAATCCGGAGTATCCATTTTCAGTTTATATCAGTGTGTATAAAATGGAAATTGCTTCCACAAAGGGTCCATGGATCAGGGCAATCTGTACGAACAACGACTTACGTGGCAACGTGGTCAAAATCGTGGTCGACATCGTGGTAGGATACCATGTGGTGGACTGAACTGTAACACACAAAGTATACATGTATGAACCAACTGTTGCCACAAAACCACGTAGTCATTGTGAGCATGACAGGTGAAGTATAAACGCAGGAGGTGACTGTTAGTATGACAGGTGAAGTATAGATGCAGGTGGTCACTGTTTGTATGACAGGTGAAGCAGAGATGCAGGTGGTCACTGTTAGCATGACAGGTGGAGTATAGATGCAGGAAGTGACTGTAAGTATGACAGGTGAAGTATAGATGCAGGTGGTCACTGTAAGTATGACAGGTGAAGTATAGATGCAGGAGGTCACTGTAAGTATGACAGGTGAAGTATAGATGCAGGTGGTCACTGTAAGTATGACAGATGAAGTATAGATGCAGGAGGTCACTGTAAGTATGACAGGTGAAGTATAGATGCAGGTGATCACTGTTAGTATGACAGGTGAAGTATAGATGCAGGTGGTCATTGTGAGTATGACAGGTGAAGTATAGATGCAGGTGGTCATTGTGAGTATGACAGGTGAAGTATAGATGCAGGAGGTCACTGTAAGTATGACAGGTGAAGTATAGATGCAGGTGGTCACTGTAAGTATGACAGGTGAAGTATAGATGCAGGAGGTCACTGTAAGTATGACAGGTGAAGTATAGATGCAGGTGGTCACTGTTAGTATGACAGGTGAAGTATAGATGCAGGTGGTCATTGTGAGTATGACAGGTGAAGTATAGATGCAGGTGGTCATTGTGAGTATGACAGGTGAAGTATAGATGCAGGTGGTCATTGTGAGTATGACAGGTGAAGTATAGATGCAGGTGGTCACTGTAAGTATGACAGGTGAAGTATAGATGCAGGAGGTCACTGTAAGTATGACAGGTGAAGTATAGATGCAGGTGGTCACTGTTAGTATGACAGGTGAAGTATAGATGCAGGTGGTCATTGTGAGTATGACAGGTGGAGTATAGATGCAGGAGGTCACTGTTAGATGACAGGTGGAGTGACAGGTATAGATGCAGGAGGTCACTGTTAGTATGACAGGTGAAGTATAGATGCAGGAGGTCACTGTAAGTATGACAGGTGAAGTATAGATGCAGGTGGTCACTGTAAGTATGACAGGTGAAGTATAGATGCAGGAGGTCACTGTAAGTATGACAGGTGAAGTATAGACGCAGGAGGTCATTGTGAGTATGACAGGTGGAGTATAGATGCAGGAGGTCACTGTTAGCATGACAAGTGAAGTATAGATGCAGGTGGTCACTGTTAGCATGACAGGTGAAGTATAGATGCAGGTGGTCACTGTTTGTATGACAGGTGAAGTAGAGATGCAGGTGGTCACTGTTAGCATGACAGGTGGAGTATAGATGCAGGAAGTGACTGTTAGTATGACAGGTGAAGTATAGATGCAGGTGGTCACTGTTAGCATGACAGGTGAAGTATAGATGCAGGTGGTCACTGTTAGCATGACAGGTGAAGTATAGATGCAGGTGGTCACTGTTAGCATGACAGGTGGAGTAGAGATGCAGGTGGTCACTGTTAGTATGACAGGTGAAGTATAGATGCAGGTGGTCATTGTGAGTATGACAGGTGCAGTATAGATGCAGGAGGTCACTGTTAGCATGACAGGTGAAGTATAGATGCAGGTGGTCATTGTGAGTATGACAGGTGAAGTATAGATGCAGGTGGTCATTGTGAGTATGACAGGTGAATTATAGATGCAGGTGGTCATTGTGAGTATGACAGGTGAAGTATAGATGCAGGTGGTCACTGTAAGTATGACAGGTGAAGTATAGATGCAGGTGGTCACTGTTAGCATGACAGGTGGAGTAGAGATGCAGGTGGTCACTGTTAGTATGACAGGTGAAGTATAGATGCAGGTGGTCATTGTGAGTATGACAGGTGAAGTATAGATGCAGGTGGTCACTGTTAGTATGACAGGTGAAGTATAGATGCAGGTGGTCATTGTGAGTATGACAGGTGAAGTATAGATGCAGGTGGTCATTGTGAGTATGACAGGTGAAGTATAGATGCAGGTGGTCATTGTGAGTATGACAGGTGAAGTATAGATGCAGGTGGTCACTGTAAGTATGACAGGTGAAGTATAGATGCAGGAGGTCACTGTAAGTATGACAGGTGAAGTATAGATGCAGGAGGTCACTGTTAGCATGACAGGTGGAGTATAGATGCAGGAAGTGACTGTTAGTATGACAGGTGAAGTATAGATGCAGGTGGTCACTGTAAGTATGACAGGTGAAGTATAGATGCAGGTGGTCACTGTTTGTATGACAGGTGAAGTAGAGATGCAGGTGGTCACTGTTAGCATGACAGGTGGAGTATAGATGCAGGAAGTGACTGTTAGTATGACAGGTGAAGTATAGATGCAGGTGGTCACTGTTAGCATGACAGGTGAAGTATAGATGCAGGTGGTCACTGTTAGCATGACAGGTGAAGTATAGATGCAGGTGGTCACTGTTAGCATGACAGGTGGAGTAGAGATGCAGGTGGTCACTGTTAGTATGACAGGTGAAGTATAGATGCAGGTGGTCATTGTGAGTATGACAGGTGCAGTATAGATGCAGGAGGTCACTGTTAGCATGACAGGTGAAGTATAGATGCAGGTGGTCATTGTGAGTATGACAGGTGAAGTATAGATGCAGGTGGTCATTGTGAGTATGACAGGTGAAGTATAGATGCAGGTGGTCACTGTAAGTATGACAGGTGAAGTATAGATGCAGGAGGTCACTGTAAGTATGACAGGTGAAGTATAGATGCAGGTGGTCACTGTTAGTATGACAGGTGAAGTATAGATGCAGGTGGTCATTGTGAGTATGACAGGTGGAGTATAGATGCAGGAGGTCACTGTTAGATGACAGGTGGAGTGACAGGTATAGATGCAGGTTGTCACTGTTAGTATGACAGGTGAAGTATAGATGCAGGAGGTCACTGTAAGTATGACAGGTGAAGTATAGATGCAGGAGGTCACTGTTAGCATGACAGGTGAAGTATAGATGCAGGTAGTCACTGTTTGTATGACAGGTGAAGTATAGATGCAGGTGGTCACTGTTAGCATGACAGGTGAAGTATAGAAGCGATAAGGTTTTATATTTACCTGGGTAGGCGCTTTGGCAGAGGTCTGAATGGATGGGCTGTTGGCAGCACTCCTCGGAAACCCGCAGTGTGACAAAATCGCTGAGGTAACCACCCTCACACTTTATGACCCAGCACGAACCAGCGGACATCGGCTCATCCTCGGTACATGGTCCTGTAGAGCAAGAGGTCGTAAGATGTCAATGAAGTGATGACGAGTACCATGATGATGATATTTTAGTTGTTCAGAAGTAACCAACTATATTTTACACAGGATATCTCGACCAATAGCTGTCATAACAGTTCAACATCTCTGTAAATAAACAAGTATCATTTGTTGTTAGTCTACGGGGGATTGCTCAGTCAGCTTAGCTGCCACAATTCGCTGTGCAGAGTTGCATCCCTTGGATAAACAAGTGAGTGAGTGAGTGAATGAGTATGGTTTTACGCCGCTTTTAGCAAAACTCCAGCAATATCACGGCGGGGGTCACCAGAAATGGGCTTCACACATTGTACCTATGTCGGGAATCGAAGCCGGGTCTTCGGCGTGACGAGCGAACGCTTTAACCACTAGGCTACCCGACCGCCCCTGGATAAACAAGAAACCTATGATTATGGGTTCGAATTCCGATTCGCCCCGATTATGTTTATAGGCTCGTGGTCGGTTTCACCAAAGCGTTAAACGTATGAGACCTGCATCACTTCGGGCTTTCCTCCAAAAGTAAGCTGACACACTGTGACATAACTGAAATACTATTCAAAGCGGCGTTAAAACCTCACTGTAAGTCCATCCAGTCTATCATATAATCCGGCTTCTCCTGCTGATCTGTAAAACAAGTCCAAATCTGTTTCAGTTCGCCACTTCAATTCGGCATGATGTAGCCTCGAAACGCATTGTGTAGTGAATATAACGTTGAAATAAGGGTCGCTCGTGTCTCTACATACCTAACAACTATGGCGTTGAGAAGCCTTTTTGCTATGAAACAGCTTCTTGTCCAGACTGTGGCAACCATCTTCCCGAAGCAAGAGACTAGGCTGGAATTATTCTGTTCGATCGTAGCGCCATCAGTGGCTATTACGAGTTATGTCCTTTCTAAAGACCAATCAGATTTCACGTCACATATCACTTCCTTTTGATTCAAACAAGTGAAGACGATCTGATCAATATTGTAATAAAACGTGTCTTACTGCGAGAAATGCATCAAATCACCTGGACACCTTGATTACAAACATGAAATGATTTGAAAAAATTCTTTTGACACTAAGTTGACGTCCGCATGCATTGCAAATCCGGAAATCCACCAAAATCTGGACGGCTGTTTACGAACCGGATGTTGATTTAATTACGCGATTTTGATTGGACTATGAAAAGACTCGTTAGTCCAGCCAAAATATAACTCCATATTTCCAGCCTAGTTCGGCAAGGGTGGAAATTGGACTTATGCACTCAGCTAACCCTCGGGAAGATGGATACAACGGGTTTGCTTTACATTAAACCGTATCTCAAGCTGATGGCCCAAACTCCGTCGTCAGCTTCAAATACCTCAATTCAATCCATGTGTTTCATTGAACTTATAATGATATTAACGTTATGGAAATGAATATTTAAAACAGAATAAAGGGTATTTGCTGAGTGTGTTTTATTATTACCTTCATTCAAACAAATTTTGAAAACGGAAGAAAGCGTATTGTTGATGAGACCCGGTAACCCAAATACAGTGTGCCTAACAAAGGGAGAATACCGCTGTAGATGTGTAACCGCGCCAGACAGTGAGCGTGGAGAGAACACTCCCAGTGAGTGGGAGTGGTACTTACTCGTACCGTGAACGCCGATTTGCTTCAAGATCGACATACCTGACTGGTGTTTGTGTTTGCAATTGCTTCTAACAGACAACACACTATAGACACATCCGGTACATAATTACATTAGAATATTTGAGCATAAATACTTGTATTCCTCATTACATCACAGATGTGTTCATATGGCGCAGTGTCAGTGTACACAAGTGGCACCAGTAGCTCTAGGCGAATCCCCGTGAAAATCCGAGGTAGAACGGATCTTCAGTAACCCGTGCTTATCGCAAGCTTAAGAGGCGACTAACGGGATCAGCTCGCTAACTTAATTTATGTACATGTATGTCACCGTATCCCAATTGCGTAGATCAATGCTCATGATATCTTTCACCATTGTCTAGCCCACATAGACTATTTGCAGACCGCGTCATATAGCTGGAAGTAGTTGAGGGCATCGGTACAGTACCGCTCCTGGCTTCTGATTGGTCGAGAGGATCACGTGACCTCTGTGACGTCACTTCCGGTCAAGTGACATGCGCATGTGTCACATCCGTTTCCGGTGGTGTGCGCATCCATGATGGCGTCGCATCCGTTTCCGGTGGCGAGCGCACCTCCAAGAGGGCGTCGCATCCGTTTCCTATGGCGCGCGCCTCCAAGATAGCGTCGCATCCGTTTCCGGTGGCGTGCGCACCACCAAGAGGGCGTCACATCCGTTTCCGGGGGAGGAGGGGGGAAGGGGGAAAAAACCCGGAGAAGCGGTCGTAAAAAGTGACCAAGATCGACATTATTGTTCTTTTGTTGTTCTAAAAATAGACGTGGTGGTGGTGGTGAAGGGAGGGGTGGTGGTGGACGGAGGGAGGGAGGGGGGAGGAGGAGGCAGGTTCTTTGTTTGGGTTTGAGGGTCGTCAAAGCAAAGGATAAAAGCGTTCTTTCGGGAGAGATGGGTGGTCCTGAAAAGGGCCGTTTCGGGGAAGAAGTCGATCACTTCTTCACCCACAAAGGTGCTTTAGTGCAAAGGTACGGATGATCTGCCATCTGTCTCCTGACAGGACACTGACTGGTGTGGCGATGGCATGTGGATATGATAGCTCACTGAGACGAGCTTATCATACACAGTCGACGACTCTGCCACTTTGTTGCTAGGTTGACGTCATATCGGCGAAGGATCTTGCAACAACATTCCACAAATCATGTCATCGACTATGTTGACGTGATTGTAAACTTTGAGGTGTAAGGTCTCGTTCCACAAGGCGATCATGTATTGTAGCCCACTATGACAGCCGTTCGTCTAAGTTAAAACTCGGTGAGTGGCGATCACCTTAGCGCTACGATCATGTTGTGGAATTCTAAAGGTGTTGCCTGAATTCTAAAGGTGAATCGACAGGCACAGACATGAGCGTGATGTAGGGATATGCCTACGTGATGTATGTCGTGTCTCCATGCAAACATGGTGCCACGCGTGACGACAAACACACGTTTATCCATAGGATGATGACGTTGTCACTCGTTCATTTATACCGAGGTGCTGTCACTCGTGTATGTTTACATGTGTACTGTCACGCGTGCCTCCATGCACACGTGATGTACTTCATGTCTTCAAACACACATGGTGTACTACGTCTCTCCATGTAAACGTGATGTACCAAGTCTCTCCATGTAAACGTGGTGCCACGCGTGTCTTCAAACATTTATCCATATGATTATGACGTTGTCACTCGCTCATCCCTGCTGAGGAGTTGGCACTCGTGTATGTCTACATGCGTACTGACAAGCGTGTCTCCATTAAACGTGATGTACTTCGTGTCTCCATGCAAACGTGGTGCCACGCGTGTCTTCAAACATTTATCCATAGCTAGGATGATGACATTGTCACTCACTCATCCCTGCTGAGGAGTTGGCACTCGTGTATGTCTACATGCGTACTGACACGCGTGTCTCCATTAAACGTGATGTACTTCGTGTCTCCATGCAAACGTGGTGTCATGCGTGTCTCCATGCAAAACGTTGTGCCACGCGTGACTACAAACACACGTTACTAGAAGTATAGATCGATACACATGCGTGACGTTTGCAAACCACCATACATACAAACATATTTTGAAACATGGTGTCACGCATAGGCGTGTACCTCCAAGAGGACTGGGGAGGGTGTGGGTTCTTTGTTTTGGATTGTTTTTTGGGTTGGCAAAGCAAAGGATGAAAACTTTCTTTCGGGTGAGATGGGTGGCCGATACTAGATAATAATACGGACCACCCCAACTGTCGGGGACGTCAATTCCGCGTTGAATAGTTCGTTGTAATGCTGCCATAGCCTAAGACTTGTTCTAAAACCAGTGTGGGCTCTGCGATATTCTATGGATAAACGTCTGTTTGTTGTCACGCATGGCACCACGTTTGCATGGAAACACGTTGTACATGACGTTTGCATGGAAACACAAATGGTAACAGACATGTAGACATACACGAGTGACAACTCCTCGGCGTGGATGAACGAATGACGTCATCATCCTATGGATAAAACGTGTGTTTGTAGTCACGCGTGACACCCCAAAACGGCCCTTTTCAGGACCACCCATCCCTCCCGAAAGGTCACGTGACAAGAAGTGACGTCACAGAGGTCACGTGATCCTCTGGACCAATCAGAACCCAGGAGCGGTACTGTACCGATGCCCTCAACTACTGCTGGAATAATGCTGAGTGAAACAACACACAAACAAGGAAAGGTGAAGGCAAGATCCCTACTGTACCAGCTCGTGGAATAGGAATGTGTTTGTTCATGGTGATATATTTTGTGCCTAAATTACACGATTACTGAACGTGAAATGCCAAATCACAAAGTCATGAAATACTTATTTGTAATACTGAAGGCGTCAACATTTTAACCTTCCTGTTTTGAAGTAATACTTACTCGGCGCTTCCGTAGAGAAACCAATGCCTGAAAATACAATTTAGACTGTTCTGTCATCCATGTTACATGTTCATTGAAAGCACAGATAGTCAGACTGTACTGTTTTCATGGCGTGTGTAATTAAACAATGTACAACGAATTTGATAGATTGAAGATTCATTTTTGTTGTACATTTTCGTGTTAACACTGTGCTTTCTAAATTCTGCCTATACTAACACCTATTTTAGTCCCAGAAATAAAATCTTATTCAAAAATATGTAGCTTGAAAATAACAAAATAAAAACCAATTGGAGCCCAGAACAATGTTTTCCTTCAATCTAGACATGAGGCAATCTAGACTTGCCAAATCATTCTAAACTAGAGTTGGATTCATGTTTTAATATATTCTCTAGAGGTCTCGGAAACTTTGTGCTGCCTCGCTTTTTTTTATCTTCGCGCAGTTCATTTCACCAACATCACTCCATAATACTATTATTAATAATGTGTACTAGACTTGTCACGCTACTTACTCGACCCAGAAGCTTGGTGAACAGCAACTAAAATGATCAAGGCAAGACATCCGTCTTTTCGGGGCATCTTAACGTGGAGAAGACACTGCTTGTCAGCTCAGCTGTAGAGCGATGTGCCAGATCCGCGTATTAGTCTTCTGTCATGTATTTACGATCTTTTGAATAGGCTTTTGTTACGGTAAATAGTATACCTTGTAGCGCTGACTTTCATACTGGAATGTCACGGCGACACAATCTATTCAGATCGAATACATGTCACACAACACAGGGCAGCCTATAGAATTCTCAGAATGAGGCCAGGACTGTTTGGGTGAATGGAAGCCAGTACACAAAGTTGTCACCCATCTACATAAACATGTACACACGACTGGTGCATAAACGTCATATACATCTGGCTGTGACATTCTCCCGTGTGCCTTCACCGCTTTATGACAGTCTGACCGTTTTTCCGTAGAAGGTGACTGACCCCATGGGTTCCAAGTCTGTTTATGTCTAATAGACATACATGTATATATTTACATTTTGCACTATCCAGACGAGAATGGCTTCTCAAAGCACTCCTAAGAAGATATAAAAATACTAAATTTAAGATTTTGCATTGAAATTGCATTCTCACTGAAGTAATTACATGATAGTTGAACTCAAGTTGACAAATCATCCAGATAATTTAGGTGAGGGAAGTGTATTCGGCCTCACAACAGGCATCGTTGTTTGTACACCTAATGGTCAGTCTGTTTGACCTTGTGTCTGGTTGGAAGCCTCGCTCTGTTAGATGCTGTGACTGGTGGCAGCGATGGAACAGATAGAACCCGATGTTGTAGCTGATTCTCAGTGCAACTATACACTTAGGTCGCCATCGCCTCACACATCTCTGATATGAGTGAGTGAGTTAGTTTGGTTTATCGCCGCTTTTAACAGTATTCCAGTGCAAATACAGTTTTGTTTTCAGGTAAGTAACAACGCCTTGTGGACATTTTATCAAAAAATATTACTTGTCCAAGAAATATATAGAAAAAAATAATTATGCTTTAGACTGTTGAATAAATAAGAATTGTCTGCCACAAAAAAATATGTAAAAGATATAAAAAGATATATTTGGGCTCATTCTATTAAAATAATATATAAATATATACTAGTAAATATATACCAGTATATATTTACAGCCGCAGTTCCATATATTAACTTATCCAAACAAACACGATCACAAGTACAACATCAGTGCGGAAAGCTTACTCGTAAATCAACGGCATTCAATATCTTCTTCACAGTAACCAACAGACTAACACCTGTCGTCATCGGTAATGTGAGGTCTCTCTGCATGGGTCGCCTTCATTTGTTCGTCTCTTTTCGTGTGACCCATGAGCGGGTATGAATACCCCTGATGCGTTTGTGTTTAGATGACTCGGGCGTGGTACTATAACATCTATTCATCATATGTCCCCGTGACCCGGAACTACAATATATATATAAACATTTCCCCCGTCGTATATATATATATATATATATATATATATATATATATATATATATATATATATATATATATATAGGAGTATCGTAGGACAAAGGCACTGGCAACGTTTCAAACCTCACGTCCAGCTTACAGTGAGTTACAGTGAGTTAAGATTTTAAGTCACATCAGCAATATTTCAGCCATATCGTGACTTTCAAAAGTTATATATAATAAATACATGTAAACCATAAAAACCTGTCGACAAGGGACAGTAAAATAACTAGACTTATCTCAGATTATTATTTAAAACTAGCAGGGAACCATAAAAATACATCACTAGACAGGACAATACATTATAAAATGGGCTATAGATCGCCAGCAACTGAAGGTAGATCACCATACTGGGGACCATGGGGACTCACAGTACCTTTGCTACCTGCATGGACCCCAGCAGGATTTACATCATCCCTTCAGTTGTTGGCGACGATTAGGGAATTTAGCTGTATTTAAAAGAACATATATTCTACGATTAAAACTATGATAGGAATAACAGACTTCGAATGATATGGACTTACTATGCCCTCTCAGGGGGACAATACTTTTACAGTACTTTAACCCCCGTCAAGGGCACAGCCAGTAACAATCTCAGTTCACAATTAGACACTATCAAATTAAGAAACAATTATGTACATCAAAATTTATTTATCAGTTCAATTTCCTTTAAAAATGCAATAATTAAATGAGGACTAATATTGTTAAAAAGATCCTTAAGCGATGATGATTTGAAAAAATTATCCCTTGTGATGGAAAAATCAACACAGTCAAGCAGGACATGCTTTACTGTGATTCTTTCATCACGAGGGATACAAAATGGAGGATCCTCACCTTTAAGTAAATATTCATTCGTATACCTGCTGTGGCCAATGCGACATCGTCGTACAATGACCTCTTCAAATCTGGACTGACAACCCAAGTAGGTGTAACCGATGGTTGATTTTATAGCATGTAATTTATTAATACCTACTTGGGTGTCCCACTTCTGCTGCATTATATCTCTGATGTAGTTTCTTATTACAGGTTTATAATCGCTGTATGGAAGCAGAAGTGGTGTCACAGATTTGTTGAGTGCTGCTTTAGCTGCAGCATCGGCCATTGTATTACCAGTGATTCCAACATGGCTTGGTAACCAACAGAAAATGATGTCGCATTGGCCAGTAGCAAGCTCATTAAACAATTCAACAATTTCCATTAAAAGTGGATGCGTGGAAGACATGTTTTTAATAGCTTGAATGCAAGAAAGAGAGTCTGAAAAAATAATGAACTGTTTATGTTTAGTTTGGCTGTTGATGTATTTTAGAGCCGTTAAAATAGCATGTGCTTCTGCTGTGAAGATAGAACAGTTATCTGGTAATCTGGTTGAGATAGTCCTGGATCCAATGACGGTGGCGCTGGCAACAGCATCACCATCCTTGGATCCATCTGTAAATATAGATTTATGAGTATCATACGTGCTTCGTAGTTCATTTATATTGCTGTTGATAAATTAATTGATTTGTGTCGGATTTCTTTAGTTTACTTAATGTTAGGTCTACCTCGGGCTTCACTAACTGCCATGGTGGAGAAGTGAACAGCCGAGTGGGGGCTATGGTTTCAAGATTGATTTGGGCAGCAGAAACAACAGAGTGTACCTGTATTTGAATGCTAATGCGTTGACTTCTGTGTTCGTCCATTAAAGCACTTCTTAATACTTCAAGGTATATGTATAGAGATAGTGTGTTGATGAGAACGTAATTATTTCACCCTGAACATTTGATCAGGAGTTTAATCAAGAGATATGTTCCTTTTGAACGATGTACAGTAAACTACGGTTATAACGAACACGCTTATAACGAACTGACCAATATAACGAACTTAATTTTTAGTCCCGGCCGTTTCTTGTATATAAGCTGTATATCAATACACAATGCCATTTAGAAAGTGGTCAGATGTAACTAATGTTATATCTGGGATAACACTTTCTTAGTAAAGTACAGATTCTAGTAATTTTTGGGGTTGAGTGCTGTCCGGGATTCGAACCCACACCTGCCAGGGTGAGGCACCTAATCGACAGCACACAAAGTCAGCGATCTAACCCACTCAGCCACCGAGGCTTCCACAGAAAAGAAAGTCCGACAACTGGTAGTCTAGATCACGTACTTTGAGTACCGCCTTGACCAGTGTAAATTGGCACGGCTCCCATGGCCGAAAGCTATGAATACACAATGCCATTTAGAAAGTGGTCAAATGTAACTAATGTTATATCTGGGATAGGCCTCACCCTGGCAGGTGTGGGTTCGAATCCCGGACGGGACTCAACCCAAAAAAGTTCTAGAATCTGTACTTTACTAAGAAAGTGTTATCCCAGATATAACATTAGTTAAAGCTGTATATCTTCTAATAACGAACTACGGTTATAACGAACAAAATTTAGTGGTCCTTTTGAGTTCGTTTTAACCGTAGTTTACTGTACTCGGGAAACCATATCTGTATTGCTTCAAAGGGTATATAACTGAGCCTAAGCGAGATAATTGAAAAAGGACAAGCTTATTCGTTTAATGCTTTCATTACTCTTAGTGTGTGGATGACGCAGTATCAGTGTACATAATTGTCAGCTCGAGGCGAGTCCCCGTGAAAATCCGGGTTAGAACTGATCTTCAGTAAACCATGCTTGTCTTAAGAGGCGACTCGCAGGATCGAGCGGTCAGGCTCGCTGACTTGGCTGGAGCATGTCATCGTATCCCAAATGCGTGGATCGATGCTCATGATGTCAATCACTGGATTGTTTGGTCTCGACTGGATTATTTACAGACCGCCGTCATATAGCTGAAATATTGCTGGACGTCATCTGCTGTAGGTGACCATGTTCACATTTTGAGTTACTTGCGGCCTGATTTGTCACACAAACATTTTGATATACATGTGTCACTAGCAGGGAGTACGGAATTGTACGAGATGAGAGTTCGTGTACACCCTTTGACCTCCGGTCTCGTCGTTTACAAGACCGTTACCGACAAATATTATTCATAATGCCATTACTCGTTAAAGGTCTAATATAATTAATAATCATTCGGATTACCCACTCTCCCTCTTGTAAGAGCCGTTGGCAAGCATGTACGGATATCATGACGTCATAATGTCTGATGTGACGTCACTTGCTTGTTACGTTACTCACGATCACAATGTGAGATTGTGTAGACGCATGGAACACGTCTAAAACTTGGTTTTTACTTTCGTGTTGCTGTCACGTGTGTATATGCTGTACGTTGATTGTGACCATGAGGTCGAGCAAAAGATGGGAGCGTCAAATTGTATGCTAATGCTGAAAGTTTGTTTTATATTTTTATTCTTGCAAAAGAAGAATTAAACATTTCATTGCTGACTATATAAGACACACATTTTTCACATTTTTATTATTGTGTTTTAGTTTGGAGTACTCATTCATGTACTTTGTGATTAAATACTATATTTTTCTGAAAACGTGAAATTGTTATTTCACTCGTGCTTTTTAGTTCGATTCTGCCTTTAAGACACTACGACAAAAACATGTAGGATCAGAAAGAAAATAAATAACAAATAGAACATTTGGCTTTCCAATTCCATCTCCAATCACCAGGTCGGGGATAACCCTCAATCGGCGTATAATAAGCCATCGACGCATTATACGTCAATTGGCGAATATAACATACGCCGATCGACGTATGTGAAGACATTTACAGCGCAGGCCATGCAATAACTAATTTCCGACTGTGCGCTAGAGCGCCAATTGAAAGTGGCCAACCCCCACTTGCGACAGAAATGTCAATTTAGTCAATAAAACTAGAATTTGACCACACATGGCACACAAATAAAACCCCTATCAACTAACTTGCACACATATCAGGTTCAACGACAATGTTATACTTTTGTTTGTTCAGTTTAATGCATATACACCGCTCAGTTGTACATCTGCAACGCCATGTTACTCTGCACCGGAAACAGTACTAAACGATAAAACGAGACGTTGACTGGGAAATGAATGCACAAGTCCAAACAAACAATTTCTATGGAGGCCCAGTGGCTGGTCATAATTGAAGAAATCCGAATTACAAAATGGAATGGAAAATCAAACCGTAAAACAAATAAAGATTAAGGGAAAACTGTCATGGCAACAGTGTACACGAATAACACATGCTGTCTACCAATAGTACATAAATAGAACGAGCCATCTGAGTGGTTAATAATCGTTCGTAAAGGTGTATTTAAAGCCATGTTATGATAGTAATTGTGTCTGACTTCAACTTACTGGAGAGGAAATCATGGAACATCAGGAGGAGGCTAGTGGACAAGACAAAGATACTATAGAGGTGAGATGAGACAGTAAACTGCAAAGAAATAATGCATGAATGCATGAATAATGCAGGTCAAGCAGTTGAGGAACCTGTAAATATAGAAAAATACATTCTAACTGATGCCGGAAACCTACCGATATACAAAACGTCAACCAACACAGGCCAAAAAACCTACATTGGTGAAAATTCATCACAAGGGACCAATGCCCAGAACATGTGTGACATACTCAAAAAAAGGATCCATTACCCTCTGCTCCAGAAAGCGAACACTGATGAAGAAGGTATGATGACATAATGTCCAACATTTCATGGTAAAAAAAAACACATCAATATCAATGGCCTGGTTCCCTGGGTATGCTGCGCTGGCGCTACACTGACCCAGGCAATGACTGCACAATGGCCGCCTCCACTAGACGAACAAACACGGCGGACAAGAGGAGTGATCAGGAGGGCGGGCCCTCGCGATATTACGCGAGCGCCCGCTGATGAACACCGCGCGTGCGCACGCGTGTACTCGCGATCAAGGGCGGGATGTAGTTCGCCTCGTCACCCAAGATGGCGTCCAACATTGTGCAAATGATGGAACTGTGCATAACAAACGAAGAAAATACAAAAATTACACACTGTTTGTCCATCCAGGTGCACACAAGCGATGTTCCCAAGGTAAGGACACCTTTTCAACTTAATCTAGTGTCTGAAACGCTCTGTAGAAGTAGCATTTGCTGCAACAGTGTCTGCTGTGAGTGTGTGTGTGACGACCTTTCTGTCGTTCAGGCTTTGCACTCATAATGAATATCCATATTTATATTGATAGATCTTGATCGATGGAACTGTAAATAGCCAAATTCGAAGTGAATAATATGATATTCTCAAGTCAAAACATTTCGGCGACATAATTATTTCATGTATGTATTGATTATATGAAGACAGTTCAAACTTTCGCTTAAACGCCAAAATGTGAAAGTAAACACTGCTACATGAATACCCACAATATGAGGTGGCCCAGATGTGGGTGTGCTGTTTAGATTAATAAGGACAAGTGTCCCCCCCCCCCCCCCCCCCCCCCCAAAAAAAAAAAAAAAAAAAAAAAATTAAAAAAACATTGCAAACGCTTTGAGTCAAAGTTTTGTCGTGAAAGATTATTGTAAAATGTTATAAAGCATCTGCTCATAGCAATTAAAATTTTGGTGCTTATCATAATCACTCTTATACTTACGGTGTATACTTATTGAGCAGGTATCGATTGCACATGAATCAACTACTGTCGGCCAAGTCACTGGAGTAGACGACTCACGTGCGAAACAAAGAATAGGTCCCAATGGCATAGCCTTAAAGGTGTAATGTCAGTCTGTCCACACTTGAGGTGTGTGTGTGGGGGGGGGGGGGGGGGGGGGTTCTGCAACAGCTCAAATGAGCTTAGATAGTATCAGGATCTGTCATGGGAAGATATACATTCATCTAGACTTGTTTACTGAATAATAGTAATAGTAATAATACCTTTCCCTGTTTTTTTGTAAAACCAAAGTCCTTTACATTCTTTTGGGAAAGATATCATGTTGCTTTATGGCATTAGATTGACCAAAATCAGATTTTGAAAATATAAGCACATATTTAGTATTGTGATTCATCTGTGTGCAACAATTTTAACCTTATTTGCAAAACACATTAAAAACATTGCTGGAGATCTGCACCTTCTAATGGCCAAAATAAGACAGAGGAGTATCGCGTTCATCGCCCTTTACAGTAAGTGCACTTTACACTTTTTATTTTGTAATGACTGTCACATTCTTGTTTTATCATAATTCATTTATGATGTTGCATGTTTTTTAAACAACCAAATATAAAAGTGCATATAAAGATTTATTTCGGCATTTGTTATTTTTACACTTTTACTTAAATAATTGTTGAATTATTCACAAAAGTTTTTTTAAGGTTTTTTGTTTGATCATTTGTAAAAAATTAAGGACCTTACATGTTGTGATAATGAGACCTTAGTGGCAGAGTTGCTATTTTCCTAACTGGAAAATATGTATCCTGTTGATGCACCTGGGAAAAGAACCTTAAGTATGTACTTAAGTCTGCAGTATAACTGGTTCAAATGATTTGAAACGTTGGATTGCAATTTTCTCATCATTTGGGAAATTGAATGTTTAATTTCTGGTGATTGCAGATACATAAAGCAGACCCTTAAAAGGATTTGGTGAAAGTCGTACGGTATGTGTTGTTCATTTACAAATTTTATCATCTATGTTTAGACCAAATGAGTAGATATCCATTAATATAACTGACTACTGTTTTCTTGTGTATCTTAAATATTACATATGAGGTAATATATTGTGTGTTTTTTTTGTTTCCAGGTTAACATGGTAATAATGAGGTATATTATTTTGTAGAAATAGCTCGTAGCATTTTATTTTCTTTCTCTGCCTTTGTGTGCTTGCTTCTTGGGAGTGGACCCGTGAAGATTCCGGGGTAGAATAGGTCTTCAGCAACCCATGCTTGCCGTAAAAGGTGACTAACGGGATCGGGTGGTAAGGCTCGCTGACATGGTTGATGCATGTCATCGATCCAATTGCGTGGATCGATGCTCATGATTTCAATCACTGGATTGTCTGGTCCAGACTCGATTATTAACAGACCGCCGTCATATAGCTGGAATATTGCTGATTTCGGCGTTAAACAACCAACCAACCAACCAATCTTGGGAGTGGGTACATTTATAAAAAAAAAAGAAGATAATATCCCACATTTTACTTTTCTAAGCACCAAAGTTGACAATATGTTTGTAAATGATTGCTCATTTTTCCTACCTACCGATCCAAAATGATAAGTTACCAGAAAGAAAGACCTTTTTAATAATGGCTGGCATCAGTGGAGGTACTTACTATCCTTTATACCCCATAGCAGTAATTCACTAGAGTGTGTTCTTGTGCTCAATAGAATATAAACTTCCAAATACACTTCATAATGGAAATACTTTTAAATTTAAATGATCGATCCTGATTAGTACAGATAAGTGTTTTAGAATTGTCACCACCCTACCGTGAGTTAGGTAGAAATATAGGGTAAACATGTTGAATATAATGCACCTGTTTTGATATCCATTATCATATGAAACCATTTCAAGTGTGAATTATTTTTTAGTTCTTTCGGCAACAACAAAAGCGGCAGCAGCATCAACCATCACAATTATAGAACCCCGAGGTAAACCATGCACAATACGATGCCCGATACATTTAATTTGGTATTGATTCACATTTAACCGTAACGATTGTCCATGATGATCTTGCCATCAATATCATAAGCAAGTACAAACTATTGTTTTAATTCCTCATAATTTCTTGGTCGTCATACGAATACAAAATTGGCCGACAAAAAGACCGACCAGTGTATCCTTGGTGCCTGTCATATAACGGTACATAAACTTGTTTGTTTCTTAGTATTATCTCATACAGAATAGTTAGTTTGACGCAGTCAAGTCGATAGTTATTAGTCACATGTTAGTTGTCCTCTACCTTTCGAGCGAGTCTATGAACCTACTCTATTCTGTCTGGTGTTCTGGCCACATTGTTGAATATGCAGTTTGGAGATACATATCATATCGTTGCTTCTGTATCAAGATATGTACTGCATCGTGTAACCCCTATCTTGTGACATCCTCCGTTAACTATAATATCTTTGCCGTAAAAGGCGACTATGCTTGTCGTAAAAGGCGGCTAACGGGATCGGGTGGTCAGGCTCGCGACTTTGTTGATGCATGTAATCGGTCTCAATTGCGTGGATCGATGCTCATGTTGTCAATCACTGGCTTGTCTGGTCACAACATTCCTCTTCTTTCTTGCGAAGTGCTTCTTCGGTTTTCTTTGAGTTTTCTGGGTAGTTCATCAAGCTGATCAACCTGGCCAACACCATCTGCTGCTTCATCTGTGCCCATTGGTATGTTTTGCTTGTAAAATCAACATGGTTGGTAATATTATTCATACATATCATTTATGTTTTCAACACCCAGCTCATGACTGACATGTATTTTGTTTTCTCCAATTAAACTAGAACCAAAATATTTCTGTTTAGAAGATGTTTGGAGTTTCATGGGAAGATTATATTATATATAGCAATATAATTAAATTCATTATAACGGGATCGGGTGGTCAGGCTCGCTGACTTGGTTGATGCATGTCATCGAACCCAATTGGGTGGATCGATGTTCATGACACAATTACTGGATTGTCTGGTCCAGACTCGCTTATTTACAGACCCCGTCATATTGCTTGAATATTGCTGAGTGCGGCGTTAAACAATCAACCAACCAACCAATCTTGGGATTGGGTACATTTATAAATAAAAAAAAGATAATATCCCACATTTTACTTTTCTAAGCACCAAAGTTGACAATATGTTTGTAAATGATTGCTCATTTTTCCTACCTACCGATCCAAAAATATAGTATCTAGGTTATGTAACACAGTAAACCATATTTCTAAATAGCGGGAGTTTATGCACATATTGATTGCAATCGAGTATCTGCATTCATTTCCTTTCAGCACTTTCCTGATTCATTGGAAAACCGGCATCGAAAACTGAAATGGACCTTGACCTGCAAGACGAAACTGGTGTGGTTTCATTTTTTCAGACCTCAAAGTTTATATTTGTGGCACCAACATTTAGATGCAATGGAAAATATCATTGGTCACAATTCAAGAACTAATAATATCAACATAAAAATATGCTTACATGTCACTAAACAGGGCATCTCCTGTGAAGATCCAGGTTAGAATAGGTCTTTAGCAACCAATGCTTGCCGTTAAATCGACTATGCTCGACCTACTGGATCAGGTGGTCAAGCGTGGTTCATGCATGTCATCGTATCCAAAATGCGTGGATCAATGCGCTTAATGTCAATCATTGAATTGTCTGGCTTACTGGCCGCCGTCATACGGGTGCAGTAATGCACTCAGCATACAAACAATAAACAGAAAAATATCTTTAGAAGATATATGACAATGTACCAATAAGGCCAAAGAGAGACGAAGAGTTTGAAAGATACCTTACTGAATATTTATTTCATAGTATGTCTGTCATGAATCATGAAGTGATAGAATTCTTTACATGTATTTACCGTTTACTTTTTTACAGAATCCTTATTCTGCAATGGAACAACAGATTCTCAAGGTTTGCTATCTAATAAGTCATATTTTAGCATATTAAGTTGGTTGGTTGGTTTGTTGTTAAACGCCGCACTAAGCAATATTCCAGCTATATGACGGCGGTCTGTAAATAATCGAGTCCGGACCAGACAATACAGTGATTGACATCATGAGCATCGATCCACGCAACTGGGATCGATGACATGCATCAACCAAGTCAGCGAGCCTGACCACCCAATCCCGTTAGTCGCCTTTAACGACAAGCATAGTCACCTCTTACGGCAAGCATGGGTTGCTTATATTATTAATAGCTTGTATCCATGGTATTGTTATTGTATACTGTTTACTTCAGTTTGTATTTTCAAATCCCGCCCCTGACGCTTTGTAGCTTATCTCTGGTTGAAGAGGTTAGACTGAAATGTTACACTGCCATACTCCGTATTACCCCGAAACATTGCTGAAATTCATATTAAACCCAAATGGCCAACTAGATCACTCATCATTTCATGTACTGTTATTTACACTTGTCAAATTTCTTCACTAAATGTATATATACCATCTTGTTGCAGAGAAAGTTCACTGGAGACATGAAGCAGTCCTGCTGCTTGTAGAGCTTAGGAGGCAGCATTGCGACCTGTTCAGCAGCAGCACCATAACACGACAACAGTCTTGGCGGAGGGTGGCAGAAGGTAAGTTCATATAAGGACCAAGTAAATCCAAGCATTTTCAAATGTCACCTGTGTCTGTTGTTTCCATCAATATATTCTGTTAGGCAAGTCAGATTGTAATACCCGACCTAGACGTGGTACCAATCTTCAATTTGGACTTGACTACGGGCCTGTTTCTTCCCAAGCCTATAGTACTCTCAAGAATAAGGAAATAAATATCTACCCATGTGGTGTTATTGTGAATCCCCATTGCTACTGGCTTGCCGCATCCCCTGATGGGAAGTTTACGACCCAAGTGCTGACCCTCCTTTTGGTCTCTTAGAGATCAAAAGTGTTGTAGCTCCAAATTTAAATAATGTAGCTTACCTGCAGAGGAAGGATGGTGTGTTGTCCCTTAAGGAAAATAAAAAAAACATTATTTACAGGTTGAAATGCAACTTGCTGTTTCAGGTTTAAACTGTCATGGTGTGACTTTTTTGTTTGGCCTCAGCAGGACTCCCATTTGGAAAGAGTAATATTTATTCTGAAATGTGGTGTAAACTGCAAGCTTATTTAGATGCATTCTTTTTTTTAGTATTACCTTAATTAATTTATACAAAATTAACAAGGAATAATAAATTATCTTTCCTCTGCAGCTATTTTACAAATTCCCATAGTAATACTAGAATCACCATAAAACTGTAACATACAGAACAAGATAAGGTCAGTCAACATAAAGGTTATTTTCCATCATGATCATTAGACAACAATGATTTGAATATAATGACCAGATTATCATCCAAGTATAATCATAAAAAATGAAGAGGGATGGCTTGCACTATGTATTTACTTTTTGCAGAAAATATGTTCTATGAAACACAAAATAAACAATAAGGATCAAAGAGAGATGATCCAATCTGATTTTCCCTTCAACATGTTCATCAACAGTTGCAAGTTGAATGATATTTACTTTTTTGTATCTGTCAGAGTTTCACTGGTATAGAAACTTTCTCCACTTCTGTGGTCTTAAATTATGGTCCATAGGTCTAATAATTACAGGGGTACTGACATTTATGATGTTTGTTTGTTGTTTAACGCAGCACTCCACACTCAGCAATATTCCAGCTATATGACGGCGGTCTGAAAATAATCAAGTCTGGACCAGACAATCCAGTTATTGAAATCATAAGCATCGATCTATGCAATTGGGATACGATGACATGCATCACCCAAGTCAGCGAGTCTGACCTCCCAATCAGCAAGCAGACCAGCTCTCAGTCTTCATAAACAAATAAACACTCATCTATGAGCAGCATTGACCTTGGTATACCAGCATGATATACAATTTCACTTAGAACATAGTATGCACTTTGCATGTTGGAGGCACTAGGCTGAATGAAAGAGATAAATGCACAAAACAGAGCATATGTTCGAAAACCAGTGTAGAATCGTATCAAAGAATTATCAGTGCTAAAACGGTTAACGGTTTCAAGATATATCTTATCTTTAACTTCTACATGGGTTTTTTTAAGTTCACAACATTCCTCTTCTTTCTTGCGAAGTGCTTCTTCGGTTTCCTTGAGTTTTCAATGTAGTTCATCAAGCTGATCAACCTGGTCAACATCATCTGCTGCTTCACCTGTGCCCATTGGTATGTTTTGCCTGTAATATCAACATGTTTGGTAATATTATTCGTACATATCCTTTATGTTTTCAACACACAACTCATGGCTGACATGTATTTTGTTTTCTCCATTAAATTAGAACAACAATATTTCTGTTTAGAAGATGTTTGGAGTTTCATGGGAAGATCATATTATATATGTCAATATAAATCAACAAAAAGTGATCAATTTTACTTTTTTTATAAAGAGAATCATTGTAATTGCCCATCTGTGAGGACTTCTGCTAAACGTTTCCTGGACTGGCTGGATTGCAGGTGTGACCTTTGGACAGGTGGTTTCCGCTGTGGGTTGGGGTTGGACCATGCGAAAATAGAGGGCACCTATAAAGTATCAGTAGAAAATCTTATACAGTGCAAACATATAAAACAAATTCATATGTGCATGATGTTGAAAGGAAACATTAATTTCAGTGAGATTAAATCATTAAAATATATATGTTTGAAACAGACACAACTTCGGAACCATAACACACACATAGATCTAGCCTATAAATTAAATTAGATGGTAATTAAGATTAACATTAATAGAAATACCTGGTGTCAAGACGGTTTTACAGATTGTTTTTCTTTTCTACTCCTCTCTCAAGTGTTTATTTTGATATCTGAAATTGGAATAAATGCACGTCAACCACATTATCAAGAATGTACTTCGATGAACACAGTACTAGTCACTAGATGTAATTTCAATGCTACACACAAACTATTAATCATAAAAGTTGGTAGTTAATATGTCCCCAAGACATTTGGCGAATAGTTCGATAGTTGGATACATGTTATAAATTACTTATTTATGTAATCATTTATCAGTATTCAGTTCGTTCAACAACGTTCACGTTTGTAGACTTGGGCAAAAGAAAACACTTCCGCATTGAATTACATAATCGTAGGTCAAGGAGGTATGCAGGTCACTGTCAAAGTACCTTGAAAAACGAACCCTCGTCTCTTCGTATAGATATAATCCATTTCCTCCGCCCATCTACTGCCTTGAGGAACGCGTGAAAGCTGATATTTGCTTCGTAGCGCGAATCGCTTGAGCATTGCGGGACACAAGAGTGAAAGTTACTCGAAGGTCGCGCCATTTTAGACTCACTCTTCCTGGTCGGTCGCGCGCCGGGTCAGCCTCGTTTTTGGATTCAGTGGGCAGAGTTATGCATACATATTGAGAGTTCCGTACGGGTTAAGCATGTTCAAGTGTTAAGATTCCAATGTGAAAGCTGCCTCATTGTTTGTAAACCTTGTATATACAATTGCGTCCCTTGGGCAGCCAGAAACCTATGATTGTGCGTGCAAATCCCGGTACGCCCCGATTATGTTTCCAGGTTTGTCAGCACCATACCCGTGCTCGTGGTTGGTTGGTTGTTTGTTGTTTAACGCTGCACTCAGCAATATTCCAGCTATACGACGGCGGTCTGTAAATAATCGAGTCTGGACCAGACAATCCAGTGACTGACATCATGAGCAGCGCAATTAGGGTCGATGACATGCATCAACCAAGTCAGCGAGCCTGACCCCGTTTGTCGCCTTTTACGACAAGCAAAGTCACCTTTTACGGCAAGCATGGGTTGCTTGAAGACCTATTCTACCCCGAAATCTTCACGGGTCTCGAAATCCATGGAAACAATTTGGACTTAGTCTGGAAGTTGCGGAAGGTGTATTTCCGGAGCACAACTTGAAAGTTGTGGTTGGTTGTTGGTTGGTTTGTTGTTTAACGCTGCACTCAGCTATATGACTGCGGTCTGTACATAATCGAGTCTGGACCAGACAATCCAGTGATTGATATCATGAGCATCGATTCACGCAATTGGGATCGATGACATGCTCCAACCAAGTCAGCGAACCTGACCACCCGATCCCGTTAGTCGCCTTTTTATGACAAGCATAGTCACCTTTTACGGCAAGCATGGGTTGCTTAAGACCTATTCTACCCCGGAATTTTCTCGGGTCTGAATGTTGTGAAATACTTTTCATACGAACCTTGTTCATGTATTACCAAGGGCTGAAGAAGTGCCTTTTGCTATCTAGGACGTTTTCAAAACTAAGAGATATTTCTTGAAAATGCACACACAGGTTGTCAGCTTGTGTTGTTTATTTTAAATATTTTCTGTTTCCGTGGCAACAAGTTTTTATCATAGTGACGTGTACCTGACATAAGAATACAAAGTTCCAATTCCCAATTTCATTGGATTGTTTTGATAGCTCAATAAGTACTCAAATACCCATGCTTGTCGTAGGAGACGACTAACGGGATCGGGTGGTCAGCCTCGATGACTTGGTTGAAGCATGTCATCGATCCCAATTGCGTGGATCGCTGCTCATGATATCAATCACTGGATTGTCTGGTCCATACTCCATTATTTACCATACATTAATATTTTGAGCAATGTGCCACATCAAAGTTTGTTTGTTGTTTAACGCCACACTCAGCAATATTTCAGCCACATGATGGTAGTCTGTCAATACAATCCAGTGATTGGCATGAGCAACGACGTTAGGCTAAGAGTTGAGCAATTTCTTGTCGTTTTGCAATACCTGTTTTACAGTTCACATCTGTATTGCCGTCGTCAGCTGATGCAGGTTCTTCGATGTCAAGTTCAAGTTCATTCTTTCGCTAAAATAAAGTTATGAGCACAACAAGCTACTATCACCACGGGAATCTCCCGTACATTTCTCATGTCTAGGAACTTCAGTTTCCTGAATTTCCTTTTCAAATGACCTAAACAGCGTTCAATGTCAACACGTGTAGAACTCCTGCTTTTCCACATTTGTCAAATGGTCATTGTCCCGAAAGGTTGGTTTGTTGTTTAACGCCGCACTCAACAATATATCCCAGCTATATGACGGCGGTCTGTAAATAATCGAGTCTGGACCAGACAATCCAGTGATTAATATCATAAGCATCGATCCACGCAATTGGGATCGATGACATGAATCAACCAAGTCAGCGAGCCTGACCACCCGATCCCGTTAGTCGCCTTTTACGACAAGCGTAGTCGCCTTCTACGGCAAGCATGGGTTGCTGAAGACCTTTTCTACCCCGGAATCTTCACGGGTCGTCCCGAAAGGGCACAAGCAGTGAAGCTGAGAGACCATAAGCCGATTCCCCAAGCAAGTGAAATTCCTTTGGTAGGGGATCATCAGCCAGAATTTGAGCCAAAGGACTGTTTTTAACACTCTGACATCATGGGCAGATCCAGGATACGCACAAGAAACATTTATAAATTTCAATGTGCTGTCACAAACACCCTGCAAATGCATGGCAGTGTACCCTTTCCTACAGGTGTAGGAATCCCTAAATGCACTTGGTCCAGGAATCGGTATAAACGATCCATCGACCATCCCGACTACACCCTGGAAAGCCAGCTCTGTTCGAACATTTTTCTGCAACACAGGCATAATCAGAAACTTTCGGCCAGGATATAAGGCTTGGCAGTACTGCCTGGCTATTAAGTATCTTTCAGAAATTGTGCAGATAATAACGCAAAGGTCCTTTGCTCATGTTGAAACGGTCAACAACACTGCGGAATGTTTCAGTGTTACCAAAGGCAGGCAAATGTCCTTCTTTCAGGACTGATAGTCCTTGCATCTGTGTGTGGCCCAAATAGCTCAAGTAACTCCTGACCAAAAAATATCAAATGAAAAAATTTAAATGTCTTCAGCAATTTTTCCATGAAAAAAATATTTTTAGTTGTAGGAATGTGCTTCAAATATTGACACGGCTACTCTATCTGGTATGACAGGAGCTGAAACAGCTATTCCAAGTGGTTGATGTATGTCATCGATCCCAATTGCGTGGATCGATGCTCATGATATTAATCACTGGATTGTCTGGTCCAGACTCGTTTATTTACAGACCGTCGTCATATAGCTGGAATATAACTGAGTGCGGCGTTAAACAACAAACCAACCAACCAACCAATCATGTTCTGCATGTGATTTCAATCGTTACTGTGGCCATAAAAATTCTTTAATTGTGTTATGGAAATAGCCTACTCAATTTTCTTGCCTTGGTAAAAAAAAATGCAACTTCTGATTTATATAATATATACTATTGATTAATTGTCTTATTAAGCACAGTATTATCATCATTTCATTGTTGTACAGATTACCACTTTTTTCCTCATTCTTTTTATCTCCTTCATCTAACAATCAAGAAAAAGATACGTTCTATTAAACAAGGAATTCATTTTGTCAGGCCTTCTTTTTATCTCAAAATTTACTGCTCAATAAAATGAATTAGTCACATTGTTTGTTTAAGCATATGAAAACAAACCAAGATGAACATGATGATAATACATCATATTAATAAAATTTCACCTGCACAGAAAATGTAATATTTTATGACGAAAGATGGAGACACGTGTACTTTGCATTATTTATTTGTGAACTGTTGAATTATAGGCAACCAAGAAAACTTTTCATGTCTACGTGTACAAAAGATTTTGTGTCTTGAAGCCGGTAGCAGAGCAAATATATTAACATCATTTAGAGCCTGATCATGCTAGGGATATAAAAATAGATCTGATACAAGACATAAATCATATAATTTTATGTCAGCAATTAAGCGGCCAGTAAACTCTACGTGAAATGAGTGAGTGAGTTGGGCTTAACGCCGCTTTTAACATTATTCCAGTTATATCACGGCGTGTCAGCTTCATGTGGGAGGAAAGCCCGAAGTGATGCAGGTCTAAGACGTTTACCACTTCGGTGAAACCCAGGAGCACGGGTATGGTGCTGACAAACCTAGAAACATAATCGGGGCGAACCGGGATTCGAACCCACAATCATAGGTTTCTGGCGTGTCCAGGGACGCAACTCTGCACAGCGAATCGCGGCGCCTTAGACGACTGGGCCACCCGTGCCCCCCTACGTGAAATGAAGCAAGGCAATGTGTTGGCTTCACGGCTATGCTAAACAGCACTGTATCCATTCATGGTTAAACACACAATTAGTGATTTTGATTTGAATTCAGGAGAACTTTAACTGAATTTGTTGACCCATTTTGCATTGTAATGTTAGTACTAACAAGTTCCAACAGCATGAACTGAATGTGTTAATTTTTTTATGGCTTTTATTCAGGGCATGATGTCCATAAGCTTTGAATGCTTCTAGATCGTTCACTTTTTAGTAGACCAAACCAAGATGGAATTATCTCAGATGTCCGATTGCTGAAAACACTTTGAAGGTATTGTAAAAGATGATTTATTATAAGTTTGCTTGAAATCTATGATTACTTGTTATTTGCATGTGTGTTCTGCAGAATGAATTATTTGAATTTTCATATTCAAACATAACGATGAAGTTGATAATATAATTCTAATAACATAATTCTTAACTTAATTAAGTAACATTCATTATAAAATAATCAAAACATGTACTTACCATGCATAAGTTCAAAGTCTTAATAAGACTATATTTCAAAATAATTTTAGTGAAAACCCCCAAATATAACCACATTTATCATGTTGATGACAATTGAAAGATGGATAGATAATGAAATTATTATGACTGATTTTTTTTTCACCAAACAAGCCTTTGATAAGCTACAGCCCTTGGGAGTGTGTGTTTCATACATGGTTTCTTCTTGTATTCTCGACAGCATCAGTGGGCAGTTCCAGGACAAACTGGTGGAGTGTCTCAAACAAGGCCAAAGATTCAGACTTGTGGGTGATAATGTTAACTTCATGGTCGATGTAAGTCATCTTAGGAAACTGGTGACAAAAAACAGAGCATTGCACACTGGTTTGGGTCTGCTGCAATCATCCAGGAGATTAGTTTCAGTTCCCGTCAATCTGTTGCACCACAACAAGTCCTTTTCAACATGCCTACAGAAGAATTTCTTCTCAACAAGCAGGACTGGGAAGGCATAAGAGATGTGTGTCATTGTTTACATTTCACCGATGTGACGAGCACTTTCGAGTAAAAGTAATAATGGACGTTATTCTCGTGACATATACATTGCAAGAGTAGTGATGAAAATGCTAAGAAAAAATTGTAACCCCCGTTCTAGAGTTTTTCTATAGTAAATACATGGCGGGTCCGCCATGTTTGTTCGTCTAGTGGAGGCGGTCATTGTGCAGTCATTGCCTTGGTCAGTGTAGCGCCAGCGCGGGATACCCAGGGAACCAGGCTGTGTAAAAGTATACAATACCTGAAGTTTCAATCCATCACCTCCAGAAGGCCTGCCAGAATGTCGCTGGCATTACGTAGGAATGTGAGCAGCACAGACTTAGTGCCAGTCCTGCCATGGCGGTGAAAGTTATTACGCAGATATGCCGCCACATCCTTCGATCCGAGGTCTTCAATCTGATTAATTTCAGCTGTGATCATGTCAAACAGTTCGGCATTTGTCCTCTTGGTGACATCTTGAGACTTCTCACGGTCCCCTGCCAAAATGAACACCCGCGGAAGCTTCACCAGTTAAAAGCCTGACAAAACTGCATCAACATACAAAGATTTATTGTTAGTACACCTTCCTGAGAACATACATAGTTCCGAGTCCAGGGGCTGTCCAGAGAGGGACGTGTGCGGAACTGCACTTGCAGGCTTGGCCAGATAACCAGACTGTCACAGACGATGTCGCCAGTGACGGATCTCGTTGTCAAGATTCGGGTGATAGAGATCATCGCTCCAGACATCCTAGACAGATGTGGATCGGATATGAAAGTAAGTGTATCATTTATCAGTACAAATTCAAATGTTTTAGGTGGCCGGACACATTCGGAGGCTTATCTTTACATTGTCACGCCATCAAAACCAAACTGGTCGTATGGATCACAGGAACTGAAATCTAAGTACGACAAATTGCTTGTAAGTAAAGCATATCCATCAATAATCAACAGAACATATGTAAACATTTCCGTCTACGTAAATAAACAGTCGTTGTTACATATTACGTATGATGTGCATATTATTATTATTTTCATGGCCAATTGGAAACCTAAGGGATGATGGAAACAGCACAAACAACAGGTGATGGTGTCGTTACCGTCCCCTTCCCCCCACCCACTAACGGGAAAAGAACGACATCTGTATACGTACAAAGCCAAGTATCAATGTTTCGACGATCTAGTTCTAATAAATGTGCAATTTGCCATTTTGAAAGAGATGGTGAAGGCGACACAGAAAAAAGAGACCTTTGGGAGGATGTGATGCCCCAAATTGTGATTATTAGGTGCATTTACTTTGTTAAGGTGACAGAGTTTCCAAAAAACACCTGAGCATAATGAGAAAAAATACTTTCTACTGGGATAAGCACAGACATACAACAATGTAATAAAATTCCTATCAGACTGTTCTTATTGTCAACATTATTGTAATGCATTTGCATAGCAGTATGGTTTACACAAGAAGGGCCATTATTCAGACGTGAATACAACTCTTGAAAATCCATTACAATGTGGTCACAAACTGAAAACCTAGTGTCGGGAAATACGGAGTTCATTATTCATTCAATGCCAATAAAACATCAGTAAGCTCCCCTTACATGGGGAACGGTGAACCTCACCATTGCAAAACCACGCAGCTGTATAAGTATTGATCCTTCAACACCAGTTATTCCCCCTTACGTTAAAGATGCAAACTAAATACATGAACACAAAGGTGTGAAAGGTGTGCATAGTTTGGCATGATTCATTACAAACGTTTCAATTAATTAATTTTACCGTCAGTTTTAATGCTGGCAAATATTTCATATTTTGAAACTTTTAGGGTGTTTCCACTCCCTTGGTTTGTGCGTTTTACTGGTTTTTTTCAGTATGAATATAGGTTTTTCAAGAGTTGCATATTCTCAATTGAGTGTTACAAAAGGGTTATTACCTGGTCTAAGGTGTCTATGTTGCGACTTATTCTCTGCCAGTGCTGTTCCGTAGGAAGTCCTGGAGGCATCCACATCTGTATCCGTCTGTGTTTTGCCTCTTAAAACAAAATCTCCCCCTTCACCCCTGAAATCCTTCCCTGAAGCGGACAAAGAAATATGAGATTCTATGAAGTCCTTCACCTCTGGTGGACTAGAGTTCCTCATATGATGCTCCCGAACAGTGATTTCTTGGTACTGTGTCATGTGTAGGCCATAGAATAGATCTGAGAAACGTGCCTAAGATTCCATGATTAATTTCTCGTTTCCTCTTCTCATGCCACAGCCGAATAGAAACAGTGCCATGATATAGGTGAAGGTAACATCGACCATGAAAAGGTAGTTTCTGTTCTTTGCACATGATAACCATGAATGTAAAACAGCCACATTTGCCTGCCTGCCATGTTGCTCACAGTCTCTGATGAAAAGGACAAGAAGTTCAGCTCCGTCCCCCACAGAAATATCTCCAGCATCTGCCAAGCCTTATGATGGTCCGTGGCATGTCGGCACGAGTCTTGGGCTTGAAATGTCCTGAAACTCAGCATGACGGCAAGATCTTTAAGGATTACATCCCACAATAATATTAAACTTGCCTTTGTCATGTTGATTTCCATGTGTCCGGGCCCTGGGAGCAATAAGATGTTTCCGAACGTCCGGTGTTCCTGTGGATTGTGACATGGTAGGTTATGGTCATCATCCAGATGCTTCTGTAATTCAGGCACGCCATGAATATCGGTGGCATTGCAGATGGAACATGTGTAACGATTGTCTATCACAGGCAAAGCATGGTCATAAGGTAGGCCATCACATCCAATCACACACCATGATCTAAATAATCCCACACCAACATCTTCCAAAATCCTGCGTAGCACAACCTCTACTGACATATATGAACATGGATTGATAATAACGGGTTCACCTACAACAAGATCTGGATGGAAAAGTTCACCAGCCTCAACAATGTCATACTTGTTTGGTGTCCTATGTGATCTCAAGATTCTGATCTTTGATGTATCGTCGTCCCGACTCACCGTGTAATGGGTCTCATCCATAGCTGTGGGTGGATCAGGCAGCACGGCACAATCAAAAGTATCACTCACGCCATCTGTACCTTGTTCTGCAAGGACTTTGTCCAACATTACAGTTAGTACTTTTGTACGATAATGACGAAAGACATCCATAGAAGAAGATATAAAAGAGGGTAGTGTATTCTGCAGAGATCTGACTTCATACGTCAACCAGCTGCATGGATTGAGATGGGGTGTTGTCTGCAACGTAGTGTCAGGTGGGAGAAGGTGGAGCAATTTCGTTACAACACTCACCATGGCTTTAGCGACGTATCTCGCTCGCCAGTTCCTCGTCAGCACCTGATTGTTGTCAAAAAATGTAATATAATATCTCCTGCAGTTGGACACTTTACAGGCATGGCAGCTTGTTCATTGATCCACTTGAGTATGCTTTGGTAAGAGCCAGCTGGACTTGTCTTGGACGACAGATTGCAAGCCACTTTACTGCCTGTCACATAATACAGTAACAGGTCCATGGCAAACGATAACGGGCAAATGACATTACTATTCCTTGCACCATATAAGTGTTCATAGGCACGTGCCAAATATGCATATTTTGTTGCAGAACTATCATCACTTACATTAACAGGGCGACAACAACAGGGTTCTGATGTGACAACCATTCCTTGGAATCATACTTGCTGACGTTATCTGGTTCCCTGTACTGGGATGACACAATATGGTTGTCATGGTACAATTGTTACTGTTGAGTGTTACCAAGTGCGACAGCAATTATTCGCAAATCGTCACTGGTGCAGACACCGGATTCAATGTAACGTGCAACATGGACAGCTGTGGGAAAAGTGTCATAGGATGGATTTGCCAGATGGTTAACTTCAACATAGTGTGCACATTCAGTGCACAAATGATAGTTTGTGGTTGACAACCACCCATTTTTCTCAAGAAAGTTATCACAGGTTGCCTGATTTTGCGTCATTTCAGTTTGAAAACTTTAAAGATTTTTTCTCCGACGAAATTGTCATGTTGTGTACGCCCCCATTCCATTCTACATTCAATATGGCGTAATATACATCTCTACTGGAGATCACAAATTGTCTATCACAATGTATATGAGAAATATCACAGTCAGCGTTTCGCAGAATCTCTATCACAGATGTGGAGTTGATCACAGTTTGATGGTGGTTTCTATCACAGATAATATGAAGAGTTCAGGTTATCACAGTTCCAAATACAATATATCACAATGAGCAATTACTATCATGACATAGCTTTAAATACACCTCTACGAACGATTATTAACAACTCAGATGGTTCGTTCTATTTATGTACCAATGGTAGACAACATGTGTTATTCGTGTACACTGTTACCATGCCAATTTTCCCTCAATTTTTATTTGTTTTACGGTTTGATTTTCCATTTCATTTTGTAATTCGGATTTCTTCAATTATGACTAGCCATAGAAATTGTTTGTTTGGACTTGTGCATTCATTTACCAGTCAACGTCTCGTTTTATCGTTTAGTACTGTTTCCGGTGCAGAGTAACATGGCGTTGCAGATGTACGACTGAGCATTAAACTGAGCAAACAGAAGTATAACATTGTCGTTGAGCCTGATATGTGTGCAAGTAAGTTGACGGCGATTGTATTTGTGTGCCATGTGTGGTAAAATTCTAGTTTTATAGACTAAATTGATATTTCTGTCGCATGTGTGGATTTGGCCACTTTCAATTGGCGCTCTAGCGCACAATGTCTTGACATACGTCGATCGGCGTATGTTATATTCGCCAACTGACGTATAATACGTCGATTGGCTTATTATACGCCGATAGGTGGTTATCCCCGACCTCATCACATCGTGGCCACAGATAAAATTACACTCAAAATTAGAGTGACCACCCTTGGTTGTTTTCAGTCCAAGCTCCGCCCAGTGCCTCAACCCCATTAACTTTTATAGTTCATGATACCCTAATTTCTTTTTGAAAAGTATATGATAGTTTAAAGTCTATCTGAATAGCCTTAAACACCATGTAGGTATTTGAAGATAAAGCAAGACTATGCTTGTCGTAAGAGGCGACTAATGGGATCGGGTGGTCGGGCTCGCTGACTTGGTTGAAACACTTGGTCATCGATCCCAGTGGCGTGATATCAATCAGTGAGTGAGTTGGGTTTAGCGCTGCTTTTAACAGTATTCCAGTTATATCACGGCGTGTCAGCTTAATGAGGAAAGCCCGAAGTGATGCAGGTCTTAGAAGTTTACCACTTCAGTGAAACCCACGAGCACAGGTATGTTGCTGACAAACCTAGAAACATAATCGGGGCGAACCGGGACTCGAAACCACAATCATAGGTTTCTGGCGTACCCAAGGGACGCAACTCTGCACAGCTAATCGCGGTCAATCAGTGGATTGTCTGGTCCAGACTCGATTATTTACAGACCGCCGTCATATAGCTTGAATATTGCTGAGTGCGGCGTTAAAAACATCGATCCCAATGGCGTGGATCGATGCTCATGATATAAATCAGTGGATTGTCTGGTCTAGACTCGATTACTTACAGACCGCCGTCATACAGCTTGAGTGCGGCGTGAAACATCAAACAAACAAACCAACCAATACAAGTATGTTTAGTTCGATTTTACGTTCTCATCGATATCTTGCCTACATGACGGCGAAGAAATGCTTTTTACATAAACGTTACAACAAAGTTGATGACGTACGTAGTCCGTTAAAGTGACGTCAGCTTTGACACAACACTAACACTTTCAGTTCTTTAACTTACATTACAGAATAAGTATAGTAATATTAAAGAATATGGTGCTCTTTAACTTTTTTTACGTAGTATATGCTAATTTCTCGTAAGGATCCTGACGTCAGGGGTTGTCATCAAGAAATATATCAGGCGTTTTTCAAAAATTATTACAAATTAATTTTCATTATCAATATGCCTAATAAAATGGAAATAGTAACAATATTAACATGAATCTGTAGAATCATAATTTTAATCAGTGATATCCTCCATAGAATGTCTTCTGGTCGGAAGGGACAAACTTGGATTGGGAGGTCAGATTCGGTGAACTGGTTGCTTGGTGTCATCCTACCTCGAATGTGTGGACCGCTATTCATAATATCAACTACAACTCTTGAAAATCCATTACAATGTCGTCACAAAATGAAAACCGAGGGTCGGGAAATACGGAGTTCATTATTCAATGCCAATAAAACATCAGTAAGCTTCCCTTACATGGGGAACGGTGAACATCACCATTGCAAAACCACGCAGCTGTATAAGTATTGATCCTTCAACACCAGTTATTCCCCCTTACGTTAAAGATGCAAACTAAATACATGAACACAAAGGTGTGAAAGGTGTGCATAGTTTGGCATGATTCATTACAAACGTTTCAATTAATTAATTTTACCGTCAGTTTTAATGCTGGCAAATATTTCATATTTTGAAACTTTTAGGGTGTTTCCACTCCCTTGGTTTGTGCGTTTTACTGGTTTTTTTCAGTATGAATATAGGTTTTTCAAGAGTTGCATATTCTCAATTGAGTGTTACAAAAGGGTTATTACCTGGTCTAAGGTGTCTATGTTGCGACTTATTCTCTGCCAGTGCTGTTCCGTAGGAAGTCCTGGAGGCATCCACATCTGTATCCGTCTGTGTTTTGCCTCTTAAAACAAAATCTCCCCCTTCACCCCTGAAATCCTTCCCTGAAGCGGACAAAGAAATATGAGATTCTATGAAGTCCTTCACCTCTGGTGGACTAGAGTTCCTCATATGATGCTCCCGAACAGTGATTTCTTGGTACTGTGTCATGTGTAGGCCATAGAATAGATCTGAGAAACGTGCCTAAGATTCCATGATTAATTTCTCGTTTCCTCTTCTCATGCCACAGCCGAATAGAAACAGTGCCATGATATAGGTGAAGGTAACATCGACCATGAAAAGGTAGTTTCTGTTCTTTGCACATGATAACCATGAATGTAAAACAGCCACATTTGCCTGCCTGCCATGTTGCTCACAGTCTCTGATGAAAAGGACAAGAAGTTCAGCTCCGTCCCCCACAGAAATATCTCCAGCATCTGCCAAGCCTTATGATGGTCCGTGGCATGTCGGCACGAGTCTTGGGCTTGAAATGTCCTGAAACTCAGCATGACGGCAAGATCTTTAAGGATTACATCCCACAATAATATTAAACTTGCCTTTGTCATGTTGATTTCCATGTGTCCGGGCCCTGGGAGCAATAAGATGTTTCCGAACGTCCGGTGTTCCTGTGGATTGTGACATGGTAGGTTATGGTCATCATCCAGATGCTTCTGTAATTCAGGCACGCCATGAATATCGGTGGCATTGCAGATGGAACATGTGTAACGATTGTCTATCACAGGCAAAGCATGGTCATAAGGTAGGCCATCACATCCAATCACACACCATGATCTAAATAATCCCACACCAACATCTTCCAAAATCCTGCGTAGCACAACCTCTACTGACATATATGAACATGGATTGATAATAACGGGTTCACCTACAACAAGATCTGGATGGAAAAGTTCACCAGCCTCAACAATGTCATACTTGTTTGGTGTCCTATGTGATCTCAAGATTCTGATCTTTGATGTATCGTCGTCCCGACTCACCGTGTAATGGGTGTCATCCATAGCTGTGGGTGGATCAGGCAGCACGGCACAATCAAAAGTATCACTCACGCCATCTGTACCTTGTTCTGCAAGGACTTTGTCCAACATTACAGTTAGTACTTTTGTACGATAATGACGAAAGACATCCATAGAAGAAGATATAAAAGAGGGTAGTGTATTCTGCAGAGATCTGACTTCATACGTCAACCAGCTGCATGGATTGAGATGGGGTGTTGTCTGCAACGTAGTGTCAGGTGGGAGAAGGTGGAGCAATTTCGTTACAACACTCACCATGGCTTTAGCGACGTATCTCGCTCGCCAGTTCCTCGTCAGCACCTGATTGTTGTCAAAAAATGTAATATAATATCTCCTGCAGTTGGACACTTTACAGGCATGGCAGCTTGTTCATTGATCCACTTGAGTATGCTTTGGTAAGAGCCAGCTGGACTTGTCTTGGACGACAGATTGCAAGCCACTTTACTGCCTGTCACATAATACAGTAACAGGTCCATGGCAAACGATAACGGGCAAATGACATTACTATTCCTTGCACCATATAAGTGTTCATAGGCACGTGCCAAATATGCATATTTTGTTGCAGAACTATCATCACTTACATTAACAGGGCGACAACAACAGGGTTCTGATGTGACAACCATTCCTTGGAATCATACTTGCTGACGTTATCTGGTTCCCTGTACTGGGATGACACAATATGGTTGTCATGGTACAATTGTTACTGTTGAGTGTTACCAAGTGCGACAGCAATTATTCGCAAATCGTCACTGGTGCAGACACCGGATTCAATGTAACGTGCAACATGGACAGCTGTGGGAAAAGTGTCATAGGATGGATTTGCCAGATGGTTAACTTCAACATAGTGTGCACATTCAGTGCACAAATGATAGTTTGTGGTTGACAACCACCCATTTTTCTCAAGAAAGTTATCACAGGTTGCCTGATTTTGCGTCATTTCAGTTTGAAAACTTTAAAGATTTTTTCTCCGACGAAATTGTCATGTTGTGTACGCCCCCATTCCATTCTACATTCAATATGGCGTAATATACATCTCTACTGGAGATCACAAATTGTCTATCACAATGTATATGAGAAATATCACAGTCAGCGTTTCGCAGAATCTCTATCACAGATGTGGAGTTGATCACAGTTTGATGGTGGTTTCTATCACAGATAATATGAAGAGTTCAGGTTATCACAGTTCCAAATACAATATATCACAATGAGCAATATCAATAATTACCATGATAATGTTCATCCATACCCTTTCCTCTGCAGGAATTTAATGTCAGACACAATTACTATCATGACATAGCTTTAAATACACCTCTACGAACGATTATTAACAACTCAGATGGTTCGTTCTATTTATGTACCAATGGTAGACAACATGTGTTATTCGTGTACACTGTTACCATGCCAATTTTCCCTCAATTTTTATTTGTTTTACGGTTTGATTTTCCATTTCATTTTGTAATTCGGATTTCTTCAATTATGACTAGCCATAGAAATTGTTTGTTTGGACTTGTGCATTCATTTACCAGTCAACGTCTCGTTTTATCGTTTAGTACTGTTTCCGGTGCAGAGTAACATGGCGTTGCAGATGTACGACTGAGCATTAAACTGAGCAAACAGAAGTATAACATTGTCGTTGAGCCTGATATGTGTGCAAGTAAGTTGACGGCGATTGTATTTGTGTGCCATGTGTGGTAAAATTCTAGTTTTATAGACTAAATTGATATTTCTGTCGCATGTGTGGATTTGGCCACTTTCAATTGGCGCTCTAGCGCACAATGTCTTGACATACGTCGATCGGCGTATGTTATATTCGCCAACTGACGTATAATACGTCGATTGGCTTATTATACGCCGATAGGTGGTTATCCCCGACCTCATCACATCGTGGCCACAGATAAAATTACACTCAAAATTAGAGTGACCACCCTTGGTTGTTTTCAGTCCAAGCTCCGCCCAGTGCCTCAACCCCATTAACTTTTATAGTTCATGATCCCCTAATTTCTTTTTGAAAAGTATATGATAGTATAAAGTCTATCTGAATAGCCTTAAACACCATGTAGGTATTTGAAGATAAAGCAAGACTATGCTTGTCGTAAGAGGCGACTAACGGGATCGGGTGGTCGGGCTCGCTGACTTGGTTGAAACACTTGGTCATCGATCCCAATGGCGTGCTATCAATCAGTGAGTGAGTTGGGTTTAGCGCTGCTTTTAACAGTATTCCAGTTATATCACGGCGTGTCAGCTTAATGAGGAAAGCCCGAAGTGATGCAGGTCTTAGACGTTTACCACTTCGGTGAAACCCACCAGCACGGGTATGTTGCTGACAAACCTAGAAACATAATCGGGGCGAACCGGGATTCGAAACCACAATCATAGGTTTCTGGCGTACCCAAGGGACGCAACTCTGCACAGCGAATCGCGGTCAATCAGTGGATTGTCTGGTCCAGACTCGATTATTTACAGACCGCCGTCATATAGCTTGAATATTTCTGAGTGCGGCGTAATAAACATCGATCCCAATGGCGTGGATCGATGCTCATGATATAAATCAGTGGATTGTCTGGTCTAGACTCGATTACTTACAGACCGCAGTCATACAGCTTGAGTGTGGCGTAAAACATCAAACAAACCAACCAATACAAGTATGTTTAGTTTGATTTTACGTTCTCATCGATATCTTGCTTCCATGACGGCGAAGAAATGCTTTTTACATAAACGTTACAACAAAGTTGATGAAGTACGTAATCCGTTAAAGTGACGTCAGCTTTGACACAACACTAAAACTTTCAGTTCTTTAACTACCATTACAGAATAAGTATAGTAATATTAAAGAATGGGGTGCTCGTAAACTTCTTTTACGTAGTATATGCTTATTTCTCGCTAGGATCCTGACGTCAGGGGTTGTCATCAAGAAATTTGATCAGGCGTTTTTCAAGAATTATTACAAATTAATGTTCATTATCAATATGTTTACTAAAATGGAAATAGTCACAACATTAACATAAATTTGTAGAATCATAATTTTAACCACTGATATCCTCAATAGAATGTCTTCTTGTCGTACGAGGTGACAGACTTGTGTTGGGAGGTCAAGTTCGGTGATCTTGTTGCTTGGTGTCATCCTACCTCGAATGTGTGGACCGCTATTCATAATATCAACCACTGTTTTGTCAGATTATGTACAGGCCGCCGTGATATATTTTAACGACAAAAAAGTGAACTAATTATTTGAATGTAGCTATCGGTGAAATGTTCATTTACAATACCGTGAAGTTGCTTCTGAACGCAGGATCTTTCCACAATGAAATTTCACATCATGAATGAACAGCACGTGTTGCACGTGCCGACAGAAACCAACGTGTGTGCTCCTATAGGGAAACTCACAACCACTAATGCAATTGAGCTAAGCACGGGCTTAAAAATGCCCCCAAAACAGTATCCGAATCAACAGACAAATGGCGAATTGTGGTCACAAGGGAGGGTGGACGTCAATATCCCAAGTTTCACGAATGTTTGCCAAATCAAAAGTGTTATTTCTCGACTGTAGGAAAAATACCGTCAAACTGGTGGGATTTCAATGCGACATGGGCGTAGCAGGCCTAAAAAAACAAGACAAGGTCGTCTCATTATATTAATTACACCACTCAATGGATTCTAATCTGCTGCTGTTATCAATAGAGAATTCAGTACAAGAACAGGAGACGAAATTTCAACATCTAACGTTAAAAACCCGGCTCTATTCAGCCCGGCTGAAAGGAAGGCGTCCTGCGAAAGGTTTGACCCTAACAGCTTACCATAGGGGGCAAAGATTGGGTTGGGCTTTACAACCCCAGGGACGGACTGTCCGTAATGGCGTTACACCGTGTTTACAGACAAATCAAGGTTTTCACAGATGGCAGAAAAACGTTGTTGGCGACGTAGCGGCGAGCGGTATGCCAGGGCAACAATTCTTGATCATGATCTGTATGTTGAATGGCCAGCGTATGTTGACGAAATGTTGCGTCCTGCCGTTGTTTCATAACTAGAAACATGCGCAGTTTCTTTTAACTGAAAGACGACAATGCCAGACCACATCACCACCGCTTAGTCCCCTGATATATCCCAAATTGAGCATCTGGGGAATGTTCTCGAGCGGATAGTGTACGCAAGAGACCCAGCACCCACCAACGTGGCCTAGATTGGGATAGCTCTTCAGGCGGAATTGCGGACTATACCAAGGGCAACCCTGCGCAAGTTAATAAACAGTATGCTTTCAAAGTGTCGTACATGTATTACCCAACATGGTGGACACATCAGATATTTATCTACCCATCCGAAATTAATTTTAGAGACATTTATCGTCATTGCACTTTAACTATTATTTCATCAGTTCCCTTATTTTGTTGTCGGCAGAAAATATAGTTTCATAAGGACACCTTCTAATTGTGTGTATTTGCGGTTACAGGAGTGCTCAAACCTAGTGTCACAATCTTGAAACTGTCAATGTGGTTCTACACGTACCTTACATTTTAGTTACACACATTAGCTAAGTCTACGTGTACTGAATCACGACGCTGTCGATGCTTGAACTGAGTACTCACGCCAATGTGTATATCAAGTTTAATATGAACTGGACTAAACTCCAACGCAATATATATAACAATACTCGGGTCGTGGACACCTTCTAATTGTTAGGTGTTAACTTCCAAGTTGAAACAATAAGTTAACCAAGAAACAAAGCTAAAGTCTTCAGTGAGATACCAACAAAATACAAAGACTGCTATAAAATGAACAATTGTGTTATAAAACTTAACTTGGTATACAAATCAATGCAAACTACTGCATAACGATTACAATGGCATAGCGTGGGAGTACAGAATTCAATCCCAGTACATATACAACGGCTGTATCAAACGTAGTGGTGATAGCAAACATGTCAGTGATAATAGTACTCAGCTAGCACTAACATTGATCAAGCTTCCAAGATAGGCCTAGGCTTGATATCCAGGGCGAAAACAATGATCTTTACACAAAAGCGGGTCTTGATGTAATGTGAGATGAAATGTGAGGTATTATAGGCACGATTGTATTTAGTTTAACCCCCCACACACACACCCGAAGTTTCAGCCGCACTTACATTCCAGAAGCGCATCTAATTATTGTAACTTCCACGCCACTGTTTATGTTGAATAGTACTACGTTCATAACAACTATTTATTCACAACACATAATACTATGAACTTCTACTGAATCTTATATAATATAACATAATGAAAACCCTGAGGCATGCACAACATGTGATTCCGTGCCTAGACTGGCAGTGTGAGATTTGTCAATGGTGTATATTGTTCTCCCTCCATCATCTATTCAACATTCCTATATAATACCCTTTAAATGATCATTCAGCAATTATTGCTGATAGGTCACTGCAACTCGCTCGGTGACAACACTTTAAGAACGCTTCAATTCTGAAGGCCACGTTGACGCCGTGTTAATGCAGTCAATACATGACCACACACTGTAACTTTTAGTGTGAGGTAGTTATAGAAATACTCATATTACGAGTATTCAAACCAATTTGTTGGTACCAAACTACCATATGTACTGTTATTAATTATTATTTACGTGTTGTGTGTTTTAACATACATATGCGCATATTATCTCTCGTTTCAGGAACTACTCGTATTTTCATTACGGGATACAACTCACTTGACAAAAAGTGTATATATTTTGAGGTTGTGACCTGGTGAAGGTTTTAATATGCTTGTGTCCATGTTTATGGTGATTTGGGTATTATTTGCAAGAATGGGCTTATTTTTTTACTAATACTGGTATGAATCACGATTGCCGAGGTCGGAAATAAAAGTGAATCCTTTTTTCTACAAGCACATAATTTTGATAAATTTGTATATAATAAATTCAGTTGACCAAAAAATATTATAAATATACATGCTAAAAGAAACATGTACATATTGGACTATAACAATATTACGCCAACGCTATTGTTTAGGGGTTCCAAAAAGCTACAAATCTATTACAGCAAGCGTATTATCGATATTACCGACCTCGAATACTGTCAGGATGATATTTGCAATGTATGCACAGACAATAGGCTAAAGCGAGATTTTCAGTTAATTTGAACTGAGTTACATGCCTTTTTCCATACTAAGCTTGTCGGGGAACAGCCGGTCTTGTTAGTTGAAAGAAGGTGAGGGGAAATGGTTTTTTCAACGTACGTCAAATATTATTGCACTTATTGTGACATGCGCGCGCACGTGTGTGTGTGTGGCTGTTTGTAATCGACCGAATTCATGCCGATTTTATAGTACTAGTCCACTGATACCATGCCGCAGTTTAAGACGAATATCCCCTCCCAGACACAGTATACTGACTCCAAGCCGACCAGTCCGAGCGCCAGGCAGGGTAACAACAAGTGCCATATTTTAACGTATTGTGGTATGACGCTGCCGGGAAAAGAACCCCGAACCTTTCGCTCTCCGGGCGGACGCTCTACCACAAAGGCGGCCGAGAAAGGAAATAGCCCTGCGTTCTGAACACGTGTAACGAATTACCTGTGTTTAATGGGGTGTTACATAACCTGAAAAAGACGACGGCAATTGATTTCCTGACGTTTTCTGTACTTATGTATATGTAAGTAGCTTTTCTTAAGGCATTTGAAGATGTACTAATAAATAATTATGTATTTAAATTTGAGTACATCACTTTAAGTGAGTGAGTGAGTATGGTTTTACGCCACTTTTAGCAATATTCCAGCAATATCACGGCGGGGGACACAAGAAATGGGCTTCACACATTGTACCCATGTCGGAAATCGAACCCTGGTCTTCGGCGTGACAAGCGAACGCTTTAACCACTAGGCTACCCAACCGCCCACATCTGTTTGAATTATGGTTCCAAGCACAGAGTGTATAGAGATTTCAAACTTTATTAGAGCCTGAAAAGCATCTGTCTGTAATCTCAGACAATAAAACATCGTAATGTGATTATTAGACTAAGACCCGAATTATCAAAACTGAAGGTTTATCGATTAAGGTTAAAAATGAAAGATTATTTTTAGGAATAGAGTTATCACTACTTAAATGTCCTGTGTGTAAACCTGGTACAATAGAACATAGAGTATAGAATATGATTTTGTCTTTATATTTTGTCAACTATTGTGGTGACCTCAGAGAATATTACTTACAGAAAATGTACTGTCAATATCGAACCCTGAATAAGTTGCAAATGCTATTATCTGGAAAGTGTCATACATTGCCAAAACGATTATGTGAAGTCATGCTGCAAAGCTATGATTATTACAGAAAATAATAAATATATCTATTTAATAAATATTTATTTATCAGTTGTGCGTAATACCGCCACGATTTGTCAAACATTCATTCACTTAATGAGGCATAATGCGTATGAGTCTACCAATGGCCATTTGAGGGAGTCTGCCCCACTTCTCTTGCAGCGCCTGAATAAGTTCAGCCAACATGGCGGCGTCCACTAATGTTGACGCACACATCTCCCTATCATGTCCCAGACGTGTTCAAAAGGGGGAAAGGGGACACGGGTGGCCCAGTCGTCTAAGGCGCCGCGATTCGCTGTGCAGAGATGCGTCCCTTAGGCACGCCAGAAACCTATGCTTCTGGGTTCGAATCCCGGTTCGCCCCAATTATGTTTCTAGGTTTGTCAGCACAATACCCGTGCTCGTGGGTTTCACCGAAGTGGTAAACGTCTGAGACCTGCATCACTTCGGGCTTTCCTTCCACATTAAGCTGACACGCCGCAATATAACTGGAATACTGTTAAAATCGGCGTTAAAACCAACTCACTCACTCACTCTCTCAAAGGGGCAAAGGTTGGAGTGTTTTCTGGATATTGTGCTCATACGCTGTTGAAACGTGACAAAGGGTGTCAGTATGTTGTCAAGATAGTACTGTCCAGTGAACCTTACCTGCACAATATGGAGTGGGGTTCAGTCAGTCTCACCCCACACAATAACCGATCCAACGCCAAATCTGTCATGAGGTCTGAGGTTGACATTCATTACGACGTCGCCAGACACGATCACGCCTATCAACAAAAAGCAAAGTGAATCATGACTCATCTGAAAACATGTGACATAACCGATTACGATTATTTCGACGTTGTGCACACCTTTGACTGTTGGCAATATGACGATGTGTATGATGTGGAACAACATGTGGCCATCGAGCATGGAGATAAGATGCTTGTAGACGATTTCTAGTCGTCTGACCCGTAAATCGTATTCTAGTAGAGATAAAAGTTTGTAGCAATTTGATTCTCCATTTGAGCTCGATGTCTCAGAGCCAGGTTTGAGATCAGTCGATCCCGTTCTCTTGTCGTTGACCTGGAACACCCTGAATGGGATCGATCATCAACATTTTTGGTGTGTTGGTACCTGTTCCTTAATCTGCTAATCACAGGATGTAAACGTTGAACGTATTGGCCACTGCACGCAGACTTCTGCCAGTTTTCAGCATGGCAATAGGCGCCCCTCGCGTTGGATACGTCACATCACTAGTTCATAAACAAACAATGAATGAAATCAAGTTATAAATCACAACTGTATGAAAAGCAGAATCAATAACATTAACAGAAATAATGGTCCACAGAGATTAATCGACCATTCTTGAAAGTGTCAAAATCAGGAAAGACACCCCAAGAACGTGTGTGGCGCAACTGCGTGAGGCACGTGCAAACTACAAAACTTGTATTGGTGTTAAACTTTACACCCATAAACGTTCTTGCGTATGATGTTATTCGTCAACACTTATCTTAGCGCTCAAAAATAGTTCCTATGTGGATATTTCGCTAAGGCTATTTTCTGCATTGAAGTCGTTACATGATGGCACTCGATCCTGTGTGTCCGTTAACGAATACTTGACAGAGGATTTCCCTGTTTACAGTGGAGTGAAGCAGGGCTGTGTGTTATCACTGACACTCTTTTCCGTGTTCATTAACGACTTGGCTGAGGAAAGTTATGACCTGCACGATGATTCTATGCTTCGTCTACTTTTATACGCCGATGATATTGCTCTCACAGCCGGCGACGAGCACTCATTACAACGAATGTTAAAGTGTGATGATAATTGGTGCAGACAATAGCGTCTTCAAATTAATACCAAAAAAATAAAATTGTCCATTATAGACAGCAGTCTGTTACGCTTCTAGTGGCAGTGGGGTAGAGAATATTTAAATTTGTAATGCATATAAATATTTGGGACTTTGGCTCCAGGAACACCTAGATTTAAATTTCACAGCTTAACAAATTGCTAAATCGGCTGGAAGAGCCCTCAATGTAATTATAAGTAAATTTAAATCAGTTGAAGGAATGACCTATGATGTTTTCAGTACTTTGTATGACAGTCTTGTACAACCTATCTTAACGTATGGTGCGGCAGTTTGGGGAACCTGAGAATTTAGTTGCATAAATGCCATCCAAAATAGAGCGTGCCGCTTTTTCTTGGGTGTAGGAAAAACTGCTCCTATTTTAGAGGTGAAACAGGTTGGTTATCGATTATTACTAAACACAAAATTGAAGGTGTGCGTTCCTGAAAGAAGTTGAATTCAGCTCCCCCACAGAGAATTATAGCTCGTATCAGAAATTGGTCTCTATCAGTCCGACAGTCCTGGGACAGCAGAGTTGTTAGAATGTTTGGTTCTTTGGATGTACCATTTTTGGATTCGTATAATATTGGTAATATAGATTTCCAAATTTTGAAATCAAAATTGATAGAACTTGATAGAGAAAACTGGTTTCGTGGACTTTGGAATGACACTTGCCATACTGGAGGTAATAAGCTTAGAACGTTTAGATAGTTTAAAAATACACTGAATGTTTCATTTTATGTACGTCATATTCTGGATAGATCACGGCGAAGCTAAACTTCGCTGTGGAACTTTACCCTTAGAATTAGAAAAAGGCCGTTAGTCACGCCCGAAAACCCCTGTTTCTGAACGCGTCTGTTAATTATGTAATGGCCAAAGTTCACTATTTGGTAACGTGTGACCGTTATAGAGATCTAAGACTTAATCTTTGGCAGAAAGTATCCCTTATTAACCCGTCGTTTATTTCCATGTCTCCTGCAGACCAAACCGTATTCTTAATGCAGTGCGACGATCTGGTTCAACCACTTCCTGCATTAATCTTCTCAATGTTTCGGAGATGAAAATATAATATAAAATAATAAATTAGGTAGGTGTATACTTAAACACCATTACGTCATGATGGAGCTATGTTTTATGGTGAAATAAACCACGCTTCGTTCTTCATTGTTCTTTGTGACGTATCGCGTAGCTATCTTATATTATACTCTATAAACGTTTCGGCATAGATCCACATACCGTTGTCGGGCCAGACTGAATAGTGTGACTGACTGACTGATATAGAAGATTTAACGTGCGCTTTCCGACTACAGCGTATTTCGCACACGGGCCTGGCCGGACCATTTAGTGTATTCCGAGAAGGGTGAAAGTGGTGTGTGCAACCCAAGAGGGGGCTTTTAGGGGTTGCTTATATTAATTTTTTGAAATTTTTAAATTTGGAATAAATGCCGAGGTGGGTGGAGGAGGGAACTAAGGGAGCCGGGTGAGGTGGGTGTTTGTATGTTTATTGGATTTTGGATTGGTAGATTAATTAATTGAATAGTGTGAGCAAGGTACAGAATTATATATGTTTGGTGGAGGATCAACAGTAACACTTTACATACATGAAAGAGATTAATATGAGTTGATAAACTATAACAACAGAAGGATACTATTGTAACAACATGATGGACACAGAACACACGACGAGGAAGCAACCATTACATATAGCATCCATTCACCTAATGAAGGAGTAAGCTGTACTCTGAAACGTTGTTGTTTCGACGTAATAAAGAAGTTGACATCCATAAATTCTCTTCCTACCATTACATATACATAGGTGGGATGATGGGATTGGGGAGATAGAGCTATTGTTGAGTTCACAGCAAGCGGATGGGAAGGAATAGCCTTGTTTTCTGTTGATTGATGAATTGAGTTGTGGCCAGTCTGGACTGCTCCTGTTGGTCTTGGAAGTTGTTGGAAAGGATTTGAGTTGTCCCAATTGATGTTGTGATTGGGGTAGTTGCAAATTTGGTTGAAGTTGTGTGCTCTTTGATTTACTTTATGGCCAAAACACATATCAAAAAGGATTTTTTTTCTTTTTTGCAACGGCATTATTTCAACCTTATATATACTGTGGCGATGAATGACTTTGCCTCGCAGTTGATTTTATCATGTTTGACTTTCAATTGAAAACGTCTTAAGTTAGCGATATTATACAAAAAAAATCATGTCCGGGCGTTTAGTCACCGCTCAAAATAATACTTTTACCAGGTTTTATTTTGTAAACTATAATTTGAATTACAACTTTAAAAGTAAGGATAAGAATTTATGGATGAACCACTTCTTTATTACAATTAAGAGCGACGTTTCGGTGTAGGTTCTAACACCGTTATCAAGCAAGTGATTTACAGAGTGCAGTAAGCAAGTATATATACACGTAGGAGGCAATGTTTATACAGTAGGGTAGATATTGTATACTGGAGTAGAGAAGCCTGTTGTGTACACACAAGGGCAGTGATGATGACCATTGGTGAAGTCAGTGCCATGAACAAGGGATGAAGCCAGTAATGTAAACAACGGGATTATGAGTGAGGATAAGAATTTATGGATGAACAACTTCTTTATTACAATTAAGAGCGACGTTTCGATGTAGGAGTGATGTTTAAATAAACATACTCAAATTTAATAACATGTTTTCAATTTTCAAATACATAAAAAAACAAATTCGGTATATATTCTTTTGCCCTTAGTTTATTTAGTTAATTCAACAGAAACACAATATAGGTGGGGTGTATATTACATAATATTTTCACATGTCCACAGTTGATGCGGGTATCCTAGCGAACTGTGTTTTCGAGACCCTAAGACGTATATCTGATTACGTGTCTAATAACAATCGCAATAAAATTAAGCCTTACCTTTGACAACATTTATTTCGGTTTACAATTAGATAGTCAAATGGCCAAATTTGTCAACTGAATCGTGATTATGCCTCCCCAAGTGAGACGAGTCAATCAGGCGCCATCTTGTTACCGTCACCTGATTTCGAGCCCCTCTATGACAGTCAAGTTAAAAATAGACACACAACATAATCAGTCATATGACATTACAGCCAGCAAGTTGACAAACAGCAGCCTATGTATCACCGGTGCATACGATGATTCTGGCGCAAAATTTCAACAGATCATGTTTATACATCAGTGCAAAAGTAAGTTTTGAGGTATGTTTTCATAACTTTTTGAACATCCTACCTCGTCTAGCTTAATTCGTAACATAACTTCAGCGACAGGAGGCGAACATTTTGATGTCTTTTGAACATTAGGCTTTGAAGACTGTACCTTGATTTCCCAATAAAGCGCGTGGTTACGTTTTGAGGGGCTCGGAAAAAGGTGAGGTTCGAAAATATATTTGGGCATTACTCTGAATACATGGATTTTAAGTCAATATTTCTTTTTAATACACGAATCTCAACACATTATCACACTCACGCACCTCATTGACACACTGATTCGGTGGTGATGAAATATTGCCGAATAAATTGATAATCAGTGATGTTCAGCAGTGAGTGATGATTCCAGCTGCTTTAACACCCAAGACTTCAGGATACAAACTGATGGTCTCGTTTCTCAGTCATGGGTGATGTGTGTGCAAGTATCAGCTGCATCAAGCAGAGATTTCTTATCGTGATCCCCTATTTGCAGATCTGTTTCTTTTAGCACATGTGTTGTGAATTTTTGCTCACATGAAACAGGGGAAATTTGGCCAAGAAGTTTAACATAAGCTTCCGGTATATCGATGATTTGCTATGGTTCAATGATGGTCAAATAGCCAATTCCATTCCTTGTATTTTCAGGTGAACAATTGACTTGCCTTTGCATGTGTTTGTGACGGGTGCCACCTGTGGGACAGGATACGCTCACCTTTTCGCGAACATCTGGTATCATTACTAATTGATAGTGATTCATAAACACAAGCTCATGATATATAGTCGGAATTGTACAATCTACTCTGCTTAATCAGAGATTTCTATTGGATATGGAAGGGGTTTTGTCCTTTGTTATTGTCATTGTTGTTGTTGCTGTTGTTGTTGTTGTTGTATCTCAAGTTAAAGAATGAAAAAGAAGAAAATAAAATCATAATTCAAACCTGTCTTCATTTAAGTGTTCTGTTGCTGTTTACACATCCGTATTGTGTTATATGTCAGAGTAATGTATTGTTAAACAATGTTGTAATTGAATTATCACTGCTGTTGTATTTTATACTGCAATTAAATTTTGTACTGCCACTCTACTTGCTTTGCAGTAATTTGTATTGGCTTGTAGACCTGGTTAATTTCTAATACAAGTGTTGATTGTTTAGCATCTCTTTGTTATTTGTTGGTTTTACGTTTTGCTTTCTGGGTTAACTTACTGTTTCAATTTGGAAGTGGACACGTAACAATAGACATACACGTAACGTTCCAACAGGAGTGTTTCAACCTTGTTGTTCATAATTGATACAATGAATTGTATGTGTGTTTTCTAAAGTATCTATCACTTATTCAGAAACACCTCTTTTGTTCATTTTAGCCATCAAGACGTCTTCAAACCTTTCGTTTTGAGCCACTGTGAACCAATGCTTCCAGTCGTTGCTTTGCCCTGTAAAACCGATGAACGTGAATGTATATGATTACATTCTTAATATTAAATATGTATATGCTTTAATAATGAAACTATTAGGAGAAAAGCGAAGAGACATATTTGACGACGTAACTTTGCTACCGAAACTACTTTACTGGACCGTTCTGTTAGAATTTCTAAAAGGTGGAAAATTGAAACAAATTTGAAACAAAGGCCTATGGGGAGGACCCTGATCATATTTAATTACATTTTTTACGCTTTTTCTTCATGCAAGTGATAATATGTGTACCTTGATGTTTACACAAAGTGTATCTAAAATAAACAAAAAATAATTTGAATATGATTTTTACGTATGTAAACGTGATATATGGAGGATTCATATCAACTGAATAATAGAGAAGCACCTACAAAAACCTGTTTTGACATGTTTGTTTCTTGTTTCTCGACGCCTTCTGCAATATTCTATTCACGGTGGCCTGTAAGTGTGTGAGCCTGGACCAGTCAATCCAGTGTATGATACTACGAACAACACGTAAGCAACAAATTCACCAAGTATGACCACCAAGTCATCTGCCTCCTACGTACCAGCATCGTGTATTCTAACCAGGAAGACAACCTCCGTGGTCTAGTGGTAGAGCGTCCGCCCGGAGAGCGGAAGGTCAGGGGTTCGATCCCCGGCCGCGTCATACCAAAACACGTTAAGAGATGGTACTTGTTGTTATACTGTCTGGCGCTCGGCATTAAGGAACTTAACCAAGGACTGGTCGGCTCAGAGTCAGTATACTGTGTCTGAGTGGGGTATTCATGTTAAACTGCGGCATGGTATCTCAGTGAGCTAGCACTATAATCGGCATCAGTCCGGACTAGTACAAGCAGCCACAGCACGTCGCTATATAAGTGCAATACTCTTGGACGCGACCTTAAACCCCATTTCACCTCACCTAACCAGGAATCCCACGTGGGTTTGGACAAGTTCCTTAATGTCACTCGTATTATTAAGAAATGAACTCAGCTCTGGGCCATCTTCAGCACTAGAGTGGAACCATTGATGATTTTCAACAGACAGAAACAAACAAAATATAAAGTAACCATTATATAACATGAGTGCTGAATATTGGAGGCACTGACAGATGTGTCACATCAAGTGATGTGAATATTCACAAACAAACAGCTCCTAATTTGCAGGGGCGGTCGAGTAGTCTAGTGGTTAAAGCGTTCGCTCGTCACGCCGAAGACCCGGGTTCGATTCCCGACATGGGTACAATGTGTGAAGCCCATTTCTGGTGTCCCCCGCCGTGATATTGCTGGAATGTTGCTAAAAGCGGCGTAAAACCAAACTCACTCACTCTAATTTGCAGTACCTTTCCTGGGGATAGTTTAGAGCCCCAGTCGCCCGATGCGCCACAAAACGCTGTTAGGAATTGCGTCCCTGAGGTCGAGCCAAAATCCTGAAGCATGGGTTCGAATCCAACTTTCTCCCTGAATATGAAGCCTTGTTGCTCGATACCATACTCGTTTTCATGGGTTTAAAGACCACTCACTCACCTTTCCTGAACATATTCCCTCCTTCCTTCCAACCAACGCCATCAGCCCTGGTTCCTGTATTGACTTTCTTGATGTTAGAAAAGCTGCAGGCGTCTGCGATCGCCTGGGCCCTCTCAATATTATTGGGTTTCTCTAAAAATGTGCTCAGTTTTTGTATCCACGAAACAGGGTCCTGCATAAATACAGAGAAGAACCTTTTTAGTAGGGATTTGAATACATTTTCTTCTTTGCTGTATATTGATATAAAATATGATTTTGTATATTATCGAGTGTGTTGATGACTACAATGAACCGGAAGTTGTCATCCATAAAGTTTATACGTTTTCTTATTTTATCACAATCTTCTAGAATGCAAATCAAACAGTTTGATGAACGTTGTATAATACCGCAGTTAGCGATATTAAAGTTAAATTACTGCGTAATGTAAATATTCTTCAACAGTAAATGCAGTGACTTATCCAGGATCTATGTCGTTTTAGTAGTCTCTTGCGACAGGCATTCGTATCCTACTCCAACGGGTTTTTTATATATTTGGTATATGTTTTTTTGTTTCCTTATCACGATTCAGGCTTTGATGAACTCACGCTTTTCATGTCTTCATATTTCAACAGAAATACTGGAACATCGGGATTATCTTCCCTTGCTTGTCTCCAACTTAGAGTGTGGTCGAACCAAGATCCATATTCCACTACATCAGAGAAACATTGAGATCAAAACTCTTCAACTCATGGTGTGAGTGAGTTTGGTTAAGCGTCAATACGAAGTGTATTTCAGTTATATCCACTTAATGAGGATAGAAAACCCGAAGTGATGCAGGTCCTAAACTTAACACTTTGAGGACATCCACGAGCATGAGTATGAGGCTGGAAACCCAAGGATCATACTCAGAGCGAATCTGGGATTCAAACCAGCGAATATAGTATCCTGGCACACCTAGGGGGTAGAACTCTGAACAGTGAATTTCCGCGCCTTACGCAACTAGCCTCTACTTGTCCCTTGCATAGTTATGAACGTGATTTGACCATGAAGGGACCATGAAGTGTTACAAGTCTCATCACCTGCAAACTACAATACAACCAAAGCCAACATACTGTCATAGATGAGGTCACCCGACATATTGTTAACCGTCGCGTTCAAGATTGTTGCCCTCAAATAGTTACGGGTGTGTGCCTACGTGCATGTGTGTGTCTGCTTGTACTTGTTGGGACTATTGCCGGTTTCATAGTGTTTGCCCGCTGAGATATATTGCAGCAGGTTAGCATTTATATCGCCACTTCAGGCACAATTCACTGACTCCGAGCCGACTAGTCCTTGTTTTATCACCCTAATGCCGAGCGTCAGTTGGGGTAACAATAAGTACCACCTTTTAACGTCTTTGGTAGGTCACGGCTGTAGATTGACCACCGATTGTCCGTTTTCTGGCAGATATGTTCTATCCACAAGACCACTCAGGCGGGTTTATCATAGATAGTCAATCACCTTCTGTTGGTCTGAAGATTACATTTACCTTCACCACTGATGAACGATTCCAAATAGTCCTCCCACTTCCCATTGTACTCTTTGACAGGAACATGTCCATCATAACTCCTCACTGTTTTCATTCCAAAAGTCATATTGTAGTAGGACACAGCAACGGCTTTGGGATCGCGGACTATATACACAACTTTGGGCTTCTTTGTTAAAACCTCTTTGGGGAGAAAACGGAAGTGGATATGGCTACCAAGCACTCTGGGAGATTTGATGGAGTCCAAAAAACTCATTGGCGAGAAATCCAACATGTCCATTCCCCGCTCTTTCTCTCGGTATTCCAGATCTTCATTGACTATCATGCTGATGACTTCCCACAGCCAATGTGTCCCTAGAACATGTATGAAATAGTTTTAATATTCTGGGGGTAGGGCTGGGAAGTTTGTTTGAGAGAGGATATATATCACTGTAACTCCTTTAAAAAGAGCCTGGGCAGTCGAGTTGCTGAGTGGTTAAAGCGTTCGTTCGACACTCGAAGACCCGGGTTTCATTACCCACATGGTACAGTGTGTGAAGCCCATTTCTGTGTCCCCGGTCGTGATAGTGGTAAAAGCGGCGTAAATCCATACTCGCTCATTCAAAAGGAGAGAAACAATGTGAATGTGAAGATCCTACAAAAACTATATAAACTCAATATTTTTCAAGCATTTTCTGGAACTAATTATTTGAAAAACTCCTTTGTTTGTAAATGTCTCGGCATTCATCCATGTAATTAGATTCTGTTGAGAGTGAGTTTGGTTAAACGCCGCTTTAAATAGTATCAGCTTGATATTTGAATGAAGGTCTGAAAATTACCATTTTTGTGAACTGCACAAGCACAGCTGTGGTGCTGAAAAACCTAGAAATATAATCAAGGCGAACCTAGCATAATTGTCTCTGGCACGCCTAACGGACACAACTCCGCACAGCGAATTGTAGCATCCTCGACCAAGGCGAATGGTAGCTCTCCGTGCGCCCGATTTGGATCTGATACGTTTCTGGACTATTGAGATCTGCCTAGATATGCACATTTCGTTTAATTATTCTGCAATCCATTTTTAGCATTACCCGCTGGCCCGGCCCGGCCCGACTTTTCTTGCCCCGACTTTTAGGCAATCCCATCTGGGACGATGATAACGTTCAATTACCTGATTTAGGATAGCTGCAAAGGAGAACATCATCAGACCGTAGCGCCATGTCCTCCACCCGCTTCATGTGCTCTTCAAACGGAATGGGAAACCCTCCCCGGTAGAAATAACATCCTTTGTAGCAGTTGACAATCATGCTTTCTCCTCCACGATCGGTCAGTTCTTTTGTAGACATTTTCGTTTTCAGGTGCAGAGGACACTGACAGTGAGCGGTGTATTGTGTCACTTAGCCCTTGTTCAACAACTGTCGAGTCACCCCAACCTGGGCACGGGCAGTGCAGCCAGTAGTGTCACGTGTTACTTCTGGACTGTGTTGTGAATTGGGTCAGTGATAATGAATGCTGCTGATAGAACATGACATTTAATACGATCCGCACTGTGATTGCAGTTGTCGCACGAATCACAGCGTTACAGTTCACTGATGTTTTGTTGTGAACGATGTGGCATATTCATTTAAAACTGGCACCTCAACCTGAATACCGAATCCACAAGGAAGACTATGTTTTACGGGTTCCTTTGTTTCCATGGTTTTACAATTCTATTCTAATCAGATTTAATGACACACAGCAGGTCTCCAGCAACCCATACTTCCCGTAAAAGGCGATTATGCATGTCGCAGGAGGCGACTAACGGGATCGGGTGGTCAGGCTCACTGACTTGCTGGATGCATGTCATCGTATCCTAATTGCGTAGTACCCGTGAAGATCCGGGTTAGAATAGGTCTTCAGCAACCCAGGCTTGCCGTAAAGGCGACTATGCTTGTCGTAGGTGGCGACTAACGGGATCGGGTGGTCGGGTTCGTTGACTTGGTTGATGCATTTAATCCTATTCCAATTGCGTGGTACCCGTGAAGATCCGGGTTAGAATAGGTCTTCAGCAACCCAGGCTTGCCGTAAAGGCGACTAGGCTTGTCGTAGGTGGCGACTAACGGGATCGGGTGGTCAGGCTCACTGACTTGCTGGATGCATGTCATCGTATCCTAATTGCGTGGTACCCGTGAAGATCCGGGTTAGAATAGGTCTTCAGCAACCAAGGCTTGCAGTAAAGGCGACTAACGGGATCGGGTGTTCGGGTTCGTTGACTTGGTTGATGCATTTCATCTTATCCCAATTGCGTGGTACCCGTGAAGATCCGGGTTAGATTAAGTCTTCAGCAACCCACGCTTGCCGTAAAAGGCGATTATGCTTGTCGTAGGAGACGACTAACGGGATCGGGTGGTCAGGCTCACTGACTTGGTTGATGCATGTCATCGATCCCAATAGCGTGGATCGATGCTCATGATGTCAATCCCGGGATTGCCTGGTCCAGACTCGAGTATTTACAGACCGCAGTCACATAGTTGGAATATTGCTGAGTGCGGCGTTAAACAACAAATAAACATAACACCATGCTGCAAGCAAGAAGGATATTGTCTCAAATCTTAAATTATTGAAATGAGTTCAATGTTAATGCCGTGCTGAATATTAAACAGAGGATGTATGGATTAAACGCAAAAGGTTTCATAAATGCTTTCGGAAACCTTTGATGAGTATTTCTGACACCCATAATTTTATTATGGCTTCCTTACATTGATGGAGCGATCATCGTGACAGCAAGTGTTAGTTTCTTCTCGAATTGCCGCCATCCTTACAGACGATCGGCGATTCCCCGAATTTCTACTTTCTGAACACCACCGGCGAATGGCTGGAATGTGGCTGCGAATAAAATAGCAAGTAATGGGTACACCTGGTATGGACAGAACAGAACCCTTTGACATGTTAACTGGCACCGTGAAGATCCGGGGCAGAATAGGTCTTCAGCAACCCATGCTTGCCGTAAAAGGCGACCATGCTTGTCGTAAGAGGCGACTAACGGGAACGGGTGGTCAGGCTCGCTATCTTGATTAATGCATGTCATCGTATCCCAGTTGCGTGGATCGATGTTCATGATGTCAGTCACTGGTTTGTCTGGTCCAGACTTGATTATTTACAGACCGCCGTCATATAGCTGGAATATTGCTGAGTGCGGCGTTAAACAACAAACAAACATACAAACCAAACATGTTAACTCCAAATGTGGATCTGGGGGTGTTGGTTGCTAGACCATGTAGAATGAGTTGACAAAATACGTCATAGACCATTAAACCCCACGGCCGTCTTTTTACAGAATTTCTTATCAGTGCCAGCTACTGCATTAAGAATGGTAGGAATAATACTCTAAACGACGTTACCTATACAGTAAACTACGGTTATAACGAACACGCTTATAACGAACTGACAGATATAACGAACTTACTTTTCGGTCCCGACTACTTGCTGTAGTCATGCTGTATATGTACTTATAACGAACTACGGTTAAAACGAACAAAAATCAGTAGTTCCTTTGAGTTCGTTATAACCGTAGTTTACTGTATATCCATACGAGGAACCTAAGTGCTGGACTACTGCAAATGCCCGTATGAGAGTTTACAACGCTTTTCTGATTTACGGGTAATTCGACCCAGCGCTCTTGTGGAGAAATCAGGGTGTGTGACAACATGTAGCTCCAAGACTCTGCTGAAGCTTGACCGCTCTCTTCTTACCTGGGTTTTTGGGTTTGGTTTGTTGTTTAACGCCGCACTCAGCAATATTCCTATATGTCAGCTACTTTGTGAGATTATCAACCTTGGTTCTTTTATATGTGGTTCTTTCCCTTGAAATGGTTCTTTAAGTTTGAGAAATGTTTGTGCAAGGCAAAGCTGTAATTTCACTTATTCTAATTTGTGAAAGCCAGTATGTAACAAATTTGTTTAAGTGGGAGGTTAGGCACCCTACCACAGTTCAGTGGATTTGCCTCCCTTACACCAGTGTGTTGGTAATCGTAAACCGATCACGTGACGCACGTGACTGCATCAAGCCGCTTTCTGCGCGCGAGAGTCCAGTGAGGCAATATCACGCCTTTCTGAACGGAAGGCGCGTACTCGCTCTCGCGGCACAGCATCCAAAATGGCGTCACCGGGAATCAAAACAGCACTGTCCACAAGTGTCATAGATTCACACATTTAATTTCATCATAAGTTTGATGTGTTCATACTTTGATGTTCATGATAACAAAGTGTTTATTTTTATTATTAGTTACATGTCCCTGTGCTGGACCAGACAATCCAGCAATCGACATGAGCATCGGTCTGTGCAAAGGGGATACGATGATATGCATCACCCAAGTCAGCGAGTCTTATTACTCGATCCTAACATATGGGTTGCGGAAGACCTATTGTCTTCCCTGATCATCACGGGTCAATATATTGAAAATGCAAAAATAACATTTTGATGGTAGATCTAATCTTAAAGATTATTCTATTGACATCGGTTCCATTCTCGCCAAAGGCAAACATTTGTTCAATGTGCGACGCCATCTTAGATTACGAGGCGAACTACCTCTCGGGCTCGATCGCGAGTACACGCGTGCGCTCGCGCGGTTAGCTGTGTTCAACAGCGCGTGCTCGCGTAATATCGCGAGCGCCCGCCCTCCTGAACACGCCTCAGAAGCAGCCAAACGCGAATTTCACAGGCAACATATTATTTATTGTCTTAGTGTAATTTCTTGTCCGTACGTTGGTGAGAAGAACGATGTCAGGTCGGAGATCGAGGAAGCGGAAGATCCAAGCACCCAGCGACCGGAGATCATCGCGGAAATCGGCTCGAGTCAACAAACCAACGAATCGAAGTTCTCAGCCCGGCGATGCAGACAACATGGCGTCAACTACCGTCTCTCGGTCATCGCAGCCCGTCGACGCGAGGAATGGATCAGGTGATGTATTACCTCATGTTTTCAATAATGATGCACGGTCTCATGTAGTGATAGGCTTAGATACCCCAACTATCCCACAAGTACAGTCGGTAAATCACAACACACACGCTCTCGCATCTGTTGCCATTGACAACGATACGCTTAACATGCCTATTGACCTTTTTCACACTTTCGCCATCTTGGATCGAAAACGAGGCTTGGAGAGCATTCGGTGCTTCCGTGTCAAGGAATCAGTATCGAAATGGCTTCCACCAATTTGAGCGCGAATACTGTGTGGACCAAAAATTTAAACTGTGTCCCGGTCATAAGACCCGGTTTTGTTGAAACTTGGGTAAACCAAATTGCAAAAGTCCCCAGAAAAGTATTAAAAAGAGCCTATGGTAATTTTTGCGAGGGATACATATTCGATGTTGAAGGTAGGGGCTTGGTTGTGTCGGCAACCCGGAAGTGATTTTTCCGTTAAATATTATCTTATCAAAATCCTCCAAAAACACACATCTTGCGGTTTTTATAAAACATGTGACACCTAGTAGTGTTGATGGGATAATCATTACATCATATTGTTTAGTAAACAATAAACAACACTTTTATTTGGCTGTGAAGTTGTTTCGATTTGTTTTCTTATTGATATGAGTCCAAATAAGAACAGCTTTTGAATTGAATAATCGGATTTTTTTCATTGTTTACATTCCACCTGAAGTATAAATATTTTCCACAACAAAAAACGTGGTGATTAGTTTGCTACTGTAGTAGCAATGAAAAATCATTAAAAAATATTGGGTGTTTTTTTTAACATGAAATGAGTAATATAACAGTATGTGTAAAACTGAAATTTAAAGATAAAAAATATATATTGCTGTGTTGATCACTGTATGATTTGTATGACTTTCTCATATGTCACATAACTATTGTTAGGGTGAAGCAGATACCATATTTTATGGTCTCTGGCTGAAATAATACTTTCTTCTGTTATGTGCATTGACCTATCAAAAAATAAATTTCTACTCACATTTGTTGTAACTTCAAAGAAAATGTGTTGAACTTGTGAAAAAGTCCCTTCATCATCATAAGCCTAAGAACCAGCAGCAACTCACCTTAAAGGAGCACTGATCTAACGCAATTCCCCGGACTGGTTGCTGCCTTTGTTATTGTTTTTTTCCCCGTGAGTACCCGGATGATACGCAACGCAACTGAGCGTGACCAGAGACTGGGCTACCGTCTGCAAGGACAGCTAAATGAACTTGAAGGCTGGAGGCAATATTTGTTTTACGCATTTTTGCATAAACACTGATTGGTTAACTGTGATCTATAAAGATTTCGACAAAGGGCGCATGTTAATTAATTTCTTCGGCCTGAACAAAGAGACAAAAAGTATGGCGGAGCTCATCAGATGTCGTAATTTGGAAATACCCCAGATGGTTATAGTTTAATACTAAAAAAAGTATGCAGTGAAAGAATTTTCGGGTTTTGGATTGCGTCGATAATACGATTACTACTCCCTTGTTGTCATCCACGTTTTCTCGTATAACCCTACACTTGTGTATTTGTCGTCATTTGTCAATTAGTGGTAGCACCACTTAGATTACCTTACAAAGGTTCCCATTTGGCATTTATTGTGTCTGGGGTAATTATTCAATCTAAATCCAGGTTGGAAGTGAGGTGAAATGTGTGTTATGTAATATGCACGTGGCAGCCAAGCAAGAGATGAATGATCAGTTCATTTACTTTTTTTGTATATCAACGGATCGTTCCTGGTCATCAAAGGATTAACAGAAAATACGTTGATTGATTAATCACTGTTATCTTGCACAGTGGATATATCAAAAGTGAGTGTTTACATGTCTAGGTTTACTAAAACAAAGGGAATACACTCATATCATGGCGTGAAGTGCTGATGTTAAAACAACATACTTTGTTCAAAGGGTTAACTGATAATACATTGATTGATTGATCATTGTTATCTGTCACTCAATGGAACCGTGGACGTTATGAAAATAGTTGTCACGTGGGCTTTCTCAGCCGACCCTTGAAGACTTGACACCTATGAGAAACACCCGAAACAATCCAAGTGATCAGTTGAGAAACGGACACGGGTTATAATATCCCGAAACGATATATATTTTTTAAAATATTTGATTGTTACAGAGACACGTGACATCGAATAAGTTTCTTTGTACAGCTGCAGACGAGTGGGATATTGTTCCTTTGTGTGGAGATTCACGGATACATTCCTCGAACAAGGAAGCTGCCTAAAATTTATACACATAAATGTGGTGGGTTGTAATTATGGTATTTGCATTTTGTTTTCCTTCATTTGAACCGATTCGTTCAATGCGCGATAGACGTTGTTTTCTTTGGTCTTTTCCTTTGTAAGCGTGTATATATTACCATCATTTTGTAAAATTTGATTCTCTTAGGCAATTTATAAAATGTGTAAATATTTCAGCCATTTTGACTAAGAAATCTGTCCAGATTGATTAAGACGAACAAAAGGGCCTACAAACATCACAACAGATTATTATGTAGGATTAGAAGCCAAACAACATAGACATGTACTTTTCAACGAAATGTTTTTCAGTCACTTTGTAAAATATTTAGACGTTTAATAAATATGTTACACATTTTGACAGTAAAAAAATATACACACTATAAAAAAGCAATGCTTAGGTGAAATATTTACTTCGTGTTGCAAGTAAAAATAGTGTAAACGAAAATCGCAAAATTACCAAGCAAGTGACTTATCAAAACTTCGTCACCATTACCGATGCTACCCCCAAAGATACCTACATTTCCTTATTATCTCGAAAACTGTATTTCATTTTGTTGATCAATGTGACCATACGCCCTTATTACTACCGGTATCCATAAACGTGACTAATGCGCTTACGAAAGGCGGAGCAGAGGTCGCGAACTAGTCTAGATTTCTGCTATACATCCGGGTACTCACTGGGAAAAAACAATAACAAAGGCAACAACCAGTCCCGGGGAATTGCGTTAGATCAGTGCCCCTTTAAGTAAAGATTCGTTTCACAGTTTTCCATCAATTTTGTTTTTCACTGTACATAGTGTACCATTCATGTTCAGTGTTAAACATTACCAGGGAGCTCAGATAATGTTCTCTTGCCCTCCACATTTGAGTAATATATGTCCATATGATCTGCTGTGTGACCCATCAACATTCACATAAATCCAAAGAAGTATATGTGTAATAACTCACCATTTTATGGTAACGTGAGTCAGACTAAAAGTAAACACATACAGGCAAATTAAATACAACAAAGAATGATATAAATTGTATACAAGGGTTTATTTTACAGACCTGTTCTAAATCAATTATACACATTGATATTATCATGATTATAACAGGCAGGATATTCAATTACTTTTATGATTATAGTATCTCCTCAACCTGATGGAGCAGTTTGCAGAGCTCGAAGCTTCAAGTCAATAAAAAAGAATGAAACCCCTTATCACATGAAGGTGAATAAAACCAAAAGGAAATTGTGTTTTTGTACTCAATAAATTGTTTCATATTTTCTCGTTAAGATACATTTAAAACAATTGTGGCTGTGAAAATAAAGTACTTTTTGATGGAAAGATAATTAAAATTCTCATTTATTCAAAACCCACACCTTGAATCAATAGTCTGAAGAACAATCAATTTAGTGAAGAAACCTTTAGTATGCTCAAGGCTTAGAAAAAATAACTGGGTTCCCTGCATAATTATTTTCACGTCATGGTTATAATTGGACAAGGCCTATTAATCCTCATAAGAAAAAAAGTGCTATTACACTGAGCAGATATTACCACATAAAACAATAATAACAATAGACTACCAATGATATTTTTCAGATCTGGATCAATACAACCGATTCAACTCTCATTGAGCAGACTTCATGTAATTGTGAATCTGGCCAGGGCAAATGTAATCACGTGATTGGTTTACTGTATTTGTTACAATACTATCAATCCCTTGACTTAAAAACAGTGCCACCTGCATTGTCAAAAACATCGCTGCCACAGACATGGCATGTTCCACAAAGAAGTAAAGGCCTTTTTGCCAAAAAGGTAGACCAAATCACTGTTCAAAAAATAAAAACACCTGCCAGTGGATCTGTTACATCTAAGTCATCAACAGATACTACCTCTTCTACTGCCCCTACTTCATCTGCTGCCTCTACTACATCTGCTGCCTCAACTACATCTGCTGCCTCTACTAACACTTCCTCTGCTTCTCCTACACTTACTCACTCATCATCTTCCAATGCGAAATCTGTCCCTTTAAAAAAGAGACGCCTTGATGGTTTGAGGTCTACTCTATATAATCCCTTGCCCAAAGACATCAACCATAATGAATTTTCTTCCACTCTAAAAAACATTTGTGGACAAAATCCTAAGGCTAATCAGTTCTCATCAATCATTCCGAATATGAATGATATAGTTCTTGTACCATCTGCGTTTGGTCAAGTTCCCAAAGGTTCAACGGTTGAATTTGAGTTATATTCATGAGTCTGCTCAAGTGTACGCGTTGTAACATTTGGATCGAGACTATTATCCCATATTTGGTTATCACGTGACCGCACGGGAAAAGGTTTTTTTTAAACTAAAGATTTTTTTAAAACAAGACAGATAATTTAATCACAAATACTAAAATATCGTTGAGAGCAATAGTTATTTGAATACTTTTTTCATCTGTACTTAATTATTGACCTTAAAAAAATTGATATCGATCGTCCGAGAAAGCAAAATGGCGGTCAATCAAGATTCAATATACGACTAGCTACTGAAAACAATAAAATCTGCAAATCTTCATTGTATGTCAACCAAGTGAAAGTCGTTAGCCACGACTTACAAAATGATCGTCTTGACTTTGAGGGTTTGGCAGATCCGCTCGACTGATCTGCATCAGTCGACTGGCTGTCGTCACGCTTTCGCTTCTTGTCTGAGGTTACGTATCGTAACATTGTGAGGATAATGATGTACATCGATGATGCAAGGTATTTATGTACAGTTGTAAACACCTTTCACGCAAATTAACAAGATGTTCTCAGTAATTAATCCTTGATTAATTAGTGTCAACTCAGTTTATTGCCTATTACAGTGATTGACCGATTGGACTATCATGTAGGTACGATGTATTTACAGCAATCAAAAGAAACAAAGCTTGTCAGTGTAGATAATCTTAATTGTGTTGCAACTGCAGACAGAAACTGCTCAGTCCTAACTGTTGATCATGTCCGGTCAAAATTTAAGAATGTCCGGACAATACTTTTTAAAATGTCCGGTAAGCAATATTTTAAACCGGTCATTTGAGATTCCCAATCGGACATGTCCGGCGCATATGACGGTTTCCGGACCCCTGGTCCAAAGTCACCAGACTCTCGGTACAGAGGCATTAGCCATGTTATGTTTCATAAGTTTTCTCTTTGCATCACTTAAAAAAGAGAACCCCTGAAATTTGATAATAGACAGCAAACAGTCCAAATTTGATTTACAGATCCTACAATGGTTAATGGAATTATGCCATCAAAAATATGGTATTCCTTCACTCTTCTGATGGCTCTCTCCACATGTATACTTAGTCTGGATATTTCCTGTGTGATTTCTACATCCTTTCTAGAAAACTGATAATCATTTGATTTTGAGAGAAAGGGGGGGATAATCAAGTGAGCACCAGTAGAGTGAAGAAGATCATCGATCAAAAAACCTTTGTCAGTCATAACTCCATCGCCTACCTCTAACAATGACAAGAGACCACTCTGTTTGATTATTTCCTTATCAGAAATACATCCTTCATAAAGGGAACTGATAAAAGTAATTGGCCCATGGGGAGCAATACCAATCAATGCCTTCATAGTGGTGTGGGTTTTATAATGCGAAAACATTTCTGAATTGACAACCCTAGAGGTTGGCGTTTGACATTTCAATTCAGTACAGTCAACAATTACCCGTGTTGCAGGATAAGAACATTTAAATTCTGGTGGCATTCTTTCATTTATCATTTCTCTAGAGGGCCAAATGCATACACATCCAAGCAAAAAATACAGATAATTGGCCCATGTAATAGTTATTCTACAAATAGTTGAAACACTGACATTAAACAGATGTGCCAAGTGTGTTTCAGGGTAACCTTGTCTTACTCTAATAAGAAAAACAAATAATTGGTCAAACAATGACAAAGAACATGGAAATCCACAGTGTAGTTTGTCTACATCAGTGCCTCTCTGAAACTGTGTCCAGGTTTGCATCTTTGAAGCAGTAGGATAGAGCCACTGAAAAAAATGATCTAGCTCATTGAAATCAGCAAAACCTGTATAAAAATTGATGTCCACAGGACTGGTAGCGAAACGCCTTATAGAAAATAATTTTGCAGACTGAACATTTACACAATTTTGTAAGCGTTTTATCTCTGCATGTGCAGAAGCTGACTTTTCTTCAGTTGTGGCGTGTTGTTTCTCATGGTAATCATGATCTGCTGTTGGGTGGGGGGTAGACGTTTGGGTCGGGTCACTGGCCGTAGTCGAAGCCAGATCTGCAGTGTCAGCTGGTGTAGGCATTGTTGGTACACAGTCCATGCTATCCAACCTGAAAAGTGTAAGTCACGGAACATTTCATATTCCCTCGTAAATAAAGCATATCCTAGAATAGTAATTTTGGTACCATAAAATATATTATCAGGGATGTGTGCAGGTTTTCCCTCAAAAAGAGGAAAACTTTTGGGGGGTTCACATAAATATTTATACTTTTGATTGCATTTTAAGCAATTGGGTGCATTTTGGACAACACTCACACAAAGAAATGTAATAAGTCAATGACAATAGTCAAGTCAAATAAACAAAGATGGCGGATGCAGTAAAATTTCTAAGTTAAATCAGTACTTTCAAAAAATTGGACATAGCTTCCGCGCACCTGGTTACCCGCCAGGTCTGGGAGCAATACTGCCATTATTATAATAATAATATATTTATACATTATTATAATCATAATACATTTACAGTGTCACACACTGTACAGTACATGCACTGGAATAGAAATGAATGATTAAATAAAATATTAATGTCATGACAAATTATGATTACAACCATTTTAGTGAACTGTATATTATATGTAATAATTGATATGATAATAAGAGATAGTCAAATCAATACCTTCTGTCCTGGACCTTGTTGGTTGGTCTACTCTTGGTGGCACTGTTCCATCTAAAAATCCTGGAACAAGCCTCTTTTTGTGCCCTCCCAGACCTCTTTTAATTTCACATTGCTTGAAGTGGTCAGAGCATACAAAAGTAATATTGCGACCAATCTGAAACAAAAAAAATTAACATCAATAAACATATTTATCAATGTTATTAAGTTTCTATTATTCAAAATGGTGAAGCTGTTAAAAAAACATACATGTAGATAACCATTATTACAAAATCTATATCCATAAAATGTTAAAAGTAGCATACATAAGGTAGAAGTTACCTGTATATTACCTAAATGTATGAACATTTTCAGTACAAGGATTGCTGAAAATAAACCTGACTTGCAGGATAGCAAAACGACCATAACCATAACATTTCATTAACCAGTAGTATCCTTTAATCAAAATAATATTTACATTTGTAGGCAGCCATAGAGACAGACATGCTTAGTCAATATAGATCTATAAGGCCTAGGGCCCAAACCACAAATATTTATTACATAACTATTTCTCAAGTATAAGGTTGACTATTGTGTCAGTGTTACTTACTGGCATTGCATTCAAGTAAATCTTTCCCCAGATTATCAACATTTAAATAAATAATACATGTTTTACATAACATTAGGTTTGCCGTCTGTTTATGTCAACCTATTCACTGATCGTGTGATGAAGTTGTCAAGAGCTCATCGGTGACGAATGGCTCGAAATATTGAAGTAGATTTTGAAATTACATGTAAACAATTATTATTTTACCTAGAACACGATGTTCTTGTCATTTTTTAGTGAAATATAATTTTGTGGTATCATTGTATGCAACAAATTAGGCGGACTTCTTGTGAACTGACGATAAACATTTTTCGTGATTCGACACATGTACCACTACAGACAGGCTGCTTACCTGGAAGGAGTTGCTCACACCTCGACCCATTACTTCCTGTGCCATTACTTCCTGTATGTTGACACTACCTGCAGAAGCAGCGATGCTCTCCAAGCCTCGCTTTCAAACCGGAAGTAGCGAAGTGTGAAAAAGGTCAATAGAGGGCTCCGTCCTTTGGGCTAAATATAGTAACATTACCCACAAGCCCGTGCGGCGCGACATGTTGGTAGGCTCGCGTTACTGTCTGCTATCGGCGGCCATCATCTAATCCAAGCAAATATTGTTGAAAACGCACTGTGAATGCTTTGAGCAACTGTTTTTGGTGACTATCAAGATATCGTACGTCATGGAGAAGTATGTGGATTCCTTAAACAAACAAGCACATGCGAGGTATTTGGAAAAGATTGCATTTATCGGTAAACAGGACCCTTACCAGATTGATGAAAAAGAATGGAGTAGAGATCACAGCTTGTTTCCCGAACTGACTTACCCGGACCTGGTAAATTATCTGATTTTCCATCCCAGTCCCTTCTACACGCTGAAAGACTTTCAAAATTACAAGAGTTTAGATGCTTACGATCGTTTTATCTGTGGGTGGGTGAGGGATGTTGGTGTTTACATCTACAGTGCAAGTGAAAATCCGAGGAAGGTGATAAAAGCAAGAGTCATGCATTCGCAAAAGTTATCAGATCCCAGTCTCCATCCATGGATAATTATTGATGACCAGTCTAAAATAATTTCTGCACATTGTGATTGCAAAGCTGGACTTGGAGAAAGTTGTTCTCATGTTGCTTCTGTGCTATTCTACATTGAAGCCACAGTTAGACTAAGAGAAGCCAGTACAGTGACACAAGCCCCTGCATACTGGATGTTGCCGACGTCACGCACTTCAGTCAACTATTCCCCTCTTCTTGGAATTGACTTTACATCATCTAAAACTCTGAAAAAACAACTTGATAAGAAAATTAGCCAAGTTCAAACACTGGAAAACTTAGATCTGAAAATTGCCAGCCATGAAACGACATCTGTAAAGAAACCAACTGAAATAAATAAATCAAGAATAGACCTTTTCTTCAAAGCCATCAAACCTGACATGCCTTCCTGTTTGTCTGTGAACAGAGAATATAACACAGCTTACATCCCAAAAAGCCTTCAAGCCAAATATCCATTGGTATTGACTGAACTGTTTGATGACAAGTGTGTGGGTATGGACTGTGAACATATTCTCGAGCACTGTCAGTCCTTGTTACCAAAAATTGCAGTAACAGAAGATGAAGCTTATAATGTTGAAAGCGAAACTAGAGATCAAGCAGATTCTAAGCTTTGGCATCGAATGAGAACTGGTAGAATAACAGCATCAAGAGTTAAAGCGGTCTTTTAAACATCATGTGAGAATCCATCAATGAGTTTACTGAAATCGATTTGCTATCCGACGGAATGCAAGTTCTCCAGTGCAGCAACTGAATGGGGTTGCAAACATGAGGAAACAGCATGGAACAAGTATCAGCGAGAGACTGCTCCAAACCATACAAACTGGAAGTCTGAAACCTGTGGTCTTTTCCTCAAGTCAGCGTATCCGCATATGGGAGCTTCACCTGATGGTTTGGTTGAATGTGATTGCTGTGGGAGAGGATGTCTGGAGATAAAGTGTTCCTTTTGCATGCGGGATGAGAATGTTCGAGCTGGGAAAGGATCCTGTTTGGAAAACACTGCCAGTGGTTTTCAGCTGAGAAGAAAACATGATTATTTTTACCAAATCCAAACACAGCTATATCTTTCAGATGCTGACTATTGTGACTTTATTATGTGGACCCGTGAAGATATATTCATGGAAAGGATTGAACCATGTCCTGACACTTGGAGTGACATTGTTGACAAGTCGGCTAGATTCTTTGCCACTGTGGTCATGCCAGAACTTGTTTCTAAACACTACAGTTCAAGGACAGTGATGAAGGAATTGACAGCCAGCACTTCAAACACTGACAGAGCCTATACTATGAAGGAAGTGAAATCCACTAGGAAATCAAGGAAACAAGGTAAAACCCTGAAAAAAGGTGAAAAGGTTCTCCAAGCATCCAGCTCTACTGCATCAGTAAATACAGAAACTGTTAGATCCTCAAGTCACCATGGCCCTGTTGGAAATTTGGAAACTATTGACGAAAACCTAAGTCTGTATTGTATATGTGGTGGAGCAAAACATGGGCGGATGATAGCCTGTGATTCTACTGACTGCCCCAACCAACCATTCGAGTGGTTCCATTTGACTTGTATGAAGCTGAAGAAGACACCAGTGGCTGAGTGGTTTTGTCCTGACTGCCAGGAGCTAAATTTGTGTGAAAAAGAACTCAGGGAATTTTTTTTTTATATAAAAAATTCCTTTAGATTTGTAAACAACCAACCCCCAAACACGTCTGCAGTTTTCTCAACAAAGTTATTTGATGGGAAACCCAAGCTGCACTGATGAGCCTTGGGAAGGCGAAACATGTTCATAAGATAGAATCACATTCTTGACCATTTTTATTGAATGTGCAGAGTAACACAAATACAGTCGTGCCCCGCTTATACGGACTTCAGATATCCGGAAACCTCGGTTCCCGGACGATTTTCATTCAAAACGAAATAATGACTATATAAATTTACCCGTATATCCGGAAATTCAGTTTCCGGAACCGGACGGTCATTTTCATACACAAAACACTGAAATGCACACAAAATTGTCTCACTTATCCGGACAATACACTTCCGCTGGTGGTAATCCTTCCGCTGATGGTAATCCTTTGACTCGTGAGAAGTCAATTAACAAAGTGACACTGAGTTACGTTTGAGACGAGCTTGTTTATTGTACATGTAATCCCCAAGCACAAGTTCGTGGCTTGTATAGAGACCTTGATTACCTATTACGAGAACACAGGCGATCTGGACAATTTGGATTTATTGTTTAAAATTCAAACCTCAAAATGTGGTAAAGTTCAAATTTCCATGACAGACTTCCAGTAAGAAGCTGGTTTCAGTTATACGGAAATTCGTTTATACGGACGAATTGTGAAGTGACGCAAGTGTCCGTATAAACGAGGCACGACTGTACTTCATAACAAAATTCATAGTAGTTTAGACATTTTCTCCTATCAAACATGTTTCGCCCTCCCAGGGCTCGTCAGTGCAGCTTGGGTTATCCACGCTTAAATATTTTAGTGTGGTATAATAACAACGACGTTGATTAATGAATAATTTGCATAGTATTTGCATACTCGTATATGCAAGGGGCCGCCGTATGGTTCCTGTAGGAAGTGACAACTTGGAGACGATGGCTTGCGGTATATACAGTTTTACTTTAAACATGTAGATATATACATACCAAAGACACTATGTGCCAGGTCAGCACATAGTGGTAGTGGTGTAGGTGCCCTGGAGCACCCAGCCTAACCCTATCTAGGCTAAGGGTAAGACCGTTCTTTCTTCTTCTTCTCAATCTCTCTGGACCAAGGCTTATATAGCCAAGGTCATCTGACATTTTGTAAGTAATAAATAAAATGTAAACAGTAATTCTTCATTGACATACTTGCACATCTTGTTCAGGATGGCAGATGTCGATGTACAAAAAAAATGGGGATTAACAAATAGGATTAGCATCTTATAAATAACGGCAATTAAGTGTTTAAAGGCATATAGATGTCATGGCTGCAGGGTAATGAGCCTTTGCAATTAAATGTTCTTCAGACAATGGGTGCAGTAAATCAGTTGCTATGACAATAAACTGCAGACATGTTTTTTTTTATAAGTACATATCGTGCACTAAATAAAACAATCTAGAAATATCATCAAACCATTTAATTCCTCTGTAAAATCTGTTTACATTGACAATCCTTAGTCAAATGGTACAACCGAGGGGCATAAATTTGTGAGAGCACAACACACAAACACAATTTTGTCCAAGATTGGACAATCATCAGTAGATTTTGTAATAAGATAGTCGATTGGACATGTTGCACCAAGAATCATAAATTTCTGTCTAACAGTTCCTATAACACGTTCCACATGAATGCGAACATTAGCTATTTTTCTCGTGGACTCCACTTCAGTCGCACTAAGCTGTTGCTTTCCTCTCATGAATGCAGGATATTTGACTTCTGCTCCAACAAGAGCCACTAAATCCTGAATTTCAAATCCTCTGTCAGCCAGTATCACATCACCATTAATTAGGGTATCAAGGAATTTAGAGTTAGCTGTTAAGTGTTTATCACTCACTCTTCCGCCCCAGCCTTCAGATATGAAGCTAACTGTCCCGAGGTGTGATCCCTATCAAGTATTTAGCTGTATTGTGGTGCTTGTAGTTTGACCATGTCTGAGCTCTTGCCGTCATGTTAGAAGGCCTGTCAATGAAAGTTTCAATACAGTCAATAATGCATGTTATACCTCGACCAAAATACTTTCTGAAAACCATTGGCATTGTTTCATGCAGTTCATCTCTATCTGGCCATCTCACTAAAAACTGGAGTGACCGGTACATCATGTTCAAAGTTTCCAAAAATGTCTTTGACACTGTTGCCCTTGACACACCAAATCTGTAACTGAGATCTGTAAACGGTAGGTTAAGTCGAAGCCGCATAAGTGTAATAATCAGTTTCTGAAATCTGTTCAGTGATGAATTCTTGTTTTCAGTCATTTCAGGGGAAATGAGGTTAAACAGTGACATGAGGGTAAGAAAGCTAGGCAAACCGGTGTAATACTTCACTTTGTCATTGTCATTTTCAAAATCTTCAGGCATGTTAGCCTTCATTTTATGCACAATATTTTTCAAACACTCATTTTGCTCCCAAAGTTTCCCATTTTCATCCTTCAATTCCAAAATTTCTATATTTGCAAAGTTTAACTTCTCTGTGTCAGATATTTCTGTATTTGTATCGACACAGTCAGTCTCCGGCAGAGGTCCACACACATCTGCGCCTGTATCGATAGCAAATGATGCATTTAATTCCAAAAGGCTCATTGCAGCTTCAGTAGCTTTTATTGATTCTTTCTTCTTCTGCAATCGTTCATGCCTGACAGCTGATACCTCTGGTAATTTCACAGAATCATAGCCCAGGTTGATGCTCAGTACATAGTCTGGATTTGTTTCATCATACAAATGTGGTTTACCTGAAATAAAAAAGCATGATGAATATATATATGCAAAAGTTAAAAAATCAAAAGTTAAAGTTTCAACTCTCCGGAAATATGTATATAAATTACGATAAAGCAGGATGGATACATATATATATATAAATATTTTTATATAACATTAACATTAACATAAACATACATATAATATATATATGCAAAAGTTAAAAAATCAAAAGTTAAAAAATCAACTCTCCGGAAATATGCATAAATTAGTGGAATGACTGGAGGAGTGTCATCAGGTCATTGCAATTTACATGCCATCTACCAACCTATCATCTGCATGAGTGAGAAATGCATGTGCATGGACTGTATATGTATAGATATACACCCCTCCTGCTTAGATGTATCACTGGTCAACTAAAGCCATTATTTACTTCGGCCAGTGATTACTACGATAGCAGTAAGACACACGTGAGGTGTTTACTTCTCTCTGACAAAATCTTACACCATTTTAAACTAAACTGTGAAATAAAAAAATCATACCCGAAAGGAAGTGGTCGGAACAAACACGGAGTTGATCACACGTTTTCATATCGGACCTGTTGATAGCCGCCAACCAAAGGCATCTCCGCCGCTCGCTTTTCCTCTGTGTGTCCTCGCCTTGATGACAAATTACCTTTAGGATCCGATAAAAGTTCTTTTGGTCTCTACCAGATCGTTTATGACAATTGACAATAGCGCAAGTAGTCGGCATTTTCACGTGTTGGATGACTGACCATTAAAAATAGGACAACCCGAGCGTGTTTACAAAACAGCCTACCGTCATGGCCGCCGGCGATGCATTGTGGGTAATCGGAAAAAGCTCGGAGCCCTCTATAAATGCTAGGATAGCATGCAGTGGTGACAAAATGGTTGCCTTGTCAACTGACAATGTTGGTTCCTTTATCCCCCAACCAATTAAGGACAAAATACACAATGGGGAATATGTAGATCTGGCTACCCTGATTAAGGGATTGGATAAGGAGCCAAGAATGGATAGCACTATCAGAGTAAACTCATTGGGTCAATTGGAAATGTCACGCCAGTCGAAGGACATACAGTCAGTGGAAGAGTGGACAACAGCCTTTATCATATTTGTCAGCATATACCTGGAGAAATTCCCCGAAAGCCACACCAGCAAATGCTTAAATATTTGCACACAATTAGATTGGCGGCCAGCAGGGGCCAGGGTTGGCAAAATTATGATAAACAGTTTAGGCTGCGCATAAGTAGATCCACAGACAAGGCATGGGGCACAATCAACGCGGAATTGTGGATGTTATACATGAATGTCACTCCTCAACCTGTGAACCGCAGTTTCACCACTTTCAAGCAGCCTTCACAATCTCCAACTGCAAACACCTTAAAAGTTGGTTTTTGCTGGGATTTCAATGACCCTGGAAAATTTTGTCGCAGACAACATTGCCGTTTTCCTCATGTTTGTTATCAGTGTGGTGGGAGCCACCCATCCCCTAAAAGCCGATTAAACCAATCAGTTACAGGAAATCAACCAACCCCAGAGGTTAATACGTCTCAGTTTCGCAACAGAAACCTCCCAAAACGTGCAAGCATTGGGCCACACACCTATCAAAGTAGATAAGCTATTAGCATACCTGGAGTCCTACCCATTATTAAGTGATGCCGGTGTTCTTCGTTGCGGTTTCACCGAAGGATTTCATTTACATTACACAGGACCCAGAGAGGCCAGTTTAGTTTGTAACAACCTAAAATCAGCTCAAGATCCCAATATGGAACAAATCATACTTGGGAAACTTTCCAATGAAGTACAATTAGGCCGAATGGCCGGTCCATATCAGAACCCACCTTTACCAAACCTGAGGATCTCTCCTATTGGAATTGGTCCAAAGAAAGAAGTAGACGGGTACCGCATCATCCACCACTTATCGTATCCAGACGGTATGTCAGTAAATGATTTCATCAGCCCCAGCCTTTGTTCCGTAACCTACTCATCCATTGACGATGCAATTTTGATGATTCAGCAGCTTGGTCCAGGGGCATACTTAGCAAAGGCCGACATCAAAAGTGCTTTCAGGTTATGCATGGTGCATCCTCATGATTTTCACTTACTAGGAATAAAATTCTTACATAGATATTATGTCGACAAAGCATTACCATTTGGATGCAGTATAAGCTGCTCAATATTTGAAAAAAATTCCACTTTCATCCAGTGGATAGTTCAAACAAAGTTAAATTCTCAAGGTGAGTTAATGCATTACTTGGACGACTACCTATGCGGAGGATCTGGAAGAGATAAGTCTGAATGTCAGTTAGTCCTGTCAACATTATTAGCAGCTTGCGACAAACTCAGAATACCTATAGCCAGTCACAAAATAGGAACACCAACAACATTAATCAGCTTCCTTGGATTTCAGCTAGACACAGTAAGAATGGAGTTAACCATACCAGCAGACAAAATACAGGATGATAAGGATAGACTCAGGTTTGTCATGTCAAAATCCAAAGTAGAGAGTCTCATTGGTTCACTAAATTACATAGGTAGGGCCATTCCCATCGGCAGGGCCTTCCTACGGAGATCCATTGATTCAATTTGTGGTATTAAGAAGCCCCATCATAAAGTTAGGGTAACAAGGAATATGAAAGATGATTTTCAGATTTGGCTTTCATTCCTGGACAATCATAATGGAACGTCATTATTCCTGGATCAATGCTGGATTACCAATGAAGCATTACACCTCTACACAGACAGTGCATCAGGAGAGTCATGTGGGTTTGGAGCATACTTTCATGGACGCTGGACCAACGGTTCATGGCCAGGACATTGGAGGACTTTAGGCCTAACACGAAACATCACGGTGGAATTTTTCCCAGTCTATGTTGCGGTTAACATTTGGGCTGATGCCCTCCGGGGCAAAAAGTTAATAATAAATAGTGATAACCAAGCAGTAGTGTCCATACTGAACAAGCAGTCAACTAAATGTAAGAATACTATGCAGTTTGTGCGGCAGTTTGTACTTCATTGTCTCACCATAAATTTATTAGTCAAAGGTCAGTATATTCCTGGTTTTAAAAACAGCATTGCAGATTCCTTATCTCGTTTTGATCTTCAGAAGTTTCGTCAGCTGAAACCAGAAGCCAGAACCAAACCGACACCAGTACCCAAGAATCTGTGGCTTATCTAAAATCCAAAGCTTTTGCCTTAATTAAAGCATCAGTGTCGAGCAATACTCAACACACCTATGCAGCTGCATTAAGGTCATTTGACAAATTTCGTCACAATCATAAAATACCTATGATTTGGCCTGTGCCGGTACATGATATTTTATGTTACATAGCCAGTATGTCTAGGAAGGCCTTTGCAAGCTCAACTATAGCTCAACATCTCTCAGCTCTTGGCAGACATCACAAAATTAATAGCTGGTCTGACCCTACTGAAAACTTTTTCGTTCGCAAATGCATGCAGGGATACAGAAATACAGCAGCTCTGATGTCGACGCCTGATGCAAGACACCCAATCACAATTGATATGTTGAAGAGGCTACCTAGTGCCCTCCAGGCTATTTGTACGTCAGGTTATGAAGCTTGTTTATTTGCTGCCATGTTTAACTTGGCATTTTTTGCATTCCTACGGATTGGTGAGATAGCATTTGTGACCAAGATGAATCAGGACAGAACACTTAAATTGGCAGATGTCGGTATCATTGCACAGGCAGTGCACGTTAAGATTTGCTTTTCGAAGAATGATCAACAGGGCAAAGGCACAACTCTGATAATCCCAGCTAAGTCTGAACCTACAATTTGCCCAGTCAGGTCATTAAGTGCATATCTGTCTTTACGCTCAGCCCAACCAGGCCAGTTCTTCATCCATTTGAATGGTAAAGCTGTCACCAGATATCAGTTCTCTGCAGTACTCCGGAAAGCCTTACAGTTCCTCAACTTTCACACACAAAACTACAACACACACTCATTCAGGATTGGAGCTGCTACATATGCAGCAACACAGGGAATACCACATGAGCTACTTTGCACATGGGGCAGGTGGAAATCTGCTGCATACGCTAAGTACATTCGCATCAATATGTTGTAACAACTCATTTTTGACAGAAATATGGCTTGTCGGCTCCAGCCTTATCTACTGGGCTCACCGGAGAGCAGTTGCAAGGCCAGTGGGATTGGACCTGGGTCTGCAGAAGTATGGACTCAGCTTAACATGGTACGGGAGTAGGGGAATGAAGTGGAAATCATTGTTGCCATTTCTTCAGCAAAAACTAAGGCGCAGTCCTCCACCAGCATGGCTTCTCCTTCATTTTGGAGGTAACGACCTTGGGGACGTGCCAACAACAGTACTGTTACAAACGGTGAGTCGGGATCTTACTAAAATTCATCACATGATGCCCTTCACACAAGTCATATGGTCAGATGTTCTGCAGAGGGTCACATGGCGGGGTATACCAGACGGCAGAGTTATGGAGCGCAAGAGGAAGAGATTTAATAGATTTGGTAGGAAAGGTGTACTAGACCTTGGAGGTCGTGTTCTCGGGCACAACGAAATTAACATAGCAGACAGGGGTTTGTTCAGACAGGATGGTGTCCACCTGTCGGACATTGGCAATGACATTTTCGTGAACTCATTGCAGGGGGGTCTTGAGTTATTTGCTGGTTTGTCCTCGTCCAGGCGTTCATTTCAAAACTAGTGTCGCTCGTATTCAGTTCTTTTGCTTAATCCTCAGGGGAATGAGCTTGCTATAAACCAAGCTCAGTGGCGGAGGTCGTGGCAGGCAACTCAATTTTCTCATTAACTGTAAGTAAGTTCAGCCTCAACATGCTAACTGCACCTCATGTAGTGTACCCAAACCACAGAGGATGACAGTGTATGTACTGACACAGGATGGACTGCAGCTCATGCCTCACGTTGTGTTTAGCCTCGGAGGATGAACTGAACTGTAATCTCTATTCCGGCCCATTTGGTCATGTGTATATTCCGGCCCATTTGGTCATGATGTGTATATTCCGGCCCATTTGGTCATGATGTGTATATTCCGGCCCATTTGGTCATGATGTGTATGTTCCGGCCCATTTGGTCATGATGTGTATGTTCCGGCCCATTTGGTCATGATGTGTATGTTCCGGCCCATTTGGTCATGATGTGTATGTTCCGGCCCATTTGGTCATGATGTGTATGTTCCGGCCCATTTGGTCATGATGTGTATGTTCCGGCCCATTTGGTCATGATGTGTATGTTCCGGCCCATTTGGTCATGATGTGTATGTTCCGGCCCATTTGGTCATGTGTATGTTCCAGCCCATTTGGTCATGATGTGTATGTTCCGGCACATTTGGTCATGATGTGTATGTTCCGGCCCATTTGGTCATGATGTGTATGTTCCGGCCCATTTGGTCATGATGTGTATGTTCCGGCCCATTTGGTCATGATGTGTATGTTCCGGCCCATTTGGTCATGATGTGTATATTCCGGCCCATTTGGTCATGATGTGTATATTCCGGCCCATTTGGTCATGATGTGTATGTTCCGGCCCATTTGGTCATGATGTGTATGTTCCGGCCCATTTGGTCATGATGTGTATGTTCCGGCCCATTTGGTCATGATGTGTATATTCCGGCCCATTTGGTCATGATGTGTATATTCCGGCCCATTTGGTCATGATGTGTATGTTCCGGCCCATTTGGTCATGATTTGGTAGTTACTCCATTGCGTCACGATGTGTACCCATCTAAACCTCGGACGCAAGCAATGTAACTGCATTGCTGTGTACTGTGTAACACTGCTTGTCGCGACTTCCGCCTGTATTGTTATGTAATAAAGCTGCGCCCGCTTTTTGCCACTGAAGAAGCATCATGTTATCTTTTGTATTCTTTCATTCACACTTAAGCATGGTGTTAGCAATTTGTATTTTTGAAAAAAATATAAGCAGGAACGTATAAATCATCAAGGAATTTTAACAAATGTCACGTGGAAGTGTACATCACAGTTGGCTTCGTTAAACTCATAAAACTTTGTTTTGATGTAACCATATCATTGCCAATAAGATTGCTAAGTCGTCCTACAGACATTGTGATTTATGTTGAGAAAAATCAGTTGAGCCGTATATTTTGAAGCAGAATGTAGTCAAGTTATCTGAGAAAGTGTGTCGTGATACAATAGAGACACGTGAATATGATATCAGATAATCTCGAAACAGTCAAATATTACCGCTAACAAACTGCACAGGAGGTCAAATTAACTGCCCCAAGAAGAGTCAGGAACTGAACGTGAGTGAGTGAGTGAGTGAGGTGGGTTTAACGCCGCTTTCAACACTATTCCACGGCGTGGCAGCTTAATGTTGGGGGAAAGACCGAAGTGATGCAGGTCTTAGACGTTTACCACTTCGGTGAAACCCACGAGCACGGGTATGTTGCTGACAAACATAGAAACATAATCGGGACGAACCGTGATTCGAACCCATAATCATAGGTTTCTGGCGTGCCCAAGGGACGCAACTCTGCACAGCGAATCGCGGTGCCTTAGACGGCTGGGCCACCCGTGATCCCTGAATGTCAAGGATTTTAGATAGAAGTGCAAGAGGAGAGCCCCATATGGGTACTGAACTTTCAGCCCCTGAAGCCGAAATACTGGCAATTGACAACACAGAGCATGAGATACCGAACATAAAATCCAAACCCATGAACTCAATGTCAAAGATTTTAAAGCCCACACAAAGAGTGAATGACCTTGACAAGAGGCTCAATTCAAATGCAGTTTGGCACAAGTCACAGTCAGTGTAATATTGTTCAAACACCACAGCCCAACAATCTGCAATATGCATTTGCTGCAGCTGTCAGAAGTTGAAATCATGACAATTGTCGGACATCCTCTGAAATAGTGGGCATTTATCAAGTCCGTTGACATTAGTTTTGGGCAAATATCAAGCAGCAACAGTGCTAAGTAGACGTTTGCAACACTACACTAGCCATTGACAAGAATGGTGTTATCAAAGTGCTGTGCCAGATGGACCCAGATGTTTGCTACTTTCAAGCCAGCCAGTTGATGCTGGAGACATTCGGTTATCAATATGTCATGCTAAAGCATTGGTGGATAAAGTTCACAACCTTAGGTGCAACACAGAGAAGATACTCCGATTCAGTAAGAAGTTGTGAAGTTGGACTGGCTTAGCGAAATCAACAGTTGAGAATGGGAAAGATTGTTGAGAAACTTCTGCTGTATATTCAAGGCTGATTGGAAAAAGAAATTGTGGGTGTCTTGAAGAACATACAAGGAACACTGTACAGGAATTAAACATATTGCTGAATTTGTAGAAATTGTTGCTGAAGAACCTTACGTCCCGGTATTTACAATCAGTGCGAAGAATTATACAAAGAAACTGCCCCCACAAAGGAAGGTTATAAGCTTCAGTCAGCTTCCAATTGTATTGCCCAATGGGACAATAACCATAACAGAATTGACATAACAAAATTGTGATAAACATAAGCAGTTTCGAACAGTCACAGAGAGCTCGCAGCAGTCATACTCTATATCAGTGTCCAGCTTTACAGCAATATGAGCTTACAGAAGAGGCTGTAGATCACAATATAACATATATAACATATCCATTCCTCTTTTAAATTGGATTCCAAAGCTTATGGTAGATATGTGGATGATTTCATTCATTATTACATAATTAACTGTGGATGTCTGAGCTTTCTGAAGCTAGGAATAGTGACATTTATATTGCAGTGTATAACACTTGATATTTCACTGCAGTGAACGTAACACTTTGACGGAACTATTGTCTTACAAGAGTTACCTCCCTTTGTCGTAAGTGTCCAGCCCTCACACAAGCTGTCGACTTCCCTTTCATGTCAGTTCCACATTGACATTGCAAAATAATGACACATGGACATTTATGGGGTTGATATCGCTTTTTTATGTTGGCCGAGAGGGGACATCGCTTTCTCGCTTTCTCGCGTTATAGCAATATTTCCTCTTGGCCCTTATATGGGTTTCTTTACGATAGAAACAACATTAGTGAATTGTTAAACCTGACTTCAGTGAGGGGAGAGCTTTTAATCATAAAAGAGTGCTGAGATTTTTCCAGTCACATTACAAATTATACATATGGACAGAATGTTGAAATTTTCTCACTGTCTACTTAGACATAATTTAACAGTACAGATATGGGTGCTTTATAACACATATTTCTGCGTAAAAAAGAATTTGATTGATTTATGGTCCTATTTAGGAGTTATATTGGATCCCCCGCCCCCAGGCCAAGTTATCAAAACAAATAGCAAATAACACTGCTCATTAGCGCTGAATAGTACGTACTTCCTAAATAAAAATATCTTTTTCTTAAAAAACACGCTTATATCAATGTTTAGTCTGTTTGCGGAGTAGATGTCATCAAAGTGGAAGTCCTCACCCAAGCATTGGTTATACCACCGGATGTCCATATGTAATTTCTAGTTTTTTGATGACATATTGTTCTCAGTAACCCAAATGTGGAAACAGATAGTTGATTGGTTTTATATTCAAGTTGGGATTTCTGCTATTGAAAGTGTGCAGTGAGGCTGTCTTATCAACAGTCATTTCTCAGACATAAATGCAAAGTATAATTAATTAAGTCTACTCTCATTTTTTGCAGTTATACTTAACTCAAACGTTAATATTCAAGATTTACAGTACATACTATTCAAAAGAAGTTAAAGAACACCTGATTCTTCATATGACTATGGTTAATCATTAGAGAAATGCGATAGAGCGAGAAAGCAATAAAGCGAGAAAAGCGATAGAGCGAGATAGCGATATTTCCCATAATGCCGTACATTAAAACGTTTTTTGCTGATTTTTAGTGATCCATCCTGTAATTCTCAGCACTAATTTGCTTGCCTGTTATGATTAGATTTTTTAAACATCTTGCAGTAGATAAATATGTTACAAATGCACACATAATTTTTTCTCGTTTAGCTTGAATATTTTCTTGTATTGTAGTAGATACGCAAGATTCACAGAATAAAGATAGTCACTGTTCACTGATTTTCATTTTGTTCATAATACCCCCAATCCCCCTCTTCCCCCCTCTTCTTCTTTCTTCTCCCGATGGGGGCAGTGGGGCAGTCTTGTAGTTAAAGCGTTTGCTCGTCAAGCCCAAGACCCATTTAGATTCCAAAATGGGTACAATGTGTGAAGTCCATTTCTGGTGTTCCCCGTGATATTACTGGATTATTGTTAAAAGCGACGTGAAACCATTCTCACTCACTCACTCACAGCGGTGTTTATCAAATTACTATATGCAAGTTCATATATTTGTAGATTTGCACAAGACAAGAAACACAATTCAAGTTAAACATACATCAAATGTCAAAAAGAATATTTGCGGACAACAGTATGATACACTGTAACATCATATACTACCGAAAACAAGTTATAGAACACCCAAAATTATAAGATTGTATTTTTGCAAAACAATCATCCATGACTAATGAACCATAGTCTTCTCAACTTCTTTTGAAAAGCATATATTTAGATTTTAACCGGATTTATTTGGAGCGTATTGCCATGATCTGCCACTTTCATTCAACTGAATTGGGCCATAAATCAATCAAGTACATTTTACGCAAAAACCTGTGCATTGTTTTAAAATGAACTACGTCTGTACAGTTAAATTATGTTTTAAGTAAATATTGAGAAAAATTCAACATTCCCTCCCAATTGCAGCAGATATCATATGCGGCCCCTATAGAGGTCAAGAGCGGATATTGCTTAACTGCGAGAAAGCGATAGAGCGAGAAAGCGATAGCGCGAGAAAGTGAGAAAGCGATGTCCCCTCTCGGCCACCATACTTTTGGTCGTTTTGTTATAAAATATCAATTAGGAGATAAACATTCTGTGTTTTGAATGTAGACCGAGCTTACCTGTAGATTTAACTGAATTTGAACCGAAAGCGCTGTGTGAGGTTTCAAGTGTTTTGAAATACAATTGTTAATTGTATACAACTGGTAAACTTTCCTGGTTGTTTATTGGTTTCACACTAAGTTCTTTTACGTACCGATTTATTGGTTAACATATTGTTTCAATTTGCGAATCGACACTTAACACTATTTCATTTTGATTCACAAACCCATGCTTATGCTATAGAGGGTGAACTGCCAGATTCTCAAACCCCCATGCCCGACGGTCGGGTTATATTTCATATTCATAATATTTCCCGATGATAAGCATTAATTCACATGTAAAGATGAATGATAAAATGTAACCAAAAAGAAACCCCGTTAGCCTGAGAAACATATGATTATAGTGGGCAGGCAGGTTTTGGTCAGGGCTGGTAGTAGTCCTGTGGTCTGGCTGAAATTTTTGGGAGTTTCATACCATGCATTAACGGAACATAATAGCAACAACAAGTACCAAGTCTTAATGTCTTTTGGGATGACGCGACCGGGGGTTGAACTTTCGACCGTCAGCCTCAGGGCAGACACCCTATCCACGAGGTCATCTCCAGGATGGAAGGTGTTTCTGTTACAGTGAGTGAGTGAGTGAGTGAGTTTTGCTTAACGCCGCATCAGCAATCTTGCAGCTATTCGCGGCGAGAAAATGTCTAATCGGACCATAGGGAATCAAATATAATAAAAGTGATGCTGAAAATCACTAAAACTTCAGTCAAGATCACAGTCAAGAGTAAAAACTGATTGTTCAGATAAGAGGCTATAATTTATCATACAGTTTGATTTCTTTTAAATATGCTTAAATCAAGTGATTAGAAACTGAGTTAAAAAGTTCAGATAGGGTATGAACATTATCATAAAAGTGTTGTCTGATGAGTGCAAAATCTACACAATCAAGCAAAATGTGCTTGATAGTATTTGGACTATTGCAGGGGATACAAAAAGGTGGGTCCTCACCCTTCAATAAAAACGAATGTGTATAATAACTATGGCCAATGCGGCACCGCTGTAAAAAAACTTCATCATAACGATGTAAACCAGAACATGCGTGACCTCCAATCTGTGGTTTGATAGCATGAAGTTTGTTCAGAGTCTTGGTATTCCAAATTTTTGCCATTGATCATTCACATAGTGTTTGAAGGTTTCAGATCAGAATATGGGAGTTTTGTGTTTGAGGTTGGTTTATTAAGAGTGTTTTTTGCCAAAGAATCTGCCTTACAGTTGCCAACATGACTGGGCAGCCAACAAAAAATTATATCTTTTCCAGCGACTGATAAATTGAGATGACACCTTAAAATTTCAGCTAAAAATGGATGATCCACTTTTCGGTTTTTGATTGCCTGTAAACAGGACAGACTATCAGAAAATATGAGAAAACTGGTTTCAGGAGACTTTCCAATATGACGCAAAGCTAATAGTATAGCCTGTGCTTCTGCGGTAAAAATGGAGCTTCCATCAGTAAATCGTATTGACATAGTACAGCTGTTTGTAACCACTGCAGCTGATACCTTCTCATCATCTTTTGACCCATCTGTGTAAATACTGGAATGAGATTGGTAGTTGCTTTTCAATTCATGAAATGCTTGTTGATAAGATAATTGATGGGTTTCAGATTTCTTTAGTTTTGTCAGTTCTAAATTAACGACAGGTTGTATAGATTGCCACTGAGGCATTGCTGGTACTCTATATTCAGCAATAGCAGAAAGATTTAAATGAGCATTATTGACATGTGATTCCATGCGAATGCCAAGTGGTGGAATTATGTTTGGTTTTCTGTCATACAAATGCTTCTACGGAGGAGAGAATACACGGTTAAAGGTAGGAATAGATGGATTGGAGCGAAGTTTAGTGACATATTGTAATGCCAGTTTTATGCGTCTCAAATTAAGACAGGGTTCATTTGCCTCCACATACAAACTGTCAATGGGCGATGTCCTAAATGCTCCAAGGCACAATCGAAGTCCTTGACGGTGAATTGTGTCAAGCTCTCGGATATATGATTTACGGGCTGAACCGTAAATGAAACAACCATAGTCAAGTTTGGATCTTATCAAGGTTCTATAGATGTGCAAAAGTGTGTCTCTATCTCCACCCCATTTAGCGTTTGATACCACTTTAAGAATATCAAGAGCTTTCAAACATCTAGCCTTCAGATATTTAATGTGAGGTATAAAAGATAATTTATGATCAAAGACAATACCCAAAAACTTTGTTTCCGTGACCACTTTGATAGGAATATCATTTAAAGTCAATTCTGGGTCTTTATGTACCTTCCGTTTGTTGCAAAAATGGACACAACAGGTTTTAGTTTTCGAAAACTTAAAACCGTTTTCTTGAGACCATTTATGGATTTTATTTAGACAGAGTTGTAACTGTCTTTCAATGGTATTCATATTGGCACCACGACATGATATATTAAAATCATCAACAAATAACAAACCATCAATATTGTCATTCAAGACTTTAGCAAGACTGTTGATTTTTATGCTAAAAAGTGTCACTGATAAAATACTGCCCTGAGGGACCCCCATTTCCTGATCATACATCTCAGATAATGTGGAGCCCACTCGAACTTTGAATTTTCTATGCTCTAAGAAACGTGTAATAAAATCAGGCATACGGCCACGAAGAACCATATCATGGAGATCTTTTAAGATGCCATATTTCCATGTTGTATCGTATGCCTTCTCTAAATCAAAAAAGATTGATACTACATGTTGTTTATTAATGAAACCATTGCGTACAAAAGATTCTAAACCAACGAGATGATCAATGGTGCTCCTCTGATGCCTGAAACCTGACTGAATATCAGTTTTCAGGTGATTAGATTCCGAATACCAGACAAGACGCCTGTTGATCATTCGTTCCATTGTTTTACAGATGCAACTTGTTAAAGCTATAGGACGGTAATTAGAAGGATTCGTGTGATCTTTCCCTGGTTTGGGCACAGGGATGATGGTAGCCTCATGCCAAGAAGAAGGAAAATGCCCAGATTCCCAAATATTATTGAAAATGAACAAGAGGGTTAAAAGAGATGATTCCGGTAGATGTTTCAATAATTGATAATGGATATCATCTGGCCCAGATGCTGTATCATGAGCTTTGTTTAGAGCCTCGTGTAGTTCACTTAAGGAAAAAGATTCAGTGTAATCTTCAGAATTATCGGATTTGAAAGTAAGAATCTTCTTTTCCTGCTGACTCTGATACCTTTGAAATTTAGGATCATAGTTGGCAGACGATGAATTATTACTGATTGTCTCGGCCAGTTTATTAGCAATGTCTTTTTTAGAAGTTAATGTCTCAGTTTCATCTTTTAAGTGTTGAACACTACTTGTGGAACCTATACCTTTTATCCTGCAAACCATATTCCATACTTTATTGAGTGGAGTACGGGTAGTCAATTTTGACACAAAATGTCTCCAGCTGCTACGTTTATGTTGCTTGATGGTTCTACGAGCTTTTGCTCTTGATATCCTTAAGTGTTTTAAATTGTCTTGAGTTGGGTGTTTATTGAAAACTCTTTCAGCCTTTTTTCTGGTTTTTCTAGCTTTTCTGCAATCTTCATTGTACCAAGGTGTACTAACACGTGGAGTTGTCGAGGTTTTAGAGATGGTTTCGGTGGCAATGTTTAGTAACGTATCAGATAACAATTGAAGTTGGTCATGAACATTTATGAAATAATCAGCTTTCAATTTAGTACTGCACAAAGAACTTAAAGGCAGCCAATCAGCCTTGGAAAATTGCCATTTGGAAATATAACATATAACATATATTATTTATTATACATGTATACTGTAAAACAGGAAATTAATGCGAGTAGTTGTATTCATAGTGTAACATGCTGGGACAATTTATCCTAAACTCTATCCCCGATAATGGCCATGCAAGGTAAGAATGAGTGTCGAACTAGTAACAAAGTCATCGGCACAATCTACTGAGTGCATTAATGTAATGATCTAAACTCCTATATGAATCATAAACTCTGTCATCCGCATATAAATACTTGCCACGTGATGTCAGTACATAATAAAGGATGCTGTAATGTAGAGTAGTCTGTAGGTGTAGATAAATGAGTGTTTATGAATGATTTCAGAATTCACATTGTCGCACAAAGCCGAGTTGAAAGACCGAAGTGGACACAGTTTTCTTGTCAACTGTGTAGATGGATTTTACTTTCACCGTGGTACGACATCCATACCGTTTCATCAACATTTGGAGAACATCAGAGACATGCCGCTGCGCCCTGATGACGTCTTTGTTTGTGCATACCCTAAGTCAGGTAGGATTAATCAACATCTACCAAACAATAACAGGAAAAGAATGACCATACAAAGATGATAATACCTGAGAAACCGTTAATCCAAAGTATGTTTCTAGGTTTGTCGGTACCATACCGTGCTCGTGGGTTTCACCGAAGTGGTAAACGTCTGAGACCTGCATCACTTCGGGCTTTCCTCCCACATTAAGCTGACACGCCGCAATATAACTGGAATACTGTTAAAAGCGGCGTTAAACCCAACTCACTCACTCACTCACTCACTCACATGCATTACTTAGGTCAGCAAGCCTCACAACCCGATCCGACCAGTCGCCTTGTACGACAAGCATGTGACGCTCGAGACAAACCTGGATCTTAAATGGTGAGACAATCTGTAATACATAAGCAGAACTAGATGAATATTGCTAATTAAGTTCAGTCTGGGATCTTATCGGGGAAATTGCCTGCCACAAAAAACATATTCAGGCTCACATTTTTAAAATAAAAAATATCTGGTTTTCTAACTGTAGCTGAAACAAATCTAATCTCGATACAATATCCCAGTCCCTCTCCGACCCTGAATATCAAATGGTCGGGGCCAGAGATCAAATGACACAAATTTAAGTTACTGTACATACAAACACGACATAATACAGTTCACATTAGTATAATACAGTTCACATTAGTATTATACTCTCAACAATTGGGATCGATGACATGCTTCAGCCAAGTCAGCGAGCCTGACCACCCGATCCCGTTAGTCGCCTCTTACGGCAAGCATGGGTTTGCCTAAGACCTACTCTACCCCGGATCTTCACGGGTCCACATCTTCATAATCACCTTTCAATGATCTGGCAATAGATCAATGGTGAGTAACAATGAAGTTACTGAAGTTCCAACGTTCGTACTGTTTGGCCCTCAGTCTATGACGGTTCGTATTTTCGTTCACCAATGACCTCTCACAAAGTAAAGTCATTTCCTAATTATAGGGGAAATCGCACGACTCCAAACTGTATTAGATGTTTTCTTTGTATGTTTGAAAAATGACAAAAGATCGTCGAAATTTTGAAATGAAATGTCACAGTTTGATGGGTTCTGTAAAAATATAAACTGCAGTAGCTCGACACTGAATGATACATCTGCAGGTACACACTGGCTTTGGGAGATTGTCAGCATGGTGGCCCATGAAGATTTGGTTTACCGGAACCACGTGGAAAGACTGAACCAACCAGACTTCAGAAGCACCCATTACCTTGACAGCCTGACGTCTCCAAGGGTGATGAGCTCCCACCTGCCACTCCGATACCTTCCACGCCAAGTATTCACACAGAGAACCAAAATAATTCTGTTTGAAAGAAACCCCAAGTCAGTGGCCGTGTCCCTCTACAATATGACGAAAGGCATGAGGTCCATTGAAGGATGTGAAGCAGGATTAGTGACGGTCAAGGAATATGATGGGAAATGGGAAGACTTTCTTGAAATGTTTCTGGAAGGGGAAGGTAGGATGCACTAATTATGTATCACAAATATATCACATGTTCTGAAACAAGCAGGGATACATCATTCTGATGTTCTGGGTACGTCCCGTCGTCTTAATGGCACTGCAATCCAAGATTTGCCATGATTAAGATTCTTGGTTTGACCATCACAAAACTCATAAACGCCCAAGACCTGAATAATCTTAGGCGTTCCTTTCACACAATGTAAAACCGTCATCATATAACTAAATAAGTCACTCATGATACCATATGGAAGGGGAAGGTATGGTGCAGGAATCATGTTACACAAAGATATTTAATCCACGTTCTGAAACAAGCAGGGGTTCGTTATTCTGGTGTTTCCTCATTCAGAGCTACACGTGCCATCATTGATGATGATAATTAGTATGATAACAATAAAACCGTCTCCTTCACTGGAGTGAAACAATGCCGACGCAATGTTATATGCTCTCTTTACGAGGCACGAGTGGCACAGTCGTCTTAAGGCGCTGCAATTCAAAATTTAACGTTTGTGATTGTGATTCTTGGTTTGTCAGCACCATATTGGTACTGGTTGGTTTCAAGACCTGCATTACTTTGGGCGCCCCCCTTCACATGATGTAATGGTATCATTGGTAACACAATGGCTGCTGCTGCTGCAAAAGCAGCAATCAACAAATCTGTGACACGTCTCGTTTAATAATAGTTTTTTTTTAAAGAAATCGAACTTGTTCATAAATTTTGATGTGTTTAATGTATTATTTTATAAATTGGTAGTGCAAATTCATAACATAGATGGTTAGTGGCTGTACCCTGCAGAGGGGTGGAAGTAGGGTAAAATTATTGTCCCCCTAAGAGGGTATGTAATTCCCACATCATTCAAAGTATTTTTATAATTTTAAAATGTAGTTTTTTTGTCATTTTAATACAAGGCTTAACTGGTAAACTATCGCCAGTGACTGAAGGGTTGATATAAATCCTGCCAGGGTCCATGCAGGAAGCAAAGGTACTGTATGTCCCCATGGTCCTTGGTATGGTGATCTCCCTTTAGTAACTGACGATCTCTAGCCCATTTTTATATTGTGTTGTTCATTAATACTTAATGCTTTTAAATGTTCCGCAACCAGTTTTAAATCTTATCTGTGATTTTCTAGTTATCATACTGTCCTTCGATGACAGGTTTTGATAAAGTCTAAATATATGTATATTTAATGTATAACTTCTCGTCACGATATGGCTGAAATATTGCCGATGTGACGTTAAATATTAACTCACTCACTCACATAATGTAAATCGTCATGATATGGCGCTCAAGATAACATATGGATTACATTTACAGTCCCTAACGGTTCCTTATTTGACTACCTGCTGGATTGGGAGATGGAGAGAAAACATCACCCTGAGTTACAAGTCTTAGACCTGACCTTTGAAGAGATGAAACAGGTTGGTTTCAAACTATAAAATGTAATTAATAACAAAATTTTAAATACACAACATACCACATCCAAATGGAAAACAATAAAATAAACAAAGTTTGAAATTTTTTTACTGCACAGAATTATAGCTAAGTATTTATCCTATTTGGTATTTCAGAACACAGTCTCCTCTGTATTCAAAGTTGCAAAGTTTCTTGGCAAAGACATGACCCGACAGCGGGCCATGTCGATTTCAGAGGCCTGTAACTTTCAAAGTCTGAAGACCCGTGACGCTGAAGAACAAACTAAATCTGTAGACATGACATGGAAGGAAGGATTTGGGGGAATGTACAGAAAAGGTATTTATGAAAATTTGTCCGGTGTAGGAGGGGTTCACTCCCCATAGTCAGACACCCCAATTGTCAGACAAGTCAATGAAGTGTGACCAATATCACTGTCTAGACTTAGCCACTTAATGAATGAGCGTCTCCTAACTGTGAGCAAAGAAAGACACTTCAACTCGTTAGGTGATACAGATAAACAAAGGTAAACAGGTAACACTTACTAGTGCACTCAGCCTAACTTAATCCCGGTAGAAGCTGTCTGACAATCGGGTTGGTTTGTTGTTTAACGCCGCACTCAGCAATATTCCAGATATATGACGGCGGTCTGTAAATAAACGAGTCTGGACCAGACAATCCAGTGATTAATATCATGAGCATCGACCCACGCAATTGGGATCGATGACATGCATCAACCAAGTCAGCGAGCCTGACCACCCGATCCCGTTAGTCGCCTTTTACGACAAGCTTAGTCGCCTTGTACGGCAAGTATGGGTTGCTGAAGACCTATTCTACCCCGGACCTGACAATCGGGACGTCTGACAATTGGGTGGCTTCCCTACACGTTATGCATTCGGTATTTGCGATACGCTGCGGCCTCCCAAATTATTTTTTTTACCTCAAGTGGCTAAACAGTTTAAAGAATTCATTTATACGTCAAGATTTAATACGAAAAGTCCTAACTTGAAAGCTCTAATATTTTTCAACTCGTATCTTGGTGGCTGTTTTCAGTGTTCTTGTTTCGTTTTAGGAGAGACACAAGAATGGAAGAGTTGGTTTACCATAGCCCAAAATGAACACTTTGACAAGGTTTATGCGGAGAAAATGTCCAGCTCTGCACTTTTGAGGGAATGGAATTAAACACGCTATAGTCAGTAAATGCGTTATCGTGTCACTGGATTGTCGACGTCTGTTCTGGACTCCATCTGTTGTTCTTTTATAGGCGGCCGTCGAATGGCGTTAAACAGACACATGCTTTTATGTAAATTGTGAGTGGCGGGTGCTACCGGTAGAACTGGACATACACCTGGTGTCATCACTGAGTTTAAGTGATCAATTCAAATACTTTTCAACACTTTTGCCTTATACGCCGATTGGAATCTGGTTTGACAGACATTGATTATTCTCTGGCGTTGACGTTTTTTTGACTTGGTATGTCACCTTAATATGGGATGCAGAGGTACTAGAAATTATCAATCAAAACAAAAACTTTATTGTTATACCATTGGGAAACTAGTGGTTACAAAGATATTAATGGACCATTATGAATGAGTGAGTGCTCAAGTCAGTGTTTTCCAGTTTTCTACAACATGATGCGGGAAATACCATGACACTGGGCATGGAGTAGGGGAATCATCGTAATCAGTTTTCTTTTTCATGGAACCTTAAGTAACCAATCCTTCTATTTTCTGGTGGTGAGTTTTCGGGAAGACACAATAGTACTATTGTTACGTGTCGATTCCCCAATTGAAAGAATATGTTACCCCAGAAATATGTACCTTCAATGATTTAAATAGTGTGAAACCAATAAATAACCAACAAATCGTATTCAATTAACAATTGTATTACAAAATTAACTATGTTTACAAATAAACACCAATTATCGCACAACAATAACAAGGGCAGTACACAATACAGTGGTCGTACAATATTAAATGGCAATATATAATATTATGGCAGTTTTCAATGTGAAAAATAAAAATACAGTGGTCCCAGCAAAAGTCAGTGATGATGGTATATTCACCCAGCGGCGACAAGGGTCAAGCTTCCGAGAAAGGCCATGGCAGGGAATCCAGGGTGATGAGTGATCGTCACACGAAAGCTGGTCTTGGTGTAATGAAATATGTGAGATACTACATGTGTGAGAGATACGAGAGGCACTCTCTCGACCTCTTATATGCAGTCTAACTAGCTGCTGGAAATTTCCACTCAGTGCCATCACAACACAGAATATTCTGAATTCTCAGTCCACGGTATACTGGGAGTTTACACACAACACTGGCATTCAAATATAGTAACTGCCTCACAAAAGCTTGCATTTAAAGGTACTACATTCCTGACAACTAATCACTGTCCAAATACAATGATATGAGATTCTACTGAATTCTACTGAATCTCAACAGAAACAATGTAATACAGTTACAATAATTGGTTAACAATAAAATACACTACCATAAAACCCCATAAACGTTTGGCTTTACTCTAAAGCCTGAAGACATATCCATTCCTGTTTTGTTATGGATTCCAAACATCTATAAAAATACGTTGGTTGGTTTGTTTGTTGTTTAACGCCGCACTGAGCAATATTCCAGCTATATCACGGCGGTCTGTAAATAAACGAGTCCGGACCAGACAATCCAGTGATTAATATCATGAGCATCGACCCATCGACCACCCGATCCCGTTAGTCGCCTTTTTCTACAAGCATAGTCGCCTTTTACGGCAAGTATGGATTGCTGAACACCTATTCTATCCCGGAATCTTCACGGTACAAAGAGATAATTTGCAGGCATAAGCAAACGTAACACCAAATCCCTGTCAAAGATTAAACATAATCCTCAATACAATGAAGGAAGGGCGTTTTTTTATATTCACAGAAAGTACTTTAGATAACAGGCACCGTGTGGATCATGAAAATGTCAAAGGATTAGCTATAATATTTGAAATCTCAGAAAATAACCAAATTCAACTGTGTCAAAAGATTTAATTTTTCAATTTTGTACACAACTTAATTGTCAGATAGGCATTTCTTAGAAGTTGACGAAAGCAAAGTAAACAAAAAAGTTAATAGAAAACAACTCCTTTATTACACTGTAATAGCGATGATTCGGTTTGGATCTGGCATCACATCCATACTCACCAAACGACTCCGACGGAGCCATCAGACTTTCTTCTGCACATCCCAATCCTAAGACCCAGCATCTCCGTCAAGCCTTCACTCATCTCAGCAATTACCCACCCAAACTCCTCTATACCCTGTCCCAGATCGAGATCTACGACAGCCAAGGACCTTCCAATTGACCCTCCTCTTCATAAGAAATGCTTCCCGCATCACGAGCCTCCTCCTCAGCAAGCAAACATTGACACCTACTGCACCAACACCAACTCCAACAATACCCTATGAAAAGACAACGACAGAAACACCACCAAATCAAAAGAACCTAAAGGAGTAGTCTATAACCTTGACTGCAACTTTAGACAATCCTATGTGGTGAAACATCCTGCCTCATCAACACCAGAATAGAAGAGCACAAACCTCAAAAATCAATCAGACAGTAAATCAGCCATCTCCGATCATGTCAGAAACTGCCCCAATCACAAAATCCATTTGGAAAACATCCACATCTGCTCCAACAACTTCCTTGACTGAAAGAATACAATGGCAGAAGCAGTACAGACTCGCCGCCACAAAGCTTCTATAGACATATAGATTGCTATTTCATCCCATCTGCCTACCATGAACTCACCCAGTGATATTTTTTTCCAATCATTCCACCCAGTAATTTAATCTGTTATAATTGGCTTCCTCGTTGTGTGTTCTCCGTCCATCATGTTGTTATAATAATATCCTGTTGTTAGTATTAGTAACCTACACATGTTAATCCCTCCTGATAATTGCCGTTACTGTTAATCCTTGCCCTACCATATATAATTATGTACTATGTTCATTATTCAGTTTTGCTTGACAATGGCATAAGCATGGATACAAAACGTCCCTATTATAGTATTATGAAGAAGTTATTATCCATAAACATTTTTGTCTAGTTTGTAAAATATTATTCTCTAAACAAACTTAGGAAAAACGGAATTCCTTACTCCATGGAGAAATAAAAGAGCGACAAACCTTCAAAAATCATAGCAGACAGTAAATCAGCCATCTCCGACCATATCAGCAACTGCCCCAATCACAACATCGATTGGGAAAACATAAAAATGCACTCCAACAACTTCCATGACTTCGCTGAAAGAATACTAGCAGAAGCAGTCCAGATTCGCCGCCTAAAGTCGCCTATCAACATAGATCAAGGCTATTTCATCCCATCCGCATACCATGAACTCACCCAGTGATATTTTTTTCCAATCATTCCACCAGGTGGATTTAAACGTAATAGCTTTCAAGACAATGCACTTTATTTGAATCGGCGGGTCCACCATCCACAAGAAGTCTTTGGCTTCTACATTTTCACAATATTTGAGGTACAGCAGGTCATGCTTTGCCTTTTTGTGAACACCTGGTGTACAATGTGTGAAGCCCTTTTATGGAATATTGCTAAAAGCGGCTTAAAACCATACCCACTCACACATGACATCATGACATCGGTCGACGCAATTGGAATACATTGACATATATATAAATGAATATAGCTGTGGCTTATTACGGTCTATTAAATCCAGACTCGGAATAAAAGCTTGATCATAATGAACACCGCATTAATCAAACCTGGATTATAAAACATTCTATCACTATTCACCTGTTGAAAGACTGGATCATATGGTACAAGTCAAAGCAAGGAATTGTGTCGGGCATCATTCTTGTCACCAATTCGTTACATTTGGGAACGTCCTCTACATGTCCATCATAAAACTTCTTAAAAGCTTTACTGGGTCACTGTAACCTTGATCAAACAGCTTCTGAGAAAGTTGGTTGGTTGGTTGGTTGGTTGTTTAACGCCGCACTCAGCAATATTACAGCTATATGACGGCGGTCTGTAAATAATCGAGTCTGGACCTGACAATCCAGTGATTGACACCATGAGCATCGATCCACGCAATTGGAATACAAAGACATGCATCAACCAAGTCAGAGAGTCCTGACCACCCGATACCGTTAGTCGCCCCTTACGACAAGCATAGTCGCCTTTTATAGCAAGCATGGGTTGCTGGAGACCTATTCTACCCCGGACCTTCACGGGTCAACTCTTCACAGTGACGAGCCGACTCCTGAACTAGAATGAAGGAGGGGGCATGGGTTTACGCCGCTTTTAGCAGTATTCCAGCAATATCATGGCAGTGGACACTAGCAATAAGCTCTATTAAAATAGAGTTGAAAAGGCTTCTTGTCATCCGTGGCAACCTCAACGCTGTTGCTTACCGCGACCAGGTACTAACATCAGAACTTCTGCCTTTTATGGCAGCACATGGACCCGGTTTGATCTTCCAACACGACAATGCCAGACACCACACAGCAATTTTGACAAGGATTTTCCTTCAGAATGCGGGAGTCAACGTCATGGACTGGCCGTCATGATCTCCCGACCTCAATCCCATCGATCACGTCTGGGATGCTCTTGGCAGAAGTCTGCGCACTCTCCAGAACCAACCACAGAATTTGCAAGATCTTGGCACCATTTTGCAGAAACAATGGCGTCGTCTTCCCAATCATGTGTTCACAAGCATCACAAGGTCCATTCGGAGGCGTTGTGTGGCAGTTGTCAACGCACATGGTGGCCATACACGCTACTGATTTTGTGTGCCATCAGATTCTCGTGCTTGAGACATATGAGTTAAACTGTTGATGTTATTACCGAATACCGTAGGTGCTTGGAACAAATAATGGTTACCACCGTTAATTGAAATCCTTCTTTGGACATTAATGAATAAGAATTACCTTCTCTGATACATTTGTCCGTTGTAAATCATATATGGGATTACTTTTTAAAATGTGAAGTTTTTAATTTGACTCAGTATATATTCAGATGTTTAACAATAGGCATAAAAACAAGATGTTAACGATCAGTTATAAAATCCAACAACTCTGTTACACGTTCATTAGCCATATTGTTGAAACATAAATTCTCAGTAGTGAGAAAACTATGAGATGGTGACGTAACAATGGTGCGCCCCCAACCTCAAAGAAATCGTGAGCTAAAACAATGCCAAACCACTGGAGGCGCAGACGTCATATTCGCTGAGCAAGTCCCCGGATTCCATTCTGGTGAGGTCGTCAGACATGTTCAACACTGACAGTTTTCCGTTTAGATTAAAATGTTTGATATTAATTCATACACAGCCACTTGCTTCTTAAGTGATGTATTTCTTAAATGTTTTGTTGTTATGAACTTTTGTGTCAACACTGGCTATCATCTATCGGAATTGATTTTTTGCAAATTGATAGGTTCCATGTGTGTGTGCGAATACTGTAAGTTCGTAATTCTGTGTAGTTCGTAATTCACATTGTATTAGGCCATTACGATCCCCGAGTCACGATCTGTGTCTGAATAGAACAAAAATGGCATTTCAACTATTCCTCATTTAAAATTCTTATAGAACAATAGCAAAAAAAATCGTGACAAGTATGGGAAACGTTGATTCCATCTAAATATTTGTGGTCGGAACTATTTTTACATGAATTCCATCACATGGTACAAAAAATGTCACACATTCAAAACTTTCCAATCAGTGATCAGTTATGTCAAACATCAAATACATATGTTCCGAATGAAATGCCATCGTGGTATGTAGAAGACTACATGTAAAAGAGTTGAGATCTCCCATCACTTTTGCTGTTCTCCTGTTCTACATGAAGTCACTCTTCTTTATAGATAAGGTAAGTTTTTTGTTTTTTTAACACCTTAATTGTCAAAATACGACACAACATATACATTTTGAGATTGTAAAAATATACACGTAGTTTTAAGATGATCAATCTAAATTTCGTATTATTTATATTATTGTAATGATTATTATCGATAACTATTTTATCACTTACAGACTGACACATGTAGTTATTATGATTCTCTCAGGTTGAGGTGATGGAGAACACCGAAAGTTTTCAATGAGAAGGCACTGAATGTTCAGAGAAACTGCCATAAATTGTTAAAGTAAACTACGGTTATAACGAACTCAAAGGGACCACTAATTTTAGTTTGTAATAACCGTAGTTCGTTATAAGCATATATGCGGCACATATACAACAAATGGCCGGGACTAAAAATAAGTTTGTTATATCGGTCAGTTCGTAATTGGCGTGTTCGTTATAAACGTAGTTTACTGTATATGAATGCACATACTCACCAGTACCGTCAATGTGAATGAATTCCAATTCCAACAGCTTTGAGCAGGCGATACAATATGTGGTTTGAGCCTTCAGTTGAAAAAAGAAAACCCGTGATCTTCCGTAACCCATGTAATAAAAAAAGAAACTGTCATCTCCCCATGACCTGTAGAACCGAGGAGTTTACACCGAAGACCTTGTTTGGCGATAATGTGTCAGCACGACTCAGTCTTGTGAAAAAAATGTGAACACACATGCGCTTGCATCTGTCGCTAATATTGAAGGAGACGTGTACTGGTGGGACGGCGTGTGGCATGCCTCCATATGTTATGTCAACGCAGACGATGTTGGGAAGGGCCCTGAGCTGATGATGAGCTTAACCAGCCTGACCGTGCCAGGATCACCCAAACCCTTTTTGCTGCATTTTTTATTTAATCTGTAAATAATAATAACATTAAATTGTCACTCTCAATGCAGACTGTTCTTTGCATGACATTAACTGTTGCGTGTATGCTGCTGCTCGAACATTGGAGGAACTCCATACATTTTCCAAAGACAATGAACCACAAAAGGGTTATAAACAAAACCATCCAAAGAAAAACCGGTTCGGTTCCAAATTAAACTTAATGAAACAAGGAAAGATAAATCCTTGATAGAACTTTGCTTAGAATTATGTTCCTCGGGGAAATCAATGTCTAAACGACAAAAATCAATTTGGAAAACGTTAAAATATAAATACATGACAACAAAAGAGAAAATTCTTAATCAAATTCTTAATTCTCTGAAAGCAAAGTTAAATGTTTGGACAAAAAGTAAAAAGAAAGTGTGACAAGAAAAATAATTTCATAAAACAAAACAAATTGTTCAAATTAAATGAAAAACAATTCTACTGTGAACTAAATGCAACCAATGGCAGTAATGAGAAAAGACCATCCATGGATTCCAGTGAAAGGCTTTGGAAACCGTTTTGGTCTACACCCGGCAACAGTGACCTCGAGAGGAACCATGGTTAGAGGAATCTAATGATTGTGTACGCGAAAAAATAATATCAGCATTGTCGTGTTTCATTACAACTGATTGCCTGGAAAAAAGTAATTAAAAAGTCTGATACGGCCTGATGGTATTCAAAACCAGTTTCCAGAAAGGAATGTGGGGGTTGTTAGGACCAACTGCTAGTTCAGAAAATGATCCTTGAATAGTCTTAAACTTATCACCACAACCTTTCGATATGTTTGATAGACTACAGAAAAGCTTATGATTATGTACCTCACGAATAGATTTTGAGGTCACTGGAATATATTGACTTCACCGAACGACTTCTTTTTTTACTCAAGTCTTTCATGATTTGCTGTGGTCGAGGGGCAGGTGGTGACTTCGGAACCAATTTCTGTCAGAAGAGGAATATTTCAGGGTGATTCTTTTAGTCCTTTGCTTTTCTGTTTGTCACTAAATCCTTTTAAGCTTTTTGCTTTGCAAAGAGGATGGTTATTATCCGGGACCTCCTCAGCACAGATCCCAACACTCCTTACTCACTGCCTTTACATGGATGACCTTGAACTTATTGCCAGTGGAGGATCCACACTCGGTAAACAGATTCTCCTTGTATAGTCCTTTTCTAATGACATAGGCATGACCTTCGGATTCGACAAATGTAGCATTCTTCATCTGAAACGTGGCAAGGTAGAAGGGGGAGGATCAGTCAGTTTCCTTGGATAGGAGTTTTTGACCATCTTGTGGAAGGTCAGGCCTATACGTACTTAGAGATGCAGATTACGGACAAATTCCAGAATGCCCATATCAAGGGCAAACTTCGGGCAGAGTACAAATGTGGAGTTCAGAGCTGAACGCTCGCAATAAAGTTAAAGCCACAATACTTACGCTGTGCCCGTCCTTTCATATTCCTTTGGTGTTGTTGATTGGACAAAACATGAAATTCAGGGTTTTGACACCCTCACAAGAAGAATCATGTCATAGATACCACCACCCTCGCTCTTTCCCCAATCGCTTTGCCAGAAGGCGGTGGTTCATGGGCCAATCTGGTGATGTCGACCTCAGAATTTTATATGTCTCCAATGTTCTGTCTTGTCCCGAACCAGCTGGACATTTCTTTTGATGGACAAATGTAGCTATTCGTGTTGCATTTGCTGGAGTATACCACCCTTGTAGCCCTGGTGTTGCAGCCTGGCTTCCACTGCAGAATGGTCTTTTTTGACACTCGATGGTGTGTGGGGAACAGGGGTGCTGAATAAATTCCTTTCAACATGTCACAACAACTATCTGGTTCAACTCGTTATGAACCTTGAAAATGACAGTTCACCTGAAAATGTGTTTCAAAACAATGATTCTTGGGCTCAATTCCTTGTGATGGAGGCACTCAGGAAGAGCAGCCTCCACGTGGCGAGTGCTGGGTAACGCTAATAGATCTTCCCCGTTTGGACCCGGGGCAGAATATGTCCTCAGCACCCCATTGCTTGTCATATGAGGCGAACATATTGGGCAACCTGTTTGCCGTGGGTTGCGTCCCTGTACATGTGTCGGTGGAGAAAGGGATTATGGTGGTTGAGGGAACTGGAGACAGGAACAGTGTTCCTTTTGTCATACACACCAGTTAGACCCTAACTTCACCTAGACGGGTGGTAGAATGGGCCTTGTTTTATCAATCGGCTGGTCACGCCATGCCCTGAGCATGATTCACTTTGATTTTGAATATATATATATATATATACTTATTTTCCATTCAATAGTTCTGGAAAACATCAAAATTTGTGTGATATTAATCTGCCTAGATTCCCATGCCTGAAATCAGTGGCTCATGGGCCAATCTGGCATTATTGACCTCCAGGTTCTCTTTGTCTTCAGAAAATTGTAAAGGGCGGAACCAGCCTGACTTTATTCTGTTTGACTTTCTTAGCTACCCGTGTCTGTATTACTTGAGTATAGCATGCCTGTAACCCTGGTGTTTGTAGTCGGGTTTCCGCTGCAGCACCGTCCTTGTAGATACTCCATGGTGGGTGGGGAGCAGGGGTGTCGAACATCCTTTTTATTCATTATGGCTACCCCACAGATCACTGGTTCTCGACAATAAAAAATAAAAGAAGGCATATTGATATAGATCCTGCAATATCTTCTGATGAGGATTCTGTACAAAATGTTGATTCTTGGCCACGATTTCTGGATTTTGAAGGGATTGATGGGGAGCCTCTGTGCACAAAACACTCAATTCATGTAGAGGCTTTGTACGTGAAGTGCCTCTCGGACATGTCTGAAGAGGAAATAGTAGCAGAATTGAAGCCTCAAGGTGTGTCTTCAGTCAAACGGTTCAACAGGAAAGATGGTGACAAAATCATCAAAACTAATACGTACCTTTTTACCTTCAACCTCGCAAAGCTTCCATCTTCAATAAACTCCGTTGTTTTAAATATCAACAATTTGGACATGGAGCTAGATCCTGTCATCACACCCAAGTTTGCTCCCACTGTAGTGAGGCTAATGATAGCACTGACTACGCAAATACACAAATACCTATGGTGGCCGAGAGGGGACATCGCTTTCTTGCTTTATCGCTTTCTCCCTCTATTGCTTTTTCACTCTATCGCTTTCTCACGGTATAGCAATATTCCCTCTTGGCCACAATATGGGAGGCATGCGTTATGTGTTTCTTTATGATAAAAAGTATATACGTAAAACCACATTAATGAATTGTCCTCAATGTATGTGTGGGGGGCTGATGTAGTTTTAATCATATTTTTAATCATTTAATCATTTTTCCAATCACATTTCAAATTATACATATGAAATTTTCTCACTATCTACTTAAATATAATTTAACAGTACAGACATATGTGCTTTAATAACAATCCACGTATTTCTGCGTAAAAAGGAATTTGATTGATTTATGGCCCTAATTAGCTATTGGATCCCCCGCCCCCGGCCAAGTTATCAAAACAAATAGCAAATAACACCGCTCAATAGCGCTGAGTAGAACGTACTTCCTAAAAAGCAATAGTGTTTTCCTAAAAACAACGCTTATATCAATGTTTATTCTGTTTGCGGAGTAGATGTCATCAAAGTGGAAGTCCTCACCCAAGCAATGGTAATACTACCGGATGTCCATTATGTAATTTCTAGTTTTTGGATGGCATATTGTTCTCAGTAACAGTAATGTGGAAATAGATAGTTGATTGGTTTTATATTCAAGTTGGTATTTCCTCTATTCAAAGTGTTCAGTGAGGCCGTCTTATCAACAGTCATTTCTGAGACATAAATGCAAAGTTTAATTAATTAAGGCCACTCGCATTTGTCGCATTTAATCAATTCTCGCGTTAATTTCAAGATTTATAGTATGTACTATTCAAAATACATCCGATTCTTTCACCATATGACTTTGGTTAATCAGTCATGAGAGAGAGAGAGAGAGAGAGAGAGAGAGAGAGAGAGAGCGACAAAGGAATAGAGCGAGAAAGCGATAGAGCGATATTTCCCATCATTCCGTGCAATCTCCGCATGATTTAGCAAAAAACGAGGCTCAGTCGCCATTTGCAAAATGGAATCAATACTGGAAAGTTTGAACCTAGGTCATATGACGACACAGTTTAATGATAACAAGGTGAGGTTTCTGTTTTATTCGTATCGAAAGACATGTTATATACTTTCCTAACTGTATGGCTTGTTTGTAATATACCCTTTTACTCGTGCATACGACCCGTAAAGATTCCGGATTAGAAATGGTCTTCAGCAACCAATGCTTGTCATAAGAGGCGACTAACGGGATGGGGTTGTCAGGGTCGCTGACTTGGTATGCTCATGATATCAATCACTGGAGTGTCTGGAGACTCGATTTTTATACAGACCGTCATCATATTGCTGGAATATTGCCGAGTGTGGCAAAAACAATCAAACACAAACAATTAAACAAAACTTGTGCATAAACTATTAATAAGCGAATTCCAGATACAATGTGTTTTTGCATTAAGATAGATTATTGTTTTTAAAAAGTTTGTTGCGTCAACAATACGCCCCCACCCATCCCACCCCCATCCTCGCACATCAATAATACAGAAATTCCACATTTCAAGTAACAATATTAGATGTAATCTAAATCCTATTCATTAAATTCAACATATGACTCGACAATGGATATATGAGTATATTTCCCCCTTTGTCCTACTCTTATATAACCTTTAAGGATGTAATGAAATCTTACATTGCAAAAATTTCCACTTAAGGTTTTGGTTGATGTCGGTTAAAATAGTTACATGAAATCATAAATGGTGTTTATGTCTGTTTTAGAAAACAAAGGCTATCGCATTACTTAGTAAAAGTCAAACTTTAATAATTAGAAACCGGAACAAAGGTAAAAAGCAAACATGTCTTATAACTAAAACGCAACACTGCAGAACATGGTTAACACATGTTTCATGAAAACATATATAATAGTTCCGTTACGGAAACGAAGCCCGTCGTGTTGATGCGTCTTAGTCCCAGTTACATCTATTGAAATTGAACACAATTGTATATTCTAAAAATTCCCAAACAGCATAACCTACATGATTAATATATATACCTAGTTCCATATATTGAAGGATTTTCAACGGACAGATGAACGGTTGAACGGCCAGAGCGATATATTTTGTATGATGTAGATAAACATCACTGAACGTTTAGTTCATTTAGGAAGCCTGGTAGACTTAAATATATATTTGCACTGCACTTGAAAGAAATCTTATTCATACGAGTTGGTAAGGTTGTATTCCCGATGCGTGATATCAATAGTATCAACATTATCAACTATATTTGTAAGGTTAACTAAAGATGGTCAGTGCAGTTATTTTGATATGTAGCTTTATCTCGTCTCATAAAATGATCCAAATGATTACTTTACATGTATTTCATTCAATGCATTTTGCATTTGCATCACGTAAGGTTGGTCCAACAGAAGTTCTTTCGCTGACGAACGAAGAGTTTAAAACACTTGGGATTGAAACAATTGGAGAAAGAGCTAAACTCAGACAACGATGCAAAGATTTGATCTGTGGTAAAAGTCTACCATTTGCAAACTATTACATTTGATAATGTCAAACGTATGACATGGTTTTTTTTGTTCACAAAATACAGCGAGTGACGGATCGATATAGTAGGTAGCTTTATATATCTTAATAAATTGATCAATAAGTTCACATTTAAAACATGATAAGCAAATTTATGTTATTTCATCTGCAGAATCAATAACAGAGTCACGAATAGTCCAACGTGTTAAAATGTTTCAATCAAAGCGGCGACGACAGATATTTGTACAAGCAAATATATGTTGTCAGGCATATAGGGAATAACTGTTTTCACTTACTTTTTACCAGTAACATGTTTATATGTCCCATAAGACACAGTCTAATGAAAGTAAAATTCATATCGGCTTAGCTGGGTATGGCGTCATTTTACAAATGTAGAAATGCGAAATTAACAGTGATAATTTTTAACGAACAAACGATTTTTATTTACTCAAACTTTGGATACGATTTGGTATGTCACTTGCGTATGTCAGTGAAATCATGAATAATTATTACATAAAACCAGCTATAAATTATTGTCACTTTTATGTTGAAGATCTGTTATCATGTGTTAATTCATGAATGTATATTGATTGTTCAAGACCCTATGAATGTATCAGTTTCACTGTTGTGTTATCGTTTCCTTCTAGGGATCCTGGCGGGCAGACAACGGAACCTTTAGATCAAGATCAACGACACGGAAAATGAAATTAGGGTGGAAACACCAAATCCGTGGGTGTTTTAATCTCATAACCGCCAGCAAGGATGGGGGTGCTCAGGATATCGATGCAGCAGAGGACCTCTCTCTACTCCAACTGCAAAAGAGAGTTTGTGACTTATATTTCCCGGACGGACATAATCAAATTATTGAAATTGATGCTGTCCAACCTACGTTTATTTTGCTAATTTCAGTGGCGCAACACTACCAGAGAACATAAATGGAGAGCCATTCACTGTAGATTTGTTCTACAAACAAAGGAAATCTCACCCGATTAGGGTGTACATCCACACATGCGACACGTGTGAACAGGTATAAAGTATAGCCAGAGAGTAAACTTTCACACTAAGTAGGTAACTTCACTTCCTCACTTCCGTCTCCCATGTAATATTTATCGCTATTTCTGTTTATATACACGCTTATCACATACAATCATTTGCAATTGCGTTCTTGTTTGATAATATTACAGTTCAGATAAGGTGTCATTAATGTGATTATGAACAAGACAATATATTAATCTCATATATATATATATATACATATATATATATATATATATATATATATATATATATATATATATATGTATGTATTTCCACAGGCAGTCGACGGATCTGCCACTGTTGCCGGTCAAGAGACGGGTAATACCCCTAACGCTGATGACCAAGAGGTATATTTAATCGTCCTTATAATTAACATCTATGAAATGAACGAATAGCATTGACTCCATCTTTGATGATCTGCATGGAAAGAAGTGTTGCATTTATAGGTTATACTATTTCTATTTCCACAGGCTGTCGACGGAGCTGCAATTGGCGCCAGTCAACAAATGACAACCATTGAACCAAATTGTGGTGACCAACAGGTATTTTCAACTGTGTTAGGCTTATATTTTGAGCTCTCAGCGCTGCGACAGGTAAAAGCCAGGTACATTTTATTTGTGGCAGCGTTAAGATAACTTCGAAAATGTAGGCATTGTGTTTGTTATATGTGAAATGAAGAAGTACAAGTGATTCCATCATTTAAGTGTCCTATATTGAAAGTGGTATACATATGCTGGCGATTCAAAAAGAAATCGGGATTGTAATTCATTTCAATTGTGTATTTTTTCCACTTTGAATTAGATTTCACATGTCCTGGACGATGACAGTGATGGTGAACTGCCCGAAATATTCAGTGGGACGCCAACCGTCATCTTCAATATCGGGGGTCGCTTTCAGGTGTCATATATGTCTTCAACCTCTTTATATAACAAGGCCAAATGTCATGTCAATTAAAAACATGTTTTTATTATATAGATCTATATGATGACATATTCAGCTATCAAAGTATACTGCTTAAACAGTCAAAAAAAGAAACAAGTAATAGACCAGTAAGAGTAAAGACAAAACAGCAGAATCATAACTAACGAAATAATTTTATTATTCAATGTGCAATAAATGTTTCTTGTTGAATGAAAAAAAGAGCTCTATGATGTATTGCAACAAATATTACTAATTTCAGTCAAATGAAGCAAAAATGACTTTGAATTTCGTGAATGACTTTACTTATTTTCTATATTAGAGTGAACTCGATGATCAAACAGGTGGTGAAGGACTTCAACAGCACAGTAGTGCGTTTGTAGACAGCATTGCCAAGGACATCGTGGAAGACCTTCCACAGCCAGACACAATGTACGCTTTTCCTTAAGACTAACTCACATCCCATTTAAACTCCCTTAGATTAACTCAACATGGAGGAATTTGAGCTCTTTGAGTATAGCAATACTAAAGTTTATTATGTCCAATGACCAGCAATTAAAAGCTAATGACAATTGCCGTTTATATGAAATCCGTTTACAGTTATATAGGTTTTCTTGAACCCCTCCTGTGCTATACTCGAAAAAGCCATAATTTCATGAAAACAGGAAAAGTAAAACTGTTACAGATGACATCCCTGGTAGCATACCTCTATGTACGTGAAGATAGTTCATGGTATTGGGTTTATAATTTCGTAGTTATGGTGATATTACTCTTAGACAGCAAGTATGACATGATTATCGGTAAATGCATAGCGCATATATTTAAAATAGACCATTACTATGAAATGCAATAACGGAGCCGTACTCTTTGCCAAATGTATTTTTTCAACTTATAACTCTTTCAAAAGGCAAGTTAAATCGGATAAGTTAACCATATTGCCATTATATACCTCAATAATGCATAAATCACATATACTGAACAGTAAAAATGTTGTTTTAGAGTTGCAGAGGAAAGTTTGAAATGCATACTTCAAAGACTAGCGGCCAGGACAAATGAGGAAACATCGAATATTATGAATGTGTCACGATATGTTGTTCTTCAGGGAGCCACCAGGTCCTTCAGGCGAAAATCTTTTAATCCAAGGAGTCGGCTCTCTGTTAAGTTTGCCGATGAATGTGGCATTGACGAAGGTGGTCCAACGAGGGAATTCTTCAGACTACTAATATCGGAGCTCGTCAGTCTACCAATCTTTTGCGGACCGGAACATTCCAAAATGATCGACCTTAACTACCCAGGTAAAATATATGTGTAGGATAAGCATTAACTATTATTCCTGAAAGACATTTATTTTATACTTATCATTTATGTGTAATGATTGCATTTTTTGTAATAATAAATATATTTTTGTGTCTTATGTAAAAATAACCGGAAAAGATAAGAAGTATTTTGTAAAGTAAATAAGGAAACGTTAATGTGTACAATGTTACATGCAGCGACAAGATAATCAATGCTATTATATAATGTTATATTTCAGTAACATAGTAATCACCTTCGACTCTTGTGTAATTATGGAGTGTCAGGTATAAGCACGGCTCATATGCTTATTGTACTCTTGGTGAAGGGATAACGCCTTTAATACCATCTGTGTTAGTGTTTGGTCATCGTATCGTTTTGTCTTGCTTTCTTAGTTGCATGTTGTATAGGCGTACATTCAGGAAAATTAATATTTGTGTATAATCTTTTCTCTTCCTAACATTTCTCTCACACATAATATAGCCTTAACTAATACTAACATACAAAATATAATCATAATGATTTTTATCTGAAAATGTCAAAGCTGTTTGAATGTAAGATGTCTACATATTAAGAGTTGAAGATTTTAAGTAATTTTGTAATGAGTTACTAAGGGAGCATATTTATATTTAGGGATAATATGCTAATGTTAATGTGATTGCATTTACGCCTTCCTTAGACCGTAAACCATCTCTATTGTCAGCTTTGCAAGACAAGACGTACGAACATGTAGGAAATGAAAAAGTGGAATTATTAATAAGTAAAAGCGACAAGACCATTTCCATTCTAACATGAAATGTCTTCTAAAAGGCTAAGTCGTTTATACAATTGTTTGAACTCGTATGTGTATGTTCATGAATCACTATCAAATAGTGATGATATGAGGTGTTCGGGAAAAGGTGAGGGCATCCTGTCACACCGGTGTCATCTGTCACAAACACATGCAAAGGCAAGTTAATTGTTCCCCTGAACAAAATCATGAGGCAATATGGCACAACTCAAAATAGGAATAACATCGGACATAATTTTTGTAACAGATGCGTCAGAATTGGAAGGGTCGTCTGCCATAAAAATAAACCGTTTTATATATTGGTTGGCATTAGTTATTGTTATGTTTCTTGTAAACAGTATGCGAATCTCGCTAATTTACTACAATGCAACAAAGTAAACACTAAAATATGTATGCAGTCTACATGCGTGTATGCAAAATAGACAGCAATCTGTCTCTATATATAACAAATGTATCTACTACAAAATGTTGAAACGATCGCTATATCTCCCTTTTTAAGGTATTATTTCATGAAAAAAGCTTTATACACGTTCTTGATTATTAATCCCACATTTTTATTGCATCTGGTTGGTGTACGGGTATCAAAATACAGTAATGAATCTGCTATATGCGATATCTATGGAATAGCGAATTTATTCTGTGCGATTAGATAATATTCCAAGAGTATTATAAAGTACATATTTTAATTTAAATCCACTTAAAAAAAATAAAGTTACATAGGGTTTATAGAAATTGTCACTGTTTGATTGATAGTAACCTTATGTTGTCGTTATTAAACTGTAATTATATATATATATGTCATGTAGGATATGCATGTGAACTCAGGATAAGGAAGGATACGAAGAAAAAAAGAAATGAAAACAGTCTGTTTGAACCTTCAAATATCCAAGTGATAAAATGGCGAAAATTATGTCATAACATATAAATTATTTATCTCTTCATCAGTTATCCCAAACCGAAGACTACACGGCTTTTGAGGACCTCATTCAGATGGCCGGGTGCACACCCATGGCCCACACGTTAAGCAGGCGAGATGAAATGTGCAAGGCCATCACAAAATTCATTGTCTTTGGGCGTGCACATCAAGGTTTTGACCAGTAAGTGCAAAGGTCAAGCATATATTTTTTTTTAAAACGAATGTTTCTGTTCAATTCTGGTGTTCAAGAAATCCAATTTCATATACATATGCTGAATAAACAGCAATACATGAGCCCCATTCCTACCTCAAAAATGCATTCAGTACACCTTACCACATAAAACATTTCGTATCCGATGGACAGCAAATATATTTGTGGCAATGCACCATAGCACATATGCTCACCTAGAGGTTAAGCAGACTCCAAATAAATGCAGGGTTACAGCAGTTTCGCATAAGGAATGCTGATAGTCAATAGGATATACTGGAACATGTGCACCACATCACAAAACTTACTATACCCTTTATCTACCCACAAAGGAACCTTCTATATACCAAACGACAACACAGCATTCCTTTTGCCCTACCACAACTCAGCGTTATATACATCTCACCACAACACAACATTCTATATACCCGACCACAACACTATATTCTATATACCCTACCACAACACAACATTCTACAAACCTCAACAAATCACATTATTCCACACACAAACACACACACGAACACTTATACACATATTAAACATTTCATTATCCCTTTCTCAGATTCTGCAGAGGGCTTGAGACTCTTGGCGTTTTCGGAGAATTAAAAACTCATGGAAGACGAATGGAAGAAGTTTTTGTCCATCAAAACAAGATTTTAGATTCCACGACCGTCGACATCCTTTTCGAACTTGAACTTGCCGATGCCAACAGTAACCGACGCTGAACAGAGGAAATAGTGCTGTCAAGCTGGAGAGATTTTCTTCTGGATTTAGAAGGTAAACTCACATCTCACTCAGTTGTATTGTTAGTTCTCAAAACATTGCCATGAACAGGTGTATTTAGATAAGTATTTGATTATTCGAACATATTTGAGTGAGCAGGTGAGTAAGTGAGTGTGAGGTATGTCTGCTATTAGCAGCGTTAAAACAAATATGTATTTGAAAACGGATACCAATGTCTAAGGTACGAAATAGGTATCCGACTAAATATATATTACCTGAGATAAATTCCGATAAACATCTCACATGATTGACAAGAATGGGCACTTTGTTTAACATATTTCACCCTCAATCCAATCATCCTTTTTGGCCCCAATCTTGAAAACCTTCATGTGATAAACAAATCTAAGAAAAGAAGATATGTTTGTTCAATATAACGTTTCCATTTCAGAGAAAAAGGAATCCCTTCACTCAAGGATCTATTGGTTTTCGTCACCGGCGCAAACGAAATACCGCCTTTAGGATTCGACCCCTCTCCAAGGCTGCTCGACCGCCTCCGTGGTCTAGTGGTAGAGCGTCCGCCCGGAGAGCGGAAAGTCCGGGGTGCGATCCCCGACCGCGTCATACCAAAAGACGTTAAAAGATGGTACTTGTTGTTACCCTGTCTGGCAAGGACTGGTCGGCTCGGCGTCAGTATGCTGTGTCTGAGTGGGGTATTCATGTTAAACTGCGGCATGGTATCTCAGTGAGCTACCACTATAAATCGGCATCAGTCCGGACTAGTACAAGCAGCCACACAAACACAAACACACACACGTACAGGCACGTCGCTATATAAGTGCAATAATCTTGGACGCGACATTAAACCCCATTTCACCTCACCTCCAAGGCTGCTCTTCCACGAGGCTGCAACTGAGTCTCCTGAAGACAAGCAAAATTTTCCTTTTGCTAATACATGTGCAAACAGTCTCTCTCTCCCAATGATTGCTGACTATGAGCTCTTTAAAAAAAACATGGCTGCAGCAATTCAAATCACACAATTTACAACTGAGTAACAACTCACTTATTACAGACATAATTATTTACAAAGACTAAACGCTGTATGATTTCTGTTGTTCAAATTGAAACATGTACCCAGGTACTATTCTGTGTCATCTTACCGGGGAGGCATGAGTTCATGTGCATCCTTTTATTAGATATGGTGACGTTAGATTGACTGCATCCGTTTATTAGATTTAATTAGACGAGAGTTTGACTGTATCCTTTTATTAGATGTGGTTAGACGGGAATTTGACTGCATCCTTTTATTAGATTTGGTTAGACGGGAGTTTGACTGCATCCTTTTATTAGTTATGGTGAGACGGTAGTTTGGCTGCATCCTTTTATTAGATATGGTTAGACGGGAGTTTGGCTGCATCCTTTTATTAGATTTGGTTAGACGGGAGTTTGACTACATCCTTTTATTAGTTATGGTTAGACGGGAGTTTGACTGCATCCTTTTATTAGATATGGATGGTAAGGTGTTGTAGTTATCTGTTTGATCGACAGCATCCTGCTAACCTCTTTCATAATATTAGATGTAAACTGACTCCCGATGTCCGATAATACTTCTAACGGAACCCCAACCCTTGTAAAGATTTCTAACATGGCTTCAGCGACACGCTCAGTTTCAATACTAGACAAAGGGACAGCTTCGGGATATCTTGTGGCAAAGTCATTCATGGTAAGTATGTACCTATTGCCTTTACTTGTCACTGGAAAGATAGGTCCTACTATATGTACAGGCACTCTGCGGAATGGTGTTTCAATCAGTGGAACAACTCCAAGTGGGACTTTAGAAATCCTTCCCTTTTGGACAGTTCGCTGACACACATCACACGATGATACATATCGCTGAACATCTCCTTGCATCCCTGGCCAAAAGAATTTAGATCTAATTCTGTCCAAGCTCTTCTTCATTCCTAAGTGACCAGATAGTGCCGAGTCATGTGCTAGTTTAAGCACCTTATCTCGATACATCTTTGGAACAATCAAGTGAGTGAACAAACAACCTTTTCCACTTTAGGAGAACTAAAATGCCTATACAATAGACCAGCTTGTTTCACAAATTCAATAGTGTTTCCACTCCTATCAATGTACCTTCCTTGACCACATTTCTTCCAAATGTATGAGAGAGTAGGGTCCAGATCCTGCTGCTCCGAGATACTTGCCGGAGTAATGCCATCTAGACCTATATCAACAACCTTCAATGGTGAAATGGTCTTCTCCTTCTTAGCCTTTTGAAGAGCGAGTCTCGATTGCTGCTAACTCTACCGGAAAGTTAACTTCAGGTAAAACCCATGACTTTTGGGGATCATCTGGTTGTCAGACTCCAGGAATATTGCCCAACACCAAGTCGTACAATGGAGTTTCCATGACCAAAGCCTCAACTGAACCTACATACTATGGCGTGTCTACTTCAATTCTTGCAGTAGGAACATCACGCACAGTACCATCCAACATAATGCACTTTTTACTGACCTGCATAAATGATGACGGATCAACCAGCGACTTCTTCACGACTACCGTACTGCATCCAGTGTCTCTGACACAATACATCTACCAACTAAACCAGTCTTTACCGGCATATTTCCAGCTACACAAACTGAACTCACAATTGGTAGACTCTCCTTCTCAGCCGTCTCACCTTCCAACACTACCTTCTCTACAGGTGACTTATCCCTTGCTTGGATAAACTTAACATCAGATGCAACTATCAGATGCCCTGATCTACACTTGGTCTGCATATCCACGCAGGTCCCAACTGAACTTGATTCAGTTACTTCCTTGATTGCTCCTACTTTCTGTTCCCCCACAGTGGGTTACTTTTTATACTGTTTTCTGGCAGGACAACCACGAAATAAGTGATCAGATTTGTTACATATGTAGCAACTACGCCTGATAGACGCCCCTGAATACACACTCGAGCTAGAATCCTTCTGAAGAACTTTACCACTAATGACTTTATCTTTAGACTCACTGGATCCCAGACCTCGATGTGCATCTGCGTACTGATCAGCCACATTAGCCATTTCCACAGCATTCTCTAACTTCCTCTCCTTTAGAAAAAAGCACAGTGGTCTGCTACATGTCATAAGGAACTGTTCCCTCAGCAACAAGTCGCATAGACCTTCATATGCTCTAACAGTATCACTCAATTCAACCCACCTGTTCAAGTAGTTTCGTAATCTGGTTACAAACCGTAAACATGATTCATCAACTTCAATCTTTGAATTTCTAAACTTCACCCTAAAACCTTCATCATTAAGACAAATCTTTTCAAAAGTGCCTGCTTCAAGGCCTGATAATCATATGCTGTCTCAAACTCCAATCTAGAATAAACTTCTAAAGCTTTTCCTGTCAACAAAGCACTGAGGATATTAGCCCACTCTTCCTCCAGCCACTGATTACAGGTAGCATATCTTACAAATCTATTCAGATAAGAATCCATATTGTCCCTTTTTCATCAAATGGGGGTAGTTTTGGTTTCGACATATTTTGACTTGGTAAAGGAATGTGGCTATGTCTGTCCTGGTTAGTTTCTAACTCTTTCATTTCTCTCTCATGAGCTCTACACTTAGCTCCCTCCTCTCTTTCCAAATTGGCTCTTTCAAGCAGCAATTTCTCTTTTTCTAATTCTATTGCTAACTCTCGTATATAAATATACACATATAAAATATACACACACTTGCTTTGAAACTCACCCACATATTGCACCATGGATAGCAAACCCAAATGGTTTAAGTTTGTCATATCCATCGATGTGTATGAGATAATTTGGTCCTTTGTTGTAACACAAACGTCTTGTAAAACGGCGATATCTACGACCCATAACCCCATCGAGGTCAATTGTCCTCAGAAGGTTCATGACGTAGTCCATGGAAAAAAAGAAAACAACATGATTATTACTTACCTGTGGAAATTATATATCTAGTAATATAAAAATCTCTCTCTCTATCTAACTCTCTCTCTCATTCTCTGTCTCTAATCCTCTATCTAATTCTCTCTCTCTCACTCTCTCAAACTCTCTCTATCTAACCCTCTCTCTCTAACTCTCACTCTCTCACTCTCTCTAACACTCTCTCTCACTCTCTAACTCTCTATCTAACCCTCTTTCTCTCACTCTCTCTAACTCTCTCGCTCTCTAACTCTCTCTCTCTCACTCTCTATTTAACCCTCTCTCTCACTCTCTCTCTCTCTCATAAAACAATAAAACGCGCATAAGAATTCTCAAACCATGCACATTGCGCAAACGTGCCGTCATGCTCCTGTAGCCAAGGCAACGGAAACTTCCTTGTAGTTCACTCTGAAAGATCATTTGGGCATGAGAACAATGCTGGAACATAAATTCATTTAAACTGTAAATATATAATGCCATTGTATGAAATATTGTTAGTGGACGTTTAACACCGTAAAATCGATAAATACAAATGTAATCTTATTCATAATATTCCAATGTTTTTGTGTATACTTGATTTATTCTTTTAACAGTTAGAGACATTTTAAATAGATTGTGTGGTTATGATGTAATATGATATACCTGAACAGCATGTACTACTCTCTGATGATCAATAACTTCACTGCGTCCACGAAGACCAAGTGATCTGAGTTTTCGCTTCAGCATTCTTACACTTCAAACATATTATATCTTCTATAAATTATTATGAGAGATAATGTTGAAACGGCTGTAAACATTTATACGATTTTCTCTTGATCTGATTTTGGGGGGTGGGGTGGGTTTGTAATTTAGGTTAATCCATCAACACAAATTCACTTCTCAACCGACATTATGAAGATACATCCTTCGCACATACATTCTGTTGCATTCATGTTAACACAAAAGACGATTAACTTGACTGTCATGAGCAAAGGAATTCAAACTGAAAAAGGAGAATGTGCATTAAGCTCTTAGTTCTTATGGAAACGCAGCCTTTTGAATTTGAATATAGATTATCCACGTAGCATATTTGAATATTAGATGAACTAAACATATAAATATCGTGATTGTTACCGAGAAGAGAGCAAATTTCATCGTTGGTGTAGCCAGCTTGAAAATATTCCCTGATAACTTCTTTCCCTGAAAAGTAGGCAAATACTGTCAAATACTTCCGGGAATTGGAATACAATAATTCACGTTTTTATGACAATATTTAATTCTTAGAGTACTTAACTACAACAAACGCCATGTTTATCCAAAGAAATAGCCAATGGCTTTCAGTTTTCTCCTGCTCTTTGGTTCATTATTGCAAATGGCGACAAAGCTTCTTTTTTAAGTAGATCATGCGCAGTCAGCGCAGATAGGACGGAATGATGGGAAATATCGCTTTCTCGCTTTATCCCTTTCTCGCTCTATCGCTTTCTCGCTCTATCGCTTTCTCGCTTTCTCGCTCTATCCCTCTGTCGCTCTCTCTCTCTCTCTCTCTCTCAAAGTCATATGATGAAAGAATCGGATGTATTTTGAATAGTACATACTATAAATCATGAAATTAACGTGAGAACTGATTAAATGCGACAAATACGAGTGGACTTAATTAATTAAACTTTGCATTTATGTCTCAGAAATGACTGTTGATAAGACGGCCTCACTTCACACTTTGAATAGCGGAAATACCAACTTAAACTACTATCTATTTTCACATTACGGTTTTTGACAAAAATATGTCATTCAAACACAGGAAAATACGTCAGGTTATTGCCACGACGATAGGGCTTCAATCAATTACCTTTTTACGCAGAAATCCGTGAATTGTTTTAAAAATCACATACGTCTGTACAGATAAATAACGTTAAAGTAGATAGTGAGAAGTTTGGCCCACCATAGGTATAATTTTAAATGAGATTGGAAAAATCTCAGCTATCATGTATGAAAAACCCACCTCAGTAGAAAGCGATAGAGCGAGAAAGCGATAGAGAAAGAAAGCGAGAAAGCAATAAAGCGAGAAAGCGATGTCCCCTCTCGGCCACCATAAATACCATCAAATGTGCAAACTGCAGCGGTGATCACATGTCCACTTCAAAATCATGTCCCTCTTTTGTAACACAAACCAAAATTCTGAAAATAAACTCCACCAATTATATTTCATTTAGAGACGCAAAGAAACTGGTAACAAGTGAATCAACCACTTCCACCTCTTCACTGACTTATTCTGCTGCAATCGCCTCTTCTCCTACCAAAGCTGATAATGGTTGTCAAACAGCACTTAGCTTGGTGTCAAATGTTCAGAAAATATTGTACCAAATTGATACTGATGATACCAGCACTTCATATTCATCAGCTTCCCAAACTGAACCGCTGCCGGAAACTCTAACCTTGCCCGAACCTGAAACTCAACCAGACACTGTACCTGACTTGTGAACAAATAGACCGCTTTCGAAAAGTGAAAAAAAAAACGTAAAGAAGAAGCAAGGGCCCTTAAACATTTTGCGGAGCCTTTGCCACTGATTGTTCCTCTGGAGGTTAATAACCCTTTTGAACCTCTGGATATGGAGGCTACTCAATCGCTGCCATTTTAGCCGTATTAAACAGTCATTCTTGCTTGCCGTAAAAGGTGACTATGCTTGTCGTAAAAGGCGACTAACGTGATCGGGTGGTCAGGCTCGCTGACTTGGTTGATGCAAGTCATCAATCCCAATTGCATGGATCGATGCTCATGATGTCAATCACTGGATTGTCTGGCCCAGACTCGATTATTTACAGACCGCCGTCATATAGCTGGAATATTGCTGAGTGCGGCGTTAAACAACAAACCAATCAAAACAGTCATTCTGAAACGTGTTGGGTCGGTCGGTATGCGGTTTATAGGTATATCAAGTGATATCACCACTATGCCCGATTGTCATGTAAGTTATATAGTAAGTTGACTTGAATTATTTTTTCGCAAAATTATGTAAACGGCTGATTCAGGTAGATTTGCGACACACTTAAATGATGCCATCGTTGCCATCCTTGAGCCTGTGTATTCAGTTAGGTTAGTGGTTCGGAAACCTGAAACCTTGCGATTTAGCAGCACTTGTGATTAATTTGTTTGTTGATTAACGCCGCACTCAGGACGGCTGTATGACGGCGGTCTGTAAATAATCGAGTCTGGACTAGACAATCTATTGATTGACATCATGAGCATCGATCCACGCAATTGGGATACAATGACATGCATCAACCAAGTCAGCGAGCCTGACCACCCTATCCCGCAAGTCGCCTCTTACGACAAGCATCGTCGCCTGTCACGGCAAGTATGGGCTATTCTACCCCGGATCTTCACGGATCAGTACTGAGTGGGAGAAAGAACGTATGTTGTTTAACTTCACTTCAGCAATATTTCATCTGCATCACGTCGGCCTGTAAATACTCAAGAAAACCAGTGGTTGACACTATCAGCAAAGCCCCACGCCTTCTGTATAATATTTCTTATGTGACTGTACCCGTTAACTAGAGCCAAGTATTTGAATCTGACCGGTCGGTCGATTTAGACGCCTCTTACGGAAAGCACCCGTGAAGATCCGGGTTAGAATCGGGTCTTCAGAAACCCATGCTTGTCGATCAGGTGGTCAGGCTCGCTGATGTGGTAAATGCATTTCATCGTATCCCAATTGCGTAGATCGATAAACTTCCATTAGAAACGCATTAAACTACTGACTGGTTTATTTGTTTGTTGTTTAACGCCGCACTCAGCAATATTCCAGCTATATGACGGCGGTCTGTAAATAATCGAGTCTGGACCAGACAATCCAGTGCTTGCAATCCATCTCTCACTCAGTACTGATCCGTGAAGATCCGGGATAGAATAACAACCCATGCATGTCGTCAGAGGTGACTAACGGGATCGGGGAGTCAGGCTCGCTGACTTGGTTGATGCATGTCATCGTATCCCAATTGCGTGGATCGATGCTCATGTCAATCACTGGATTGTCTGGTCCATACGCGATTATTTACAGACCGCCGTCATATAGCTGGGACACTAGTATTGCAGAGTGCCGCGTTAAACAAAAAAAACAAAAACAAACAAATCATCAATTATGAGAACATAATAGTTTTTGACAGCATCTGATGGCAACTTCAGCATCACCTCTTCTTTACTCAGATGTCCATCTTGCAAACCTGCTCATGAGTGGAGAGTTTTGGATTTGAGAAACTTGGTAGAGGCTGACGTAAGTACTGAACAAGGACCAACATACAAAAAACACCAATTCGATGAGTATTTAAGTTTTGCTATTTATTTATTGGCAGTGTCAATGATTCATTGCAGCACCATTAAGGAATTTTCGACAGCATGGACACCACGCAGCCAGTAGATTCGGAAATATAAAAGGTAGCTCAATTGTAGTGATTCAGGAAGCTGCTCTTCGCCATCTTCATCTTGCATACCTTATCAAACTGGTCATTTTGCGCCACAGTCAGCCAGTGCGTCCAGTCACCTGCTCGACCTACAACAGACATTATTTCATCTACAGCCTACTGCGAAACAAATTTAGGGAGCGGCCATATCATCTGTACTTCCTACAAGGCGAGGTATATGTAAATTAATTTCATTTGGTTGGTTGGTTTGTTGTCTAACGCTGCACTCAGCAATATTCCAGCTATATGACGGCGGTCTGTAAATAATCGAGTCTGGACCAGACAATCCAATGATTGATATCATGAGCATCAATCCACGCATCTGGGATCGATGACATGCATCAACCAAGTCAGCGAGTTATGGTCCTTGCTCCGTGCTTTTCATACTGCGTGAAATGGGGACAAGTTCTCTCAGAAACTACTGAAGTTACGTGAATGAAGGTATGCATGCTTATCTTAGAAATACTTGTCAAGACAGTTCGAAAATTGGTCCCGTCATGTATGTTCTTTACAGAGTTACGGCCCTTGATCCATGTCACTTGGTGCAATCGGGACACGTTTTCTCTGAAAAGTTAGCTCATCTAAGAGATATCTACCAAGACGAGTTATTTTTCCCAGAGAAGCGGCCTTTTGTGTGTATTAGATTCACATTTATTCTTTTCTTCTGAGGGCCAAGTGCCTATCTCTTCTTAAGGCTTTATAGGACTCTTTTTTATAGTGTATATTTACTACTGTATGAACAAACAAAATTCTAATGTGCCCCATGGCGGGGAAAAGTGATAACGCTGTTTTCTTGATCGTTATTGTGCCACGTCGTTTCGTCGCATGCATTGTAGCACCTTCCGCCCTTGTTGAATGCAAGGATCTAATCAAATACGCGGGCTCTGTTATTAGGTTGGGGGTTGTAACTTGAGTTAGTTCTGCAGTTCTCCACACATTACCGATTGAAGAGCCGTACAAGATCTTCAAGTAAGGGCGCTACAGCCCTCATATAATGATGCTTCAGTGACTCGTTATATACCCAAATGACGTTCCTGACTGTTTCCACCCTTTGCAAACTCGTGCCGAAACTCAAGCATCTGACACAACCAACACCATATATTTTTGTTTGTTTTTGTTTAACGCGCATTCAGCAATATTTATGATAAATGCCGGCGATTTGTAAATGATGAAGTTTGTACCAGACAATACAGTGATTGATATCTTGAGCATCGAGCTATGCAGTCAGCGAGCCTGTCCACCCAGTCCTGTTAGTCGCCTCTTACGACAAGCATGGCTTTTAACCCGGATCTTCATGGGGGCTATACTCCATTCATACAAAGACGCCAAGCTTCAAGCTTGATATTATATAATGTCAAATGTCACCTTACATCGATCACAATAGATTATTACAATTTTATAGTTGGTTTACGGTGTTTTTTTCTAAAAACCTTTGATTGGTGGTCGAAGTAAATATAATTTGCTTTCATGTTTTTTAATGGTAGGTAAGACGAGAAAAATGTCAAATTAATGTGGCATTTTTGTGAGTACCAATGATGCTGGTATCCCTCTGTTATTCAGGGAAACGGTTTATGGATTTGTAAGATTGATAGTTTAGCGGTAATGAAATGGCTCCAAACTGGAATTTTTCCACATTCCTGATTTTTTTAATGTCGGCTAAAATGTTAACAAAGCAATACAAAGGCAAAATCATACATTTGTATCGCGAATTCTTTTAAAATTCATTTTGAGGAGCTTATTTAAGAAGATTTTTTTTTTATTGTTCTCAGAGTTTGGGATTAATACAGTATTCCGTCAAAAACATATTTCGGACAGCACAGAATGACACAATACACTCTTTAAAAATTAAAGGGTTGGAAACAAACATTGTCCTATTTCAAACCAAAAAAGTTACCACACACTCTTAGACTCAAACATGACATGTATCAACAGAGAGTTAAGAATCAAATGCTGAGAATAAAGGTTAAGAAGAAATTGTTACCACTTATTATGGAATTGAAGAAATTATTTTTTGGTTTTAGTAATATCTTTCAACAAACAGTGCCGGCGTGTAGAGTCTGTATGAATCATGATAGATAGTAGAAAACGTCAAATTTGAAACAACGTCAAAATGGAAACAAACACGGATGTGTTTCGAATAGAAAGTCAGCTGTTTACTGATACATGATGCATATCTCCCAAATCAAGGTTCTCCCCTTGATTCTGTGAGTTATACGCAATAGAGGAATAATATACAAAATAAAATAGTTTTTTAAGTTGAATGATCATTAAATGTTTGTGAGTATTAACCTTTTCTTATTGTCTTGCCATCACCTGCAAGGACTATTGCTGACAGCGGTCGTTTTGGTGGCTGTGTGCTAAACTTGCATATCTGTGCAATGTTGGTGGCGGTGTCAACGTCACACGCCTTTCCTAAATACTCCGACATCTTTTGAATCGATGAGACGGGATCCTGCAAGTGGACAAGATAGTTTGCAGATATACGTTCCAGTCTCCATACCATGCGTGGAACTCCTCCACCATAACTTTATATATTTAGAATTTAGAGACTTTTTCTCCGAAAATGAAATTGTCATTGAGGTACTGTTAATAAATCATTGTAATTTTCATACTGAACTGCCGTGCAAAAGGGAGCATACACTTGAAAACTGGATTTCACCACATCATTACAAACGTTATCAGAACGTCACCAAAACACTGCAAAATTAAGGCCTAAGACACAACTGTGATGCCCGTATCAAATACATCACCAGCTAAGAAACACTTCACCATTCTTGTTTGTTTCATTATTAGCCACGAAACAGCGTGAAATAGCCTACCCACTATCGCTCCCATCTTCCCGAGGGGCGGTCGGGTAGCCTAGTGGTTCAAGTGTTCGCTCATCACGCCGAAGACCCTGGTTCGTTTCCCGACATGGGTACAATGTGTGAAACCCATTTCTGGTGTCCCCCGACGTGATATTGCTGGAAAATTTGCTAAAAGCGGCACAAAACCATACTCACTCCATCCTCCCGAGGCAAGGGAGTTAACTGACTTGTAAAAGTCCAGTTTCCACCCTTGCCGAACCAGACTGAGATTTCTGGGTTCGATCGTAGAGCCACCAGTGGCTTTTACGAGTTACGTCCCTTCTTTGTCCTGCCTAGTGACCAATCAGATTCCACCTCTCATATCACTTGCATATGCTTTTAACAAAAAGGCGGTGCCAATCAAGAAGATCTGATCGATAATCAAGATCTATGGTGAAATTAACGGGTCTTACTTTGCGAAGTGCAACAAATCACGTGAGGAACTTGATTAAAAACATGAAAATCTTTGGAAAATTTCTGTTGACGGCATGTTGACGGTACACATGCTTTGCAAATCCTGCAATCGATCGAAATCTGCACTACAGTTTACGAACCGAAAGTCAATTTCGTTTCGCGATTTTGATTTGACTATGCATACACTCGTTAGTCCAGCCAACATATAACACCATAATTCCAGACTAATTCGGCAGGGTTGAAGCTTAACTTAGTCAGTTGGGGCGAACCGGGATTCGAACCCACAATCATGGGTTTCTGGCGTGCCCAAGGGACGCAGCTCTGCACAGCGAATCGCGGCGCCTTAAGTGACAAATTATGAACTATTGAATTAGCATACCTTTTTCATGTCTTCATACTGCAGTAGAAATATAGACAAATCGGGATTATCTGCCCTTGCCTGTTCCCAGTCTAGTACATGGTCGAACCAGGAGCCATACTCCACTGTAAAGGAAGCAATCAAGAAGAAGAAGAAGAATGCTATGTTATTATTACCCTGGTCAATGGATCAGTGTGCACTCAAATTAAATGTTCAGCTCACTGAGCAGTACATAATTCAAGCTGCCGTATGAGGTGCTGAAGGGTTAACAAACACATTCTCATCCTACCGGGTACCCATTTAATGTTGTGAGAAAATGCTGGGAAAATGGGTTATCCACAGAATTAATACACAAACAGATCCCAGCCCTACCCACACCCGTCTCATCCCAGAATATTAAATGGCCGCACCCGTGAAGATCCGGATCAGAAAAGGTCTTCAACAACCCATGCTCGCCGCTCAAGGCGACACGTTTGTCGTAAGAGAGATCAGGTTGTCAGGCTCCCTGACTTGGTTGATGCATGTCATCGTATCCCAGTTCCGTAGATCGATGCTCATGGCGTCAATCACTGGATTGTCTGGCCCAGACTCGATTATTTACAGACCTCCGTCATATGGCTGGAATATTGGTGAAGGCGGCAAACAAGAAACAAACATTCATGGCTTTCAACCGTTACCTTCGCCCTCAAGAAAGGACTCCAAATAATCGTCCCAAGTACCGTGGTACAACTTGACAGGAACATGGCCCTCATAGCTGCGGACTGTCTTCATGCCGTAGGTCATCGTGTAGTAGGATACAGCGACTGACTTGGGGTTACGCTGGAGGTAGATGACCTTGGGCTTCTTAGTGAGAACCTCGTTTGGAAGGAACCGGAAACGGAAGTGGCAGCCCAGAATTCTTGGTGACGGGGTTCTGTCCAGTAGTTTCATGGACGTGAAGTCTAACATGTCGACATCGGAGACACTTTCCTTGGACTGCATGTCACCATGTACAATGGATGATACCACTTCCCACAAACTATGGGTACCTTGGAAAGGCACATGTATTGTTCCATTATTTTCATCTATTAATGTTATCAGAATGCATGAAAAACACTGATATATGTTCACTGAGAAACATAAAAAATATAACTTATTTCTACAACATGACTCTAAAATGGCAGTCTCTAACTGATATATGCAGAGATGGTGAGTGAGTATGGTTTTACGCCGTCTTTAGCAATATTCAAGCAATATAACGACGGGGGACACTAGAAATGGGCTTCACAAATTGTACTCATGTCGGGAATCGAACCTGGGTCTTCGGTGTGACGAGCGAACGTTTTAACCACTAGGCTACCCGACCGCCCTTGATACAGAGATAAGAGGATGATTAGAACGTATGTATGGAAAGTTGTCAAAAAATACATTGATTAATCGCCACATTCATTGCGACATAAAAGTAATTCAAAGTTGCTTGTCTTCAAATAACATCATTTATTTGGATATAAAGCAAGTGGCCATTCTTCATATTTATTCTTTATTATAGTTAATGCTGCAAATGGCTTTAATATATATGTTTGATATATCTATGTAACACACATTAGTTTTTGTAGATACAATGTAGTTCAATAAAGCTTAATTGTATAAAGAGTTACTTAAATTTAAAATAAACGAATGATTCTAAACCATGACATTGTCGAATGCTTGATTCTGAATGGTTAAAAAGAGGTTTCCTTTTTTATACATTTATACATTACTATTTTATACATTTTTATACATATTTATACATTTGAAACTTCGCGCTAAACCGTTCGCTTCCAAATTAAAAATAAGAGGTATCTACTCTACAATGGGACTACATCAAATTTCAAAACACAGTAGGTTTATCTCCTATTTGCCTGGACCCGTGGAGATCCAGCTTAGACTTGATCTTCAGCAACCCATGCTTGCCATAAAAAGCTTGTCGTAAGAGGCGACTAAAGGGATCGGGTGGTCAGGTTCGCGGACTTCGTTGATGCATGTCATCTTATCCCAGTTCCGTAGATCGATGCTCATGACGTCCATCACTGGATTGTCTGGTTCAAACTCGATTATTTACAGACCTCCGTCATATAGCTGGACTATTGCTGAGGGTGGCGTTAAACAAAAAACAAACATTCATGTCTTTCAATCGTTACCTTCGGGATCGGGTTGTCAGGCTCGCGGACTTGGTTGATGCATATCATCTTATCCTGATTGTCAATCACTGGTTTGTCTGGTCCAGACTCAATTATTTACAGACCGGCGTCATAAAGCTGGAATAGTGCTGAGTGCGGCGTCAAACATCAAACAAACAAAACGTAATTACCTGACTTGGGGTAGCTACACAATAGCACATCCTCTGAAGTGAGCTTCATCTCCTTCACTCGCCGCATATGCTCATCAAAGGGTATGGGCAGGCTCCCTCGGTAGAAGTAGCAGTCTTCATACCGATTCACAGACATACTGGCACCGCCACCGTCCTTCAGCTCCACCAAACTTGACATCTTGCCTACAGAGACAAGGGCAAAAGGTAAAGTACGACAACACAATCAAGCGGCAGTCGGGACCCTAAAATACATGTTGCTCCAAACACTTGTACACCTAATTTCTTTTAGCCGTATTAAACAGTCATTCTTGCTTGCCGTTAAGGTGGCTATGCTTGTCGTAAAAGGCGACTAACGGGATCGGGTGGTCAGGCTCGCTGACTTGGTTGATACATGTCATCGATCCCAATTGCGTAGATCGATGCTCATGATGTCAATCACTGGATTGTCTGGTCCAGACTCGATTGTTTACAGACAGCTGTCACATAGCTTGAATATTGCTGAGTGCGGCGTTAAACAACAAACAAAGAAAAAAATGTGATTAAGACAAGATTTCAGTTACACGAAGGCCGGTAAGCGTATTTGGTGAGACTGATGTGTGAAGAACCTGAAGACATTTTATATACGTTGATTTGAGGTAAGGTGAAATTTGGTTTAACGTCGCGTCCAAGATTATTGCACTAATATAGCGACGTGCATGCCCGTGTGTGTGTGTGTGTGTGTGTGTGTGTGTGTGTGTGTGTGTGTGATGCCGATTTATGGTGCTAGCACACTGAGATACCATGCCGCAGTTTAACATGAATACCTAACTCAGACAGAGTATACTGACTCCGAGCCGACCAGTCCTTGTTTTAGCCCCTTAATGCCGAGCTCCAGACAGGGTAACAACAAGTACCATCTTTTTACCTAGACAATGGAGGCGGTCTATACATTGATGAAACCAGCCAGGAGGTGTAGTGTGCTCGCACATCAGTGAGACACATTCATGATTAATTGTTGATTCAGTGAATGCTTCATGAGAGAGATGATGAGTGAGTCGGGTTTTACGCCGTAATATTCGAGCATTATCACGGCAGGAGTCACCAGAAATCGGGTTAATATATTTGGGAATCGAACCCGGGATTGGCGAACGCTTTAGCTACTAGACTACCCCACTTGGTCAGTCTATCAAATAACCTTCAAAATATCGTTTCATATGTTCATATCTTCCCGCGGCAAGGAAGTTAACTGACAATAAATCCAAGTTTCCACCCTTGCCGAACTAGGCTGCAATTATGGAGTTAATCTGGGCTGGACTAACGAGTCTATGCATAGTACAATCAAATTGGCGTAACGAGCTAGACATCCGGTTCGTTAACAACAGCAATTTCAACGTGCAGATTTCGGTCGACTGCAGGATTTGCAAAGCATGTGTACAGCCAAATGGGCTTCGACAGACATTTTGTAAATTCTTCCATGCTATTTAATCAAGTTGCTCACGCGATTTGATGCACTTCGCGGGGTAAGACCCGTTTTATAACAATATAGATCTTGATTATCGAGCAGATCGTCTTGGCTGGGCGCCGCCCGTTTGTGATATGAGAGAAGGAATCTGATTGGTCAATAGGAGGAACCTAGAAGGGACATAACTCGTAAAAGCCACTAGAGGCGCTACGTACGATCGAGCCTGGAAATTCCAGCCTAGTTCGGCAAGGGTGGAAACTGGAATTTTAAAGTCAGTTAACTCCCTTGCCTCGGGAAGATGATCGGAAGCTGTTCCAGTATCCGGTGGTATTTAGAAGAGTATATTTATTTAAGAATATTTACATCTTTCATTGAAATTCCTGCATTCTGATTAGCTGAAATGGACACGTGTTATTGCATTCATTTCCCAATGAATGTGAAAAATTAAGCCACGCCCACCGAGGCGGACTACATTTATTACCACGGAATGTCGGGGAATCCCAATATCCACAGTCGAGGGAATTCCCTTTCTGCTTACGTGTATCGTCATACACAGGACATCTAGCGAAACTAATGCATATTCAGTGTCCAAACAACCATTTGAGACCGAGGGGGCACGGGTGGCCCAGTCGTCTAAGGCACCGCGATTCGCTGTGCAGAGTTATGATTGTGGGTTCGAATCCCGGTTCGCCCTGATTATGTTTTTATGTTTGTCAGCACCATACCCGTGCTCGTGGGTTTCACTGAAGTGGTAAACGTCTGAGACCTGCATCACTTCGGGCTTTCCTCCCACATTAAACTGACACGCCGCGATATGACTGGAATACTGTTAAAAGTGGCGTCAAACCCAACTCACTCACTCACTTACTTTGAGACCGAAGGCCGAGAAGGAATGAAACAGCAAACATGCAGGCTACTTTTGTAGATGAAACATGTCGAATTTATTTAAAAGCATTGACTGTTTATTTTATTTTTCGGTTCATTGAGGTATGAATCCAAAAACCGATGTACAAACTGTATGAATCCTTAATAACAATAAAATATAATACAATACTAGTATGTTATGTATTGTGCAACGGTATATCGAAACAGCGAACTAATACATAACTGGTATGATAAGTTAAAAGAAAGCATACAGCGCAAACATATGTTTGAAATTACGCTAGGTTTTAAAAGTTGACAGTGAGTGAGTGTGTTTGGTTTAACGCCGCTTGTAACATTATTTCAGCTATTAATTATGGGAAGAAAGCCCGCGGTGATGCAGGTCTCGGACGCTTACTACTTCGGTGACACCCACGAGCACGGGTATGGTGCTGACAAACCTAGAAACATAATCGGGGCGAGCCGAGATTCGAACCAACAATCATAAGTTTCTGGCGATCCTAAGGGTCGCAGCTCTGCGCAGCGCTGCGCAGCTCACTTGTGTGAGGGGTTTGTCTTTACGCCGAAAGCTCCTTGATACAAAATAAAGAATTTGATAACTTTATACCTACCGTGACGGAGAAGTCCTTCGTTGTCAGACTGTACGAAGCTGTTTCCTGAACCTCATTTCATTCTTACACATTCGGCCATTGGATTGTGAAACTGAGCACATTAAATGCTTCTTCCGGTTGCTAGAGACCATACAAAGGTTACGGCTGGTTCACGACTCGTTGACCTATACAGTGTGTTGTAATGGGGTTTTCCAATTTTTTTTGTGCGGACGTTATCGTTGTGGTCTGTCTGGGGGTGTTGAGTGAGTCGATCTGATTCTACGACTTAAACACGACGTAGGAATGCAATACCAAATACGAGATACACATATATGATAAGTTCTTTTCATTCTCTCTCTCTCTCTCTCTCTCTCTCTCTCTCTCTCTCTCTCTAAAATAATAATAGAAAATAGAAACAATAATTATTGCCGACACATATTGTTTCTACTTGACTTTCGCGGCAATCCATGGATCCGCATGCTAGAGTAACTGCCCTTTAACCCTCGTAGAGTCTGTCTGTCCTGTCAAAACTTTACGAAGAGCTGAGTAAAACGTACTTCGGCCAAAATCCAACAGTTTTAAATTGGAGAAAATGGCCCAACCGGCAGAGGTCTACAGTCTACGCTAGGCTGGTGTCCTCTCTACACTGTTTCGAAATTTATATCTCCAAAGTTGCCAAAACTTGTAAAATGCCTCAGCGTTGTCCCAGTTAGACACTGACTTTCGGTGTCTAAGACTATTGTTTTGATAATGATAACATATAATTCAGTAGTTTCTCCAGATTCCCGATGTTAAATCTGAAACGATTGACAAGGACGACGCCATGTTTGTTTGTAAACACTGAAAGTAGAACCTACCTGACCTTTTGTCGTGTGCATATTTATCTGTATATGACCCCAAAGGATACAGCTTTTTATCCGTTAGCTTTATTCTGCCGAGAAACCTACCCATTTTTTTATGGATATGTGTGTGTATGTTGGTTGGTTGGTTTGTTGTTTAACGCCGCACTCAGCAATATTCCAGCTATATGACGGCCGTCTGTAAATAATCGAATCTGGACCAGACAATCCAGTGATTGATATCATGAGCATCGATCCTCACAATGTTTGATCGAGGACATGCATCAACCAAGTCAGCGAGCCTGACCACCCGATCCCGTTAGTCGCCTTTTACGACAAGCATAGTCGCGTTTTACAGCAAGCATGGGTTGCTGAAGATCTATTCTACCCCGGATCTTCACGGGTCGTGTGCATGTTGGCATGTTGGTGTGGGTGTGGGTGTGTAGTGTTTGTGTGTGTGCGTGCGTGCGTGCGTGCGTGCGTGTGACGGCTTGTACCGAATTAAAGTGCTAGCCCACTGAGATACCATGCCGCGGTTGAACATGAGTATCCCACTCAGACACAGTATACTGACTCCGAGGCGGCAAGTCCGAGTTTTTCCCATTAATGCCGAGCGCCAGGCAGGGTAACAAAAAGTACCATCTTTAAGTGTCTTTCGGCATGACGTCTGTTGCCTAAAATATTGATCGGGGGGTTATCCACCCTGGCTAGTGTCGCCAACACTGTTGCTTGTCCAATAGGTGGAGACTACAATGAGATAATAGATAGTGTGTGAGTGAGTATGCTTTTACGCCGCTTTTAGCAATTTTCCAGCAATATCACGGCGGGGGACACCAGAAATTTAACGAATTTAGACGCCTCTTACGGAAAGCACCAGTGAAGATCCGGGTTAGAATCGGGTCTTCAGAAACCCATGCTTGTCGATCAGGTGGTCAGGCTCGCTGATGTGGTAAATGCATTTCATCGTATCCCAATTGCGTAGATCGATAAACTTCCATTAGAGGATGCATTAAACTACTGACTGGTTTATTTGTTTGTTGTTTAACGCTGCACTCAGCAATATTCCAGCTATATGACGGCGGTCCGTAAATAATCGAATCTGGACCAGACAATCCTGTGCTTGCAATCCATCTCTCACTCAGTACTGATCCGTGAAGATCCGGGATAGAATAGCAACCCATGCATGTCGTCAGAGGTGACTAACGGGATCGGGGAGTCAGGCTCGCTGACTTGGTTGATGCATGTCATCGTATCCCAATTGCGTGGATCGATGCTCATGTCAATCACTGGATTGTCTGGTCCATACGCGATTATTTACAGACCGCCGTCATATAGCGAGGACACTAGTATTGCAGAGTGCCGCGTTAACCAAAAAAAACCAAACAAACAAATCATCCATTATGAGAACATAATAGTTTTGACAGCATCTGATGGCAACTTCAGCATCACCTCTTCTTTACTCAGATGTCCATCTTGCAAACCTGCTCATGAGTGGAGAGATTTGGATTTGAGAAACTTGGTAGAGGCTGATGTAAGTACTGAACAAGGACCAACATAAAAATAAAACCAATTCAATGAGTATTTAAACAAGTTTTGCTATTTATTGGCAGTGTCAATGATTCATTGCAACACCAATAAGGAATTTTCGACAGCATGGACACCACGCAGCTGCAGTAGATTCGGAAATATAAAAGGTAGTTCAATTGTAGTGATTCAGGAAGCTGCTCTTCGCCATCTTCATCTTGTATACCTTATCAAACTGGTCATTTTGCGCCACAGTCAGCCAGTGCGTCCAGTCACCTGCTCGACCTACAACAGACATTATTTCATCTACAGCCTACTGCGAAACAAACTTAGGGAGCAGCCATATCATCTGTACTTCCTGCAAGGCGAGGTATATGTAAATTAATTTCATTTGGTTGGTTGGTTGGTTGGTTGGTTGTCTAACGCCGCACTCAGCAATATTCCAGCTATATGACGGCGGTCTGTAAATAATCGAGTCTGGACCAGACAATCCAATGATTGATATCATGAGCATCAATCCACGCATCTGGGATCGATGACATCCATCAACCAAGTCGGCGAGTTATGGTCCTTGCTCCGTGCTTTTCATACTGCTTGAAATGGGGACAAGTTCTCTCAGAAACTACTGAAGTTACATGAATGAAAGTTTGGATGCTTATCTTAGAAATACTTGTCAAGACAGTTCGAAAATTGGTCCCGTCATGTATGTTCTTTACAGAGTTACGGCCCTTGATCCATGTCACTTGGTGCAAAGTTTCTGCAATCGGGACACGTTTTCTCTGAAAAGTTAGCTCATCTAAGAGATTTCTACCAAGACGAGTTTTTTTTCCCAGAGAAGCGGCCTTTTGTGTGTATCAGATTCACATTTTTTTTTTCTGAGGCCCAAGTGTCTATCTCTTCTTAAGGCTTTATAGGACTCTTTTTATAGTGTATATTCACTACTATATAAACAAACAAAACTCTAATGTGCCCCATGGCGGGGAAAAGTGATAACGCTGTTTTCTTGATCGTTATTGTGCCACGTCGTTTCGTCGCATGCATTGTAGCACCTTCCGCCCTTGTTGAATGCAAGGGTCTAATCAAATACGCAGGCTCTGTTATTAGGTTGGGAGTTGTAACTTGAGTTAGTTCTGCAGTTCTCCACACATTACCGATTGAAGAGCCGTACAAGAACTTCAAGTAAGGGCGCTACAGCCCTCATATAATGATGCTTCAGTGACTCGTTATTTACCCAAATGACGTTCCTGACTGTTTCCACCCTTCGCAAACTCGTGCCGAAACTCAAGCATCTGACACAACCAACACCATATATTTTTGTTTGTTTTTTGTTTAACGCGCATTCAGCAATATTTATGATAAATGCCGGCGATTTGTAAATGATGAAGTTTGTACCAGACAATACAGTGATTGATATCTTGAGCATCGAGCTATGCAGTCAGCGAGCCTGTCCACCCAGTCCTGTTAGTCGCCTCTTACGACAAGCATGGCTTTTAACCCGGATCTTCATGGGGGCTATACTCCATTCATACAAAGACGCCTGTGTCAAGCTCGAGATCATGCCAACTTATGTCACCTTATATCTATCTATTACAATTTTATAGTTGGTTTACGGTGTTTTTTCTCAAAACCTTTGATTGGTGGTCGAAGTAAATATAATTTGCTTTCATGTTTTTTTAATGGTAGGTAAGACGAGAAAAATGTCAAATTAATGTGGCATTTTTGTGAGTACCAATGATGCGTGTATCCCTCTGTCATTCAGGGAAACAGTTTATGGATTTGTTTTGAAAGATTGATAGTCTAGCGGTAATGAAATGGCTCCAAACTGAAATTTTTCCACATTCCTGACTTTCTTAATGTCGGCTAATACGTTAACAAAGCAATACAAAGGCAAAATCATACATTTGTATCGCGAATTCTTTTAAAATTCATTTTGACGAGCTTATTTAAGAAGATTTTTTTTTATTTTTTTTTATTTTTAACAGAGTTTGGGATTAATACAGTATTCCGTCAAAAACATATTTCGGACAGCACAGAATGACACAATACACTCTTTAAAAATTAAAGGGTTGGAAACAAACATTGTCCTATTTCAAACCAAAAAAGTTGCAACACACAATCAGACTCAAACATGGCATGTATCAACAGAGAGTTAAGAATCAAATGCTGAGAATAAAGGTTAAGAAGAAATTGTTACCACTTATTATGGAATTGAAGAAATTATTTTTTGGTTTTAGTAATATCTTTCAACAAATAGTGCCGGCGTGTAGAGTCTGTATGAATCATGATAGATAGTAGAAAACGTCAAATTTGAAAAAAACGTCAAGATGGAAACAAACACGGTACTTACAGGATGCATATCTCCCAAATCAAGGTTCTCCCCTTGATTCTATGAGTTATACGCAATAGAGAAAAAATATACAAAATAAAATAGTTTTTAAGTTGAATGATCATTAAATATTTGTGAGTATTAACCTTTTCTTATTGTCTTGCCATCACCTGCAAGGACTATTGCTGACAGCGGTCGTTTTGGTGGCTGTGTGCTAAACTTGCATATCTGTGCAATGTTGGTGGCGGTGTCAACGTCACACACCTTTCCTAAATACTCCGACATCTTTTGAATCGATGAGACGGGATCCTGCAAGTGGACAAGATAGTTTGCAGACATACGTTCCAGTCTCAATACCTTGCGTGGAACCCACGTGACTCCTCCACCATAACTTTATATATTTAGAATTTAGAGACTTTTCTCGGAAATTGAAATTGTCATTGAGGTACTGTTAATAAAACATTGTAATTTTCATGCTGAACTGCCGTGCAAAAGGGACCATACATTTGAAAATTGGATTTCACCACATCATTACAGACGTTATCAGAACGTCACCAAAACACTGCAAAATTAAGGTCCAAAACAGAACTGTGATGCCCGTATCAAATACATCACCATCTAAGAAATACATCACCATTCTTGCTTGTTTCATTATTAGCTACGAAATAGTATGAAATAGCCTATCCACTATCGATTCCATCTTCCCGAGGGGCGGTCGGATAGCCTAGTCGTTAAAGTAATCGCTCATCACGCCGAAGACCCTGTTTCGATTCCCGATATGGGTACAATGTGTGAAACCCATTTCTGGTGTCCCCCGCCGTGATATTGCTGGATAAATTCTAAAAGCGGCGTAAAACCATACTCACTCCATCCTCCCGAGGCAAGGGAGTTAACTGACTTGTAAAAGTCCAGTTTCCACCCTTGCCGAACCAGACTGAGATTTCTGGGTTCGATCGTAGAGCCACCAGTGGCTTTTACGAGCTACGTCCCTTCTTTGTCCTGCCTAGTGACCAATCAGGTTCCACCTCTCATATCACTTGCATTTGCTTTAAACAAAAAGGCGGTGCCAATCAAGAAGATCTGATCGATAATCAAGATCTATGGTGAAATAAAACGGGTCTTACTTTGCGAAGTGCAACAAATCACGTGAGGACCTTCATTAAAAACATGAAAACCTTTGGAAAATTTCTGTTGACGGCATGTTGACGGTACACATGCTTTGCAAATCCTGCAATCGATCGAAATCTGCACTACAGTTTACGAACCGAAAGTCAATTTCGTTTCGCGATTTTGATTTGACTATGCATACACTCGTTAGTCCAGCCAACATATAACACCATAATTCCAGCCTAATTCGGCAGGGTTGAAGCTTAACTTAGTCAGTTGGGGCGAACCGGGATTCGAACCCACAATCATGGGTTTCTGGCGTGCCCAAGGGACGCAGCTCTGCACAGCGAATCGCGGCGCCTTACGTGACAAATTATGAACTATTGAATTAGCATACCTTTTTCATGTCTTCATACTGCAGTAGAAATATAGACAAATCGGGATTATCTGCTCTTGCCTGTTCCCAGTCTAGTACATGGTCGAACCAGGATCCGTACTCCACTGTAAACGAAGCAATCAAGAAGAAGAAGAAAAGGAAGAATGCTATGTTATTATTACCCTGGTCAATGTATCAGTGTGCACTCAAATTAAATTTTCAGCTCACTGAGCAGTACATAATTCAAGCTGCCGTATGAGGTGCTAAAGGGTTAACAATCACATTCTCATCCTACCGGGTACCCATTTAATGTTGTGAGAAAATGCTGGGAAAATGGGTTATCCACAGAATTAATTCACAAACAGATCCCAGCCCTACCCACACCCGTCTCCATCCAGAATATTAAATGGCCGCCACCGTGAAGATCCGGATCAGAAAAGGTCTTCAACAACCCATGCTCGCCGTTCAAGGCGACACGTTTGTCGTAAGAGAGATCAGGTTGTCAGGCTCCCTGACTTGGTTGATGCATGTCATCGTATCCCAGTTCCGTAGATCGATGCTCATGACGTCAATCACTGGAATGTCTGGCCCAGACTCGATTATTTACAGACCTCCGTCATATAGCTGGAATATTGGTGAAGGCGGCAAACAAGAAACAAACATTCATGGCTTTCAACCGTTACCTTCGCCCTCAAGAAAGGACTCCAAATAATCGTCCCATGTACCGTGGTACAACTTGACAGGAACATGGCCCTCATAGCTGCGGACTGTCTTCATGCCGTAGGTCATCGTGTAGTAGGATACAGCGACTGACTTGGGGTTACGCTGGAGGTAGATGACCTTGGGCTTCTTAGTGAGAACCTCGTTTGGAAGGAACCGGAAACGGAAGTGGCAGCCCAGAATTCTTGGTGACGGGGTTCTGTCCAGTAGTTTCATGGACGTGAAGTCTAACATGTCGACATCGGAGACACTTTCCTTGGACTGCATGTCACCATGAACAATGGATGATACCACTTCCCACAAACTATGGGTACCTTGGAACGACACATGTATTGTTCCATTATTATAATCTATTAATGTTATCAGAATGCATGAAAAACACTGATATATGTTCACAGAGAAACATAAAAAATATAACTTATTTCTACAACATGACTCTAAAATGGCAGTCTCAAACTGATATATGCAAAGATGGTGAGTGAGCATGGTTTTACGCCGCCTTTAGCAATATTCAAGCAATATAACGACGGGGGACACTAGAAATGGGCTTCACACATTGTACTCATGTCGGGAATCGAACCTGGGTCTTCAGCGTGACGAGCGAACGCTTTAACCACTAGGCTACCCGACCGCCCCTGATACAGAGATAAGAGGATGACTAGAACGTATGTATGGAAAGTTGTCAAAATAAACAATGATTAATCGCCACGTCCATTGCGACATAAAAGTAATTCAAAGTTGCTTGTCTTCAAATAACATCATTTATTTGGATATAATGGAAGTGGCCATTCTTCATATTTATTCTTTATTATAGTTAATGCTGCAAATGGCTTTAATATATATGTTTGATATATCTATGTAACACACATTAGTTTTTTTAGATACAATGTAGTTCAATAAAGCTTAATTGTATAAAGAGTTACATAAATTTAAAATAAACGAATGATTCTAAACCATGACATTGTCGAATGCTTGATTCTGATTGGTTAAAAAGAGGTTTCCTTTTTTATACATTTATACATTACTATTTTATACATTTTTATACATATTTCTACATTTGAAACTTCGCGCTAAACCGTTCGCTTCCAAATTAAAAATAAGAGGTATCTACTCTACAATGGGACTACATCAAATTTCAAAACACAGTAGGTTTATCTCCTATTTGCCTGGACCCGTGGAGATCCAGCTTAGACTTGATCTTCAGCAACCCATGCTTGCCATAAAAGCTTGTCGTAAGAGGCGACTTGCGGGATCGGTTGGTCAGGCTGCGGACTTGGTTGATACATGTCCTCGTATCACGATTGTCAATCACTGGGTTGTCTGGTCCAGATTATTTACAGACCGGCGTCATAAAGCTGGAATAGTGCTGAGTGCGGCGTCAAACAACAAACAAACAAACAAAACGTAATTACCTGACTTGGGGTAGCTACACAAAAGCACATCCTCTGAAGTGAGCTTCATCTCCTTCACTCGCCGCATATGCTCCTCAAAGGGTATGGGCAGGCTCCCTCGGTAGAAGTAGCAGTCTTCATACCGATTCACAGACATACTGGCACCGCCACCGTCCTTCAGCTCCACCAAACTTGACATCTTGCCTACAGAGACAAGGGCAATAGGTAAAGTACGACAACACAATCAAGCGGCAGTCGGGACCCTAAAATACATGTTGCTCCAAACACTTGTGGGGGCACGGGTGGCCCAGTCGTCTAAGGCGCCGCGATTCGCTGTGCAGAGTTGTGTCCCTTGGGCACGCCAGATACCTATGATTGTGGGTTCGAATCCCGGTTCGCCCCGATTATGTTTCTAGGTTTGTCAGCACCATACCCGTGCTCGTGGGTTTCACCGAAGTGATAAACGTCTGAGACCTGCATCACTTCGGGCTTTCCTCACACATTAAGCTGACACGCCGCGATATAACTGGAATACTGTTAAAAGTGGCGTTAAACCCAACTCACTCACTCACCCAAACACTTGTACACCTAATTTCTTTTAGTTTCATTCTTGCTTGCCGTAAAAGGTGACTATGCTTGTCGTAAAAGGCGACTAACGGGATCGGGTGGTCAGGCTCGCTGACTTGGTTGATACATGTCATCGATCCCAATTGCGTAGATCGATGCTCATGATGTCAATCACTGGATTGTCTGGTCCAGACTCGATTATTTTACAGACCGCCGTCATATAGCTGGAATATTGCTGAGTGCGGCGTTAAACAACAAACAAAGAAAAAAATGTGATTAAGACAAGATTTCAGTTACACGAAGGCCGGTAAGCGTATTTGGTGAGACTGCTGTGTGAAGAACCTGAAGACATTTTATATAAGTTGATTTGAGGTGAGGTGAAATTTGGTTTAACGTCGCGTCCAAGATTATTGCACTAATATAGCGACGTGAATGCCCGTGAGTGTGTGTGTGTGTGTGTGTGTGTGTGTGTGTGTGTGTGTGTGTGTGTGTGTGTGTGTGATGCCTATTTATGGTGCTAGCACACTGAGATACCATGCCGCAGTTTAACATGAATACCTAACTCAGACAGAGTATACTGACTCCGAGCCGACCAGTCCTTGTTTTAGCCCCTTAATGCCGAGCTCTAGACAGGGTAACAACAAGTACCATCTTTTTACCTAGACCACGGAGGCGGTCTATACGTTGATGAAACCAACCAGGAGGTGTAGTGTGCTCGCACATCAATGACCATATTCATGATTAATTGTTGATTCAGTCAATGCTTCATGAGAGAGATGGTGAGTGAGTCGGGTTTTACGCCGTAATATTCGAGCATTATCACGGCAGGAATCACCAGAAATCGGGTTAATATATTTGGGAATCGAACCCGGGATAGGCGAAGGCTTTAGCTACTAGACTACACCACTGGCGCCGTCTATCAAATAACCTTCAAAATATCGTTTCATATGTTCATATCTTCCGGCGGCTAGGGAGTTAACTGACTATAAATTCCAGTTTCCACCCTTGCCGAACTAGGCTGCAATTATGGACTTAATCTGGGCTGGACTAACGAGTCTATGCATAGTACAATCAAATTGGCGTAACTAGCTAGACATCCGGTTCATTAACAACAGCAATTTCAACGTGCAGATTTCGGTCGACTGCAGGATTTGCAGGCATGAATACTGCCAAATAGGCTTCGACAGACATTTTGTAAATTCTTCCATGCTATATAATCAAGGTGCTCACGCGATTTGGTGTAAGACCCGTTTTATTACAATAAAGATCTTGATTATCGAGCAAACCGTCTTGGCTGGGCGCCGCCCGTTTGTGATATGAGAGATGGAATCTGATTGGTCAATAGGAGGAGCATAGAAGGGACATAACTCGTAATAGCCACAAGTGGCGCCACGATCGAGCCTGGAAATTCAAGCCTAGTTCGGCAAGGGTGGAAACTGGATTTTCATAGTCAGTTAACTCCCTTGCTTCGGGAAGATGATCGGAAGCTGTTCCAGTATCCGGTGGTATTTAGAAGATATTTACATCTTCGTTGTGTTCATTGATATTTCTGCATTCTGATTAGCTGAAATGGGCACCTGTTATTGCATTCATTTCCCAATGAATGTGAAAAATTAAGACACGCCCACCGAATGTCGGGGAATCCCAATATCTACAGTCGAGGGAATTCCCTTTCTGCTCACGTGTATCCTCATACACAGAACATCTAGCGGAACTAATGCATATTCAGTGTCCAAACAACCATTTGAGACCGAGGGGGCACGGGAGGCCCAGTCGTCTAAGGCACCGCGATTCGCTGTGCAGAGTTATGATTGTTCGAATCCCGGTTCGCCCTGATTATGTTTCTAGGTTTGTCAGCACCATACCCGTGCTCTCGGGTTTCACCGAAGTGGTAAACGTCTGAGACCTGCATCACTTCGGGCTTTCCTCCCACATTAAACTGACACGCCGCGATATGACTGGAATACTGTTAAAAGTGGCGTTAAATCCAACTCACTCACTCACTTACTTTGAGACCGAAAGCCGAGAAGGAATGAAACAGCTGAAGTGCAGGCTACTATTGTAGATGAAACATGTTTTCGTAGTCGAATTTAATTAAAAGCATTGACTGTGTATTATATTTTTTCGGTTCATTGAGGTATGAATCCAAAAACCGATGTACAAACTGTATGAATCCTTAATTACAATGAAATAAAATAAAAATATGTATAAGACGCGGATAACAATATTAGTATGTTATGTATTGTGCAATGGTATATCGAAACAGTGAACTAATACATAACTGGTATGATAAGTTAAAAGACAGCATACGGTGCAAACATATGTTTGAAATTACGCTAGGTTTTAAAAGATGACAGTGAGTGAGTGTGTTTGGTTTAACGCCGCTTGTAACATTATTTCAGTTATTAATGATGGGAAGAAAGCCCGCGGTGATGCAGGTCTCGGACGTTTACCACTTTGGTGACACCCACGAGCATGGGTATGGTGCTGACAAACCTAGAAACATAATCGGGGCGGGGCGAGCCGAGATTCGAACCAACAATCATAAGTTTCTGCGCTCCTAAGGGTCGCAGCTCTGCGCAGCGCTGCGCAGCGCTGCGCAGCTCACTTGTGTGGGGGGTTTGTGTTTACGCCGAAAGCTCCTTGATACAAAATAAAGAATTTGATAACTTTATACCTACCGTGACGGAGAAGTCCTTCGTTGTCAGACTGTACGAAGCTGTTTCCTGCACCTCATTTCATTCTTACACATTTGGCCATTGGATTGTGAAACTGAGCACATTAAATGCTTCTTCCGGTTGCTGGAGACCATACAAAGGTTACGGCTGGTTCACGACTCGTTGACCTATACAGTGTGTTGTAATGGGGTTTTCCAAATTGTTTTGTGCGGACGTTATCGTTGTGGTCTGTCTGGGGGTTTTGAGTGAGTCGATCTGATTCTACGATTTAAACACGACGTAGGAATGCAATACCAAATACGAGATACGCATATATGATAAGTTCTTTTCATTCTCTCTCTCTCTCTCTCTCTCTCTCTCTCTCTCTCTCTCTCTCTCTCTCTCTCTCTCTCTCTCTCTCTCGATTGACAAGGACGACGCCATGTTTGTTTGTAAACACTGAAAGTTGAACAGATAGGTTTTTATCCGTTAGCTTTATTCTGCCGAGACACCTACCCATTTTAATATGGATATATGTGTGTATGTTGGTGTGGGTGTGTAGTATTTGTGTGCGTGCGTGCGTGCGTGCGTGCGTGTATGCGTTCTTGCTTGTGCGTGTGTGGCTGCTTGTACCGAATTTATAGTGCTAGCCCACTGAGATACCATGACGCAGTTGAACTTGAGTATCCCACTCAGACACAGTATACTGACTCCGAGGCGGCCAGTCCGAGTGTTTTCCAATTATGCCGAGCGCAAGGCAGGGTAACAAAAAGAACCATCTTTTAGTGTCTTACGGCATGACGGCTGTTACCTAAAATATTGATCGGGGGCTTATCCACCCTGGCTAGTGTCACCAACACTGTTGTTTGTCCAAAAGGCGGAGACTACAATGAGATAAGAGTGAGTGAGTGAGTGAGTGAGTGAGTGAGTGAGTGAGTGAGTGAGTGAGTGAGTATGCTTTTACGCCGCTTTTAGCAATTCTCCAGCAATATCACAGAAATGGGCTTCACACATTGTACCCATGTCGGGAATTGAACCCGGGTCTTCGGCGTGACGAGCGAACGCTTTAATCACTAGGCTACCCGACTACCCCTAGATAAAAGATAAAATGGCCAGGCTAGGTGACATGCTTGATTGCGTGTCTTCGCAAACCGGAACGTTGCTCATAGTGCAGATAAGTCGGCACTCATGCTATCAATCACTTGTTTTCGGACCAAGACTCTAGTAACTGTAAGACTCTTGTTGACCGTGGCGTAAAACAATATTTACCAAGTCACTCATCGAAACTGTGTCTATCAGATGAATATATGTTGCATATAGTGTATATATTTGCCCAATGTGTACATCAGCACAACGCACAGATCACAATTCAGGCGAAGTTTAGCGGAGTATTTTTGGAAAGGCGACTGTGTTCGGCAGCTTGACTCCTGGGAGTTTCTAGTGCTTTCCTGCCCCTGGCTAAAGCACATGTAGCACATGCGGTGTCTCCTTTGGCAAGTGACCATGTTCTAACTGTTCTTTTGTTCACCAGCAGTGAATGGGTACCCGGTGGGATGAGATGGTAATGTGTCAGTTTTTCTTCCATAGCCTCACAGGCAGCATGGGTTGTATACTCCCCAGGGAGTAGAGAATGATTATCGAGTGCACACTTATCCCTTGCACGGATAATAATATAAGTGCTTCGAGCTTGCACTTTGTGAGTGGAGTCTTGCACAATATAAGTACACACAATATTATTATGATTTGTTTATTCCACAGAAAACTTTGATCAAGTTTTACTTGATTTTGTGTCCGGATTTTAAGTTCTGTTTCAAGATATATCAGTTGATATGTGAATATGTTTCTTTCATTGCAAAAAAACATAAGATCAATGATTTAACCACTAGACTACCCGACCGCCTACAAAATCTAATTTTTTGAGAATAACCTACGAGCTACGAGAAATTACGAATTATTTTACCTAGGTGAATTAATTTTGTAAGTTCCATGCATTACCCAGAGATTTTTTTTCCTGAGAAAATGTAGAAAGGTTCGGGTTTCATGGAACCGTATTCATAAACATGCTCATAAACCTGATTTTCATAGAATACTCCAACTCGTTAAAATAATTCTGAGCTAAAAGTTTAACTTAGGAGTGCAGTTATAGTAGCTCTGAGATATAATTCAAGCCAAGAGCTAAGTGAAACTTAGAGAGCATTTTCACCGTATCTATCTGCGCTAATTACAGTCAGTGAATGGGTATGTTTCACGCCACTTTTAATAATATTCCAGCAATATCTAGCGGGGGACACCAGAAATGGGCTTCACACATTGTACCCATGTGGGGAATCGACTGTATCCGGGCGTGACGAGCGAACGCTTTAACCACTAGGAGAGAACATTACATATCAGGTTATGTGTCATGTGATTCCATAACAAGCACCTGTTCTGAAACTGATGTTTCACTAAACAGAACTATGAACATATGATGTGACTAGATGATAAATTAATTATTTACCCAATGTAAGCATGGTCGTCTTATGTTATTTCGTCTCCCTGAACCTAACACAGTGTAGAAAATATGGACCACTAACATAAGATATAGAACACATTTGAGTGAGTGAGTGTCTTTGGTTTAACGCCACTTTTAGCAGTATTCCAGTTATGTCACGGCGTGTCAGCTTAATGTGTGAGGAAAGCCCGAAGTGATGCAGGTATCAGACGTTTTACCACTTCGGTGAAACCCACGTGTACGGGTATGCTGCTGACGAACCGGGATTCGAACCCACAATCATAGGTTTCTGGCGTGCCCAAGGGACGCAACTCTGCACAGCGAATCGCGGCGCCTTAGACAACTGGGCCACCCGTGGCCCCAGAACAAATTTGAAGATAATAAGGTTGTAAAACATACGTTTCTTCCCTTAACGATAAAGAACCAAACATGCTTATGTATTCATTAATAGCCTCCTTATTAGGTAATTTCTAATCATTATTTGTAACTTACTGAAATATCTGAGAAAATATCCTACAAAATTATTTAACAATTTTGTAGCATATATTTTCAAATATAATTACATTATCGTCTCTTGGTGATTCAAAAGAAGCTTATTACATAATCATTGTCAATATGCAATAAATTTTTTATCATACTTAAAGCAACGTCTGTGCAATACTGAACAAGTACCGTCCAAAAGAGATATTTTATTACATATCAAATTATTTTCTTTATTTACCCATCACTGATGATTAATTATCTTAAATAAAATGTCTTTAAAATATAACAAAAATTATGTCATTAACATTTTCTTCTGATGAATCACATTTCATGATATCAGAGAAACGAATCCCACAAACCTTTTCAGGTGTATGTGTATGTACATAAATACTCATCATAACATCACTGTGTTCAGAGAGTGAGTGAGTTGGGTTCAACGACGCTTTTAACAGTATTCCAGTTACACCACGGCGTGTCAGCTTCATGTGGGAGGAAATCCCCAAGTGATGCAGATCTCAGACGTTTACCACTTCGGTGAAACCCACGAGCACGGGTATGGTGCTGACAAACCTAGAAACATAATCGGGGCAAACCGGGATTCGAACCCACGATCATAGGTTTCTGGCATGCCCAAGGGACGCAACTCTGCACAGCGAATCGCGGCGCCTCAGACGACTGGACCACCCGTGCCCCCTCACTGTGTTGATGAAGTAGATCAGGGATGTTGCTGTATCGCCATCAGTGTCTGTTTAATCCCCCTGTATCTGTCTATCGCGCACCAGATTATGTTCCCTCTTTTGTAGAACTCATTATTCCTGTAAAGTCCATTCAAGTTGCACAACTGACAAGAGTCGTACCACCATCCACCAAAGTACAGCAAGGCACAGTTGTTCTTCGCCCTATCATTGTCCCTGTCAATCGTAGTAAATCTGCTACCGTTGTGGGAAATCAGACAGTCAAACGTCAGGGCAAGGTGACCTGGCTTGAAATTTGCCACAATGAGCTGGTATTGCTCGGCCTCTGGTCGCACACGGAAGTCACCGTATTCAATGTTATATGTGATATCGTCAAACGTCGTCAGCTCGATGTGAAGCCTGGTGTAACCTACAATGAAAACATGTTACAGCTTCAGGACATGAATCAATGAAGCTGTAGATGGGTTAGAGTAAACACAGCTGTGGCGATGTGTACTTCGCAAACTCCCAAAAGTCGCGGAACAAAACGCGATAGATGTCATATGAGGACATGAATCATTTAAGCTGCAGAAAGAGTTGAGTAAACACACACGTGACGATGTGTACTTAGCAAACTCCCAAAAGTCGGAAACAAAACGCGATAGCTGTCATATGAGGACATGAATCATTTAAGCTGCAGAAAGAGTTGAGTAAACACACACGTGACGATGTGTACTTAGCAAGCTCCCAAAAGTGTGGGAACAAAACGCGATAGCTGTCATATGAGCAGATGAATTTTTTAAGGTGCAGAAGGAGTTGAGTAAACACAGACGTGACGATGTGTACTTAGCAAACTCCCAAAAGTGTGGGAACAAAACGCGATAGCTGTCATATGAGGACATGAATCATTTAAGCTTCAGAAAGAGTTGAGTAAACACACACGTGACTATGTGTACTTAGCAAACTCCCAAAAGTGTGGGAACAAAACGCGATAGCTGTCAGACCAGGACATGAATCATTTAAGCTGCAGAAGGAGCAGAGTGAATGTGCTCATAATATAACTATGCCTTTATTACGTGCAAAGTTATCTGAATCCTCGTTTATACCATCCTCTATAAGTGGAATGCATTACCTTGTCAGCAAAGGAATATTGAAACCTTCTCTTGATTTAGAACACATAGACCTCCAGTTCCATTATATTTCTCACATGGTCTAAGGACAATTAACAATACATACAAAATTAGGACATGGTGAAAGTGAATTATAAAATGACTTATTTAGAAAAGGTTTAGACGAGGATCCATAATACCGACGTTGCAGCCCATGTGAAAATTCAAATCATTTTTTCATTAAATGTCAATTTTTAAACAGCTAGAAACTAAATGATTGTTAATTGTGAAAGATGCTTGTGATGTAAATATTGACCTGATTCTAGTTGGCAATGAATTTTTACCCAATCATGTGAACGAAAAAACATGTTTAGGAAAGTACAGACATAGAAATCTTTATAAAGAAAACAAAAAGGTTTGAGTGAGCAATGTTAATGCCCATACGTTTCCCTATGTCTTTTCTTTCCTTTCGGTCAGTTATTTTTTTAATTGTAAGTAAGCATACATGTAAATTCATGGGAGAAGGCGTTCTAAGTTGCGATAACTTGGGCCCAATCATTTTATGAGAATAAAATACGTTTACACTAAACTTAGCACATCAATATCCCGTGGGAAATCGGGTAAAAATACCGGTCCCCAGCAACCCATGCTTGTTGACGACTAAATGGATCGGGTGGTCAAGCTCGGTGGCTTGGCCGACAGCAAGACATCATCTCTCAAGTTCGTGGATCGATGCTCATGATGTTAATCACTGGAATGTCTGGTCCAAACTATTATTTACAGACCGCAATGTAGCTGGAATATTGCGGAGTGCGGCGTTGTGAAAACAACACAAACAAACTGATAATATCCGTTGTCTTTCAAGACCTCCATGCATTTTTTCAGTAGAAAGGTCGATCATTGCCACAAACATGTTTAAAGCTAGATCTTTATTCAGGAATTGGAAAGTAATGTGTAGAAAGTGCGCTGGAGAACAGACTTAATGATCATACCTTTTCGTGTTAACTTGTGAATGTTTTCATTTCCAAACCAGAAATCTCCATCTAAATCACCAAAGCCGTTTCTGTATTCTTTCCATGTTCTGGTGAAGTTGACGTCCCCTGTGGTTCTCCTCTGTATGATGATCCGATCTGGCGCTGTACAACGAAACATACGAGGGAGTGAGTGAGTGAAGGGAGTGAAGAAAGGAGTGAGTAAAGGAGTGAGTTAGTGAAGGATTGAGTTAGTGAGTGAAGGAGTGGGTGGGTGAGTGAAGTAGTGGGTGGGTGAGTAAAGAAGTGAGTGAGTGAAGAAGGGAGTGAGTAAAGGAGTGAGTGAGTGAAGGAGTGAGTGAGTGAAGGAGTGGGTGGGTGAGTGAAGGAGTGGGTGGGTGAGTAAAGGAGTGAGTGAGTGAAGGAGGGAGAGTGATTGGGTGAAGGAGTGAGTGAGTGAAGAAGGGAGTGATTGGGTGAAAGGAGGAGTGAGTGAAGGAGGGAGAGTTATTGAAGGTGTGAGTGAGTGAGTGAAGGAGTGAGTGGGTGAGTGAAGGAGGGAGTGAGTAAAGGAGGGAGAGTGATTGAAGGTGTGAGTGAGTGAGAGAAGGAGTGAGTGAGTGAGTGAATGAAGGAGGGAGTGAGTAAAGGAGGGAGAGTGATTGAAGGTGTGAGTGAGTGAGTGAGTGAAGGAGGGAGAGTGATTGAAGGTGTGAGTGAAGGAATGAGTGAGTGAGTGAAGGAGGAAGTGAAGGAGTGAGTGAGTGAGTGAAGGAGAGAGTGATTGAAGGAGGGAGTGAGTATGTGAAGGAGTGAGGGAGTGGGTGAGTGAAGGAGTGGGTGAGTGAATGAAGGAGGGAGTGAGTAAAGGAGGGAGAGTGATTGAAGGTGTGAGTGAGGGAGTGAGTGAAGGAGGGAGAGTTATTGAAGGTGTGAGTGAGTGAGTGAGTGAAGGAGTGAGTGAGTGAAGGTGTGAGTGAGTGAAGGAGGGGGTGAGTGAAGTAGGGAGGGAGTGAAGGAGGGGTGAGTGAAGTAGGGAGGGAGTGAAGGAGGGGTGAGTAAAGGAGGGAGTGAGTGAAGGAGGGAGTGAGTGAAGGAGGGAGGGAGTGAAGGGGGGAGGGAATGAAGGAGGGGGTGAGTGAAGGAGGGGGTGAGTGAAGGAGGGGGTGAGTGAAGGAGGGGTGAGTGAAGGAGGGAGGGAGTGAAGGAGGGGGTGAGTGAGTGAGGGAAGGAGTGAAGGAGGGGTGAGTGTGTGATGGAATGAGTGAAGGAGTGAGTGAGTGAGTGAAGGAGGGAGTGAGTGAAGGAGGCAGAGTGATTGAAGGTGTGAGTGAAAGAAAGAAATATGGCCCCTTAGACAACTGGGCCACCGGTATACCCAAATACGGAATGATGGCATGGGCATATCATGCATGGACATTAACATACGTTAACCGAACATATGCGCGATCACATCCATGCACCACATTTAGATGTTTCTACGGTAATGTGAGGAGATAGGAACGACCATATTCATGTACGATAGGAAGATATATTAAATTCGGTGATCGGATATGCAGAATTATTCACTGCTATGTGTCAGATATGCACGACCGTAGACATTTACCACAGAGAAGGAGTGAGTGATTGAAGGAGGGCCTGAGTGAGTGAAGGAGTGAGTGAGTGAAGGAGTGAGTGATTGAAGGAGGGCCTGAGTGAGTGAAGGAGTGAGTGGGTGAAGGAGTGAGTGATTGAAGGAGGGCCTGAGTGAGTGAAGGAGTGAGTGAGTGAAGGAGTGAGTGGGTGAAGGAGTGAGTGATTGAAGGAGGGCCTGAGTGAGTGAAGGAGTGAGTGAGTGAAGGAGTGAGTGAGTGAAGGAGGGCCTGAGTGAGAGAAGGAGGGAGGGAGTGAAGGAGTGAGTGATTGAAGGAGGGCCTGAGTGAGTGAAGGAGTGAGTGAGTGAAGGAGTGAGTGAGTGAAGGAGTGAGTGATTGAAGGAGGGCCTGAGTGAGTGAAGGAGTGAGTGAGTGAAGGAGTGAGTGATTGAAGGAGGGCCTGAGTGAGTGAAGGAGTGAGTGAGTGAAGGAGTGAGTGATTGAAGGAGGGCCTGAGTGAGAGAAGGAGGGAGGGAGTGAAGGAGTGAGTGATTGAAGGAGGGCCTGAGTGAGTGAAGGAGTGAGTGAGTGAAGGAGTGAGTGAGTGAAGGAGTGAGTGATTGAAGGAGGGCCTGAGTGAGTGAAGGAGTGAGTGAGTGAAGGAGTGAGTGGGTGAAGGAGTGAGTGATTGAAGGAGGACCTGAGTGAGTGAAGGAGTGAGTGAGTGAAGGAGTGAGTGATTGAAGGAGGGCCTGAGTGAGTGAAGGAGTGAGTGAGTGAAGGAGTGAGTGAGTGAAGGAGTGAGTGATTGAAGGAGGGCCTGAGTGAGTGAAGGAGTGAGTGAGTGAAGGAGTGAGTGATTGAAGGAGGGCCTGAGTGAGTGAAGGAGTGAAGGAGTGAGTGATTGAAGGAGGGCCTGAGTGAGAGAAGGAGGGAGGGAGTGAAGGAGTGAGTGATTGAAGGAGGGCCTGAGTGAGTGAAGGAGTGAGTGAGTGAAGGAGTGAGTGAGTGAAGGAGTGAGTGATTGAAGGAGGGCCTGAGTGAGTGAAGGAGGGAGGGAGTGAAGGAGTGAGTGAGTGAAGTACCACTCGTATACAATTACCACAGAGAAAATTATTACATGGAAATATATTGATTAGTGATCGCATATCCTAGACACATAGTCATGCACGACAGGAATATGTATTGACTGTGATATATAGCTATGCACATCCATATGTCAGATATGCACATCTTTAGATATATGCGAATTTCTATGGTTTGTAAGAACTATCGATATTTTTGTGATAGATAGTTGGATGGAAAATACGGGGTCTTTTTTATTTCAAAGTTAATGTGTTTTCTCTAACTAAACAGTAAGTTCGTTGGTCAAAAAAAAAGAATAAAAATTATCTCACAAAAAGGATCTCTTGAAACGTTTCTACATCCGGTGCAAAAGAGAAAAAAGAGATGAAAGGTTTTTATGGCAAGTCAAAGGGCTACTTTCTTCCCACGTTTGCCTGCTTTGAATTTCATTCCCTTACTTGAATTAGTTAACAGGCCGGGTGTGAAATGTCGGGTCGGCGGGCGGTAAACGTTGTAATACAATACGAAACATCTTAATCTCCGATGATCAAACCAACTACATGGGGCTGTTGGTTAAACATTCATATCTTTGGCCACAAATAAGATTGTTTCCATGGGAATTCATCTCTGATTTCGAAGCTAGAAATGTAAATATTATGTTTGTTGTCAGTTGAATGTTTATTACTCACTATTTTTACATGCAAAGGGTTAATGTTATGTATCTGAATAACGCCACTGATCCAAATATATTTAACAAATCCCCGAACATCTGATATAATCACTATTTGATAGTCATTCTTAAACATATGCTCATGAAAAAGTCGGAATCGTAGAGGTTCCTTATGAATATTGAAAGGGTTTAGTCACTTATATGTATCTATTTATTATTATTTACAGATTAAAATTGGCAAAAACGAAGGAAAGAGGGTTTGGGTGATCCTGGCAGAGTCAGGCTGGTTTGGGCTCATCATCAGCTCAGGGCCCTTCTACACGCAGTACAGACAGCGAATGGGACTTCTCCCAGGAAGCGCTGCCAAGTCAAACCCACCCAGAACTTTTCGGAGAATGTGAAGACTCCCCAACACTGCAGCCTTCTGCATTACCCAGATTGCCAGAAGGGCTGTATTCCTGGTAGCAAACCCGGGTACTCTCCCAATGTCAGTCAACAAATTGGGAGGTACCAAACCTAAGGCACCAAGAAAAATGGGGAGTCGGACAACTTGGTACTTGGGATGCAAGCGTGACATTTAGAAAGCGAGGTCCGCATGTTTGCCATGTTTTTCCTGACTTTGTCAATCACATTAGAGTCAAAAGGAACAGAAAACTCAATGATGTAAATGGTTTCATTGGATTTATCAAAAAGGACAAGATAAGGTTTGTTGGCCTTGATAGGTCTTAGGCTGTAAATGGGCCTATTCCAAAGAAGTTTGTATTTACCATTTTCCATGATGCCCTCTACATATTCTGGGTCGTACCATGGATGGACCTCTGTGTCAAAACCACAGGATATATGTTCAAACCCAGTGTCAGTATACAAGGATTTGGTTGGTTGGTTTGTGGTTTAACGCTGCATTCAGCAATATTCCAGCTATATGACGGCGGTCTGTAAATAATCGAGTCTGGATCAGACAATCCAGTGATTGATATCATGAGCATCGATCCACGCAATTGCGATCGATGACATGCATCAACCAAGTCAGCGAGCCTCACCACCCGATCCCGTTAGTCGGCTTTTACGACAAGCATAGTCACCTTTTACGGCAAGCATGGGATGCTGAAGACCTGTTCTACCCCGGAATCTTCACGGGTCCAGTATACGGGGCTTTTCCTTGTCCCAGTATACAAGGAAAGGGATGTAACGAGGCCAACTCACTAAGTTCGTTCGAGAACGAATTCAACAATGTCCACAGTAAATACCCCTTTAAAACTAGACACTCATTTCAGGCCAATATATTTTTTATGTTTTTTATAGCCAATCAGATCGCTGGCTTTTTTCAGTGCGGTTAATGTCAAAGGCCAAGGTCGTCTATGGCGGACATGGCACGGCGAAGGGCTTTTTGAAACGAATATATGTATGTAAACTCATTACATCAGGTTTATGTGTCGCGGAACGAATGACGATGGACAGGCTGACAGGTGCCATCGATTTCAATTGGCATACGATGACATGCATCAACCAAGTCAGCGAGCCTGACCACCCGATCCCTCTTACGACAAGCATAGTCGCCTTTTTTCGGTAAGCATGGGTTGCTGAAGACCCCTTCTACCCCGGATCTACACGGGTCCAGACCAACCAACCTAAACGTAAAAGAGTGAGTGAGTGAGTATGGCTTTACGCCGCTTTTAGCAATATTCCAGCAATATCACGGCGGGGGATACCAGAAATGGGCTTCACACATTGTACCCATGTCGGGAATCCAAACATAAAAGAAAGATCGGATCGATAAGTCATTAACTTCTTTTAATGGTGATAAGATGAGGTTTTACAGCTGTTTCGTCAGGTGTTTCTGATGGAATTATCCCGACTCAACCTGAGTGTCACAGCAGCTGTGATAATTCATTTCCCTGGTAATTTCCGTGGTACTAGATATTCCATATCACTGTAGGCTGTTTGTTAATGCTATAAATTTTAAGCTGAATCTGGTGTGTAACCCTTTTGTGGATTGTCCTTTATCTATAGTTTGTTTTAGCATTTCAACAATCTGAGTTACTTTTCACTTTTACAGCAGGGGGCACGGGTGGCCCAGTCGTCTTAAGGCGCCGCGATTGGCTGTGCAGAGTTGCGTTCCTTGGGCACGCCAGAAACCTATGATTGCGGGTTCGAATCCCGGTCGCCACGATTATGTTTCAAGGTTTGTCAGCACCGGTGCTTGTGGGTTTCACCGAAGAGGTAAACGTCTAAGACCTGCATCACTTCGGGCTTTTCTCCCACATTAAGCTGACACGCCGCGATATAAATGGAATACTGTTAAAAGCGGCGTTAAACCCAACTCACTCACTCACTTTTACAGCATTGGCAACGCCCTGCGGCACGATGCGCGGTGGGTTTGACATGACATGTACGTTGGTTATGGTAAGATGTGAATACTCCTATATACAAGGGGTCGCTGTACGGTACTCGGTAGGAAATAGCAACGCCAAATCGGTGGCTTGCGGTACATAGTTTTTCCTCTATGGAAGTAGATACATATAAGACGCACTATGTGCGGGGGTGCCGTTGTATAAAACAACCTTAGCACTACGACTGACGTAAGTCTATGTTAAGGTATGGGAGTTACGATCACCTTAGCGCTAAGATCGCTTTGTACCACGGCACCCAGGTTAGCACATTGTGGTAGTAGTTGTTGTGTTGGTGCCCCGGAACACCTTGGCTAACACTAGCTAAACTGAAAGTGAGACATGTATCTCCTTACTCAATCTACACCGAGGCTTATATAGCCAAGGTCACCTGACACGGTTTAAGTCATCAATACAAACAACAGTAAATATTTAGAAGTGACCGAGTTGCACTGTGCTGCATTTGGATGATTATCAATCTCATTAAAATCAGATATTAGTTCTCGCTACCGCTAAACAAAGATCTGAGGATATCCCATTAGGGGTCACGTCATAACGACCTTTCATCCGACCAATCAGAGCATCGCTTACCAGATTATGAAAGTGACAGTCGGAATGTGATTTCTAATCATGCAACCTCGAAAACTTTAACTCCGAACGATAGTTACGGGTTTAACGACTGAATCCATACAATCTAGACCATCTATCAGCCATTCCAGAATGTTCTTTTGTTCTGGTTTCAAATTTGTAATCGAGAATTTGAAAATATGTTTTTCGCTCGTCACGCTGAAGACCCGGGTTCGATTCCCGACATGGGTACAATGTGTGAAGCCCATTTCTGATGTCCCCCGCCGTGATATTGCTGGAATATTTCTAAAAGCGGCGTAAAATCTCACTCACTCACTCAAAATATGTTTCGAAGCGAAGTCGCAAATTTGAAATTAGTGCCGTAAAGCACGAGAAAGCTGCCCTCTGATTGGTCATTCCATTGGTCGGTCAAAGTTCGCTCAAGGTCGGTCTGACGTGTCCGGTAATGGAATGTCCTCAGATCTTTGTTTAGAGGTAGCGAGAACTAAGATCAGATTTTAATGAGATTGTGTGATTATAGAAATATGCATGTTATGACTACATGGTAATAAGCCCTTGTAATTAAATGTCATACAGACAAAGGTTGTCGTGACTAGCTCGCCATGACAGTATGACACATTTTAACTTCCCTTTGACCTGTGACATCATCAACACGAACCTCATAAACTAAAAAAACGTATTCTACTCGAATAAATATTGCCGTAAAAAAAACAATACTAGATAGATAGATAGATAGATAGATAGATAGATAGATAGATAGATGAAAATAAAGTGACAAAACACATGCAAAGTCACGTCAATTGTTCACCTGACAAAACACGGGAACAAATGGTACATGTCAAAATAGGGAATTGCATTGGACATCATTTTTGTCACTGATGCGTCAAATTTGGAAATGTCTTCCACATGTCTACCATAAAACTTTTTGAAAGCTTTACTGAGACCCTGAATGTTGTAACCTTAATCAAACAACTTCTGAGCAAGAGTCGCAGGACGCTCTTTGAAATCTTGGTAGAAAGAGCATGCACGATTGTATCTCAAAAGTTGTGAAATGTAAACACCAAAGGCTGCTGGAATATTGCTCGACATGAAGGGGAAGTTAAAGTCATCAAAATCAAAATCTGGACCAGAAACCAGGGCCCACTTGCACAAAGCAATCTTAGCGCTAAGACAATCGTAACTCCCATACTTCAGCATAGGCTTACAATAGTCTTAGGGCTAAGATCGCTTTGTGCAAGTGGGCCCAGGAGTTGTTTACACGAGTAACGATCCACGATTACGATAACCCACGATCGACAATCTGCACCCAACACCCAACGATATGAATTATATTTTGTATCTTTTCCTTGATCGTAATAATGATAACGTATAACACAATTGGGTTCATATATTTAAACACTGTACCTTCATCTTCAGCTCCCCTCTTATCATAAACAGCATTTTTCATCTGAAAATAAGACACAATTTTAATAATTAACTACCGTTCTGAAATATTTATAATAATACTGGATAGTATTTTTGTGTTACCGCTGCTGTCGCACTTCTTCAAGAGGTATTACATGGAAAGCAATAACATTCGTACAATAACGCTGACAGTTATCATTTCATGACTTAATTTGTATAATCATAATGCTCTTTATTTATACCTAATTGAAAAAGCAGCAAAACCCTTTCTATATTCAGAAGAAATCTCTGCCAAAAGCAGAGTCGATTGTAAATTACGACTATATCATGACCATGTGTTTATGAATTACTATCAAACAGTGACGATATCAGGTTTTCGCGAAAAGGTGAGCGTATCCTGCCCTACCGATGGTAGTCGCCACAAACACATGCAAGGCAAGTCAAGTGTTCACCTGAAAATATCACGGGAAGATATGGAACAAATCAAAATTGGGAATAGCATCGGACATCATTTTTTTCACTGATTCGTCAAATTTAGAAATGTCTTCCACATGTCTACCATAAAACCTTGATCACACAACTTTTGTGCAAGAGTCGTATGACGCTCTTTGAAATCTTTTATATAGACTTAACGCAAACAACAGCCACACATTCGAGAAGTACACTCACGGAAAATGAAAGCTTGTGATGGTTTCGGCCCAGTTTACTGACCACGACACATACAACTGCGACACAGACAATGATGAACACTAGTACGAGTGCTGCGATCACTGTTACAAGTTTTAAACCGCGGACTTCATTTCTACTTAGAGACCTCCTTGGTGAATCCCACACCTCGTTGCATTCATGGTATTTGTCCCCGTCCATGCTGACGACCGAGTGTATGTGACGATATGAGTAGCGGCCGTCGATGACCCAACAGAGAAAAGTGACAGGAAATTGTCTGAATTTCAAATTCCTTCCTGGTATAAAATTAGAAACGAAACCACGCTTAACTGCCGTTGACAATCATTACAATGACTAACTGAGCAGGAAGTACAGAAATGTATAAATGATGAATGATATTACCACGAAGGGACTAATTTCTTTCATGTACTTAGGCATGTTGATATAATAGCAAGCGAGGGGATGGGTTACATTCTGCTCTGAACAGTATTTATGTTAATTAAACGTGTGTTCTTCGTTCCAGTACTCCAGTATGATATACATGGCTTAAAAGTGTTTCATCTTACTGCAAGAACAGCGAGAGTTGTTTGCTAATGATACGAACCAGGGCTGGGACGAGTCAAAATGTACTACCCGGGTACCCACCCCCCTATTACCCGACCCTAACCGGGTACCCGCTGTAGGTATCAAGAGATAGGTACAAAATGTCCGATTGGGAAACGTTTGACCGTACTCCCGTCAAAATGTATTTAGATACAGGTATAAAATGATCTGGTCATGCATACACTGAAGTTGACTGACGTTTTATCTTTATACAAACATATAAAGTCAGAAGGAATGTGTGCATAGTCAGGAGGAAATTATGAACATTTGTCACTTATAGTGTAGAGTTATAGATAATTTTTGCCATTAAACAATATAATCACGTGTCCGGGTAGTTCTGTGGGTACCCGGGGCCTACTCAGTACCCACCCGACCCGAGTACCCGTGTTACCCTTCCCAGCCCTAATACCAACCACAATAATGTGTACAAATAGTGTTGCGGTTACTGCAATTCACTACAAGTATGTGTGGCAGAATATTTGTGGAAGTAACACTACCGATATCGACTACGGAGAAGTGAGTGAGTTGGGTTTTATTCTCGTAATTTCACGGCGTGTCTGCATAATGTGATGCAGTTCTCAGACGTTTACCACTGATGAAACCCACGAGCACAGGTATGCTCTTCATACATTTTGCTGCCTTACAAACTTAACCTGTCATAACTAGAGTGAGTGAGTATGGTTTTACGCCGCTTTTAGCAATATTCCAGCAATATCACGGCGGGGGACACCAGAAATGGGCTTCACACGTCATAACTAGAACAGCATGATGTATTTCGGACATTACATTTTATCAGAAAACCAGCGTATATCGGGCGTGAGCAAATTTTCTCGGAACACTTCTACTTCGTCGATGTCCCATGTGAAGTTTGTGTTGTCCGCTTCCCTCTGCTGTCACGTGCTACATCCTGTTCACTGCACGGAATGGAAATGTACAAAAGTCATCCTAACGGTAAATGATTCTGACCTGAATCTGTGGTATCACCCATGCCTGCATTTGACCATCTTCCCGGAGCAAGGGAAGTAACTGACTATATAAGTCCAGTTTCCACCCTTGCCGAATTAGGCCGGAATTTCTGGGTTCGATCGTAGCGCCACCAGTGGCTATTACGAGTTATGTCCCTTCTATTCCCATCCTACTGACCAATCAGATTCAACCTCTCGTAATCACTTGCATTTGGTTCAAACAAAACGGTGGCGCCCTGTCAAGACGATCTGATCGATAATCAATATCTATATTGTGATAAAACGGATCTTACATCCCGAAGTGAATCAAATCACGCGAGCACCTTGATTGAAAACATAAAAAGATTTTGAAAATATCAGTTGACAACGAGTTGGTGGTGCACATGCTTTGCAAATCATGCAATCGACCGCAATCTGCACGACGGTTTACGAACCGGATTTCGATTTCGTTGCTCAATTTTGTTTGGACTATGCAAAGACTCGTTAGTCCAGCCAAAATATAACTCCATAATACCAGCCTAGTTCGGCAAGGGTGGAAAGTGGACTTATAGTCAGTTAACTCTCTTGCCTCGGGAAGATGGTCGTTGCAATGCGGTAACTCTCAAACAACAGCTCAATACAAGGAACCCAAACGTATTGTGAATTTTGAAAGAACTATGCAATAATGTCAAGTCCGGCACTTTTAGATGATTTTTAAATCTGTAATGGCTGGTAATGTTTCATCTCTTGTATTAGGAGAGTCAATTTTTCGACTTCTTGTTTGGTCTAAAATGTCATCCACATTCTGGCAATCAGCATCAAGGTCAACAAGTTTTCTGCCTGAATCTTGAAATACCTCTTTAAAATGTTTGAGCCAACTTCCAACTTTCCATAGATATTATCGGATTAGATCTCTCAGTTGAAGAAACTTTGGCCAGTAAACGCAAAAATTGTTTTGAATTATTCAGATTACAGTAAACTACGTTTATTACGAACTCTTTTATAACGAACTGGTGGATATAACGAACTGTTTGGGGGTCCCGTCCATTTGCTGTATATGTGCGTATATATGCTTATAACGAACTACGTTTGTAACGAATTAATATTAGTGATCCCTTTGAGTTCGTTATACCCGTAGTTTATTGTACTTACTAAATTATCTTTAACAAATTCATAGCAGATCCTCTTCTCAACCGTATAGTATTATTATATTCATTTCCGGCATTTAAATAAACCTGTAGAGATAAACGGACATTTGTCATCTGTAACACTTCTCACACCTTGGAAGGGGCGGTCGGGTAGCCCAGAGGTTAAAGCGTTCGCACGTCAAGCCAAAAACCCGGGTTCGATTCCCGACATGGGTACAATGTGTGAAACCCATTTCTGGTGTCCCCCGCCATGATATTTCTGGAATATTGCTAAATGCGGCGTAAAACCATACTCACTCACTCACACCTTGGAAAGACGTATTCCTTATCATACCATGGCTGAGAAATGTGGTCATAGGATAAACATTTATGTTTCATACATTTTGCTGCCTTACATGTTCATCTGTCCTAAATAGAACAGCAGGATGTATTTCGGACATTACATTTTATCAGAAAACCAGCGTATATCGGGCGTGAGCAAATTTTCTCGGAACACTTCTACTTCGTCGATGTCCCATGTGAAGTTTGTATTGTCCGCTTCCCTCTGCTGTCACGTGCTACATCCTGTTCACTGCTCGGAATGGAAATGTACATCCTAACGGTAAATTATTCTGACCTGAATCTGTGGTATCGAAGTTCTGACATAATGTTAAAGGAATACTTGATGTAACCGACTGTATGCCTTAACATATAGTCGGTTACAGTTGTAACAAATGTAAAGTCACCCATGCCTGCATTTGACCATCTTCCCTGAGCAAGGGAAGTAACTGACTATAAAAGTCCAATTTCCACCCTTGCCGAATTAGGCCGGAATTTCTGGGCTCGATCGTAGCGCCACCAGTGTCTATAACGAGTTATGTCCCTTGTATGTCCCTCCTATTGACCAATCAGATTCTACCTCCCACATCAATTGCATTTGGTTCAAACAAAATGGCGGCGCCCAGTCCAGACGGTCCGATCGATGATAATGAGTGTGAGTGAGTTGGGTTAAACGCCGCTTTTAACACTATTCTAGTTATACCGCGCCGTGTCAGCTTAATGTGGGAGGAAAGCCCGAAGTGTTGCAGATCTGAGACAACTTCGGTGAAACCCAGGAGCACGGGTATGGTTCTGACAAGCCTAGAAACATAATCGGGGCGAACCGGGATTCGAACCCACACTCATAGGTTTCTGGCGTGCCCAAGGAACCGATGATAATAAAGATTTATATTAATAAAACGGGCCTTACTCCGCAAAGTGCATAAACCCACGTGTGCACCTTAATTAAAAACATGGAAAAAAATGGGATTTTGATTGGACTATGCCTAGACTCGTTAGTCCAGTCAAAACCTAACTCAATAACTGCAGCCCAGTTTGACAAGGGTGGAAACTGGATTTTTATAGTCGGTTAACTCCCTTGCCTCGGGAAGATTGCATTTGACCCACATCTAAGTTCATAATTTTTAATTTTAAGGAACCAGAAAATGACCATGTTGATAATATATTGTCCCGAGTGCCATTGGTATATTGACAATGATCAAGATCAACATATTGTGATGTATCATCCTCAATATTATCAGGGTCAGTCACCGCCACGTAGTATAGTGACGTCACTATGTTCCTGAGGAATGTCAAGTGACATATCCTGTAAGTGAAGTATACCACACTAAGATGACTATTTTTATACCAGGATGAAATCTCTGGGTGAATATAGACGCAGGCCATTAAACATCCTCAATTTGAAACGGTGATTCGTCTAGTAATATTACCAGAGCTTTCTCTTTCAGTTTGATAGACATCTTTACATACTACTGAATGGTTTTCTATTGAACAATCACATCCCCTGACAGTCTGCCCTTGCTGTAGATTTATACCTGCCGATACACTAAACACACACATATTGAAGAAAATGGTCCTCCACTAAATAAACTGACGGCCAAAATAAACGTTTCCAGCGATATTTGTAGGATAAAATATGACCAACACAATTTGAAGCAGCAATAACAATTGCATTGTAGAAATTCATCATTCAGAACAGTAAAATGCGAATTTACTAATTCAACAACAGAGTCCTTGACCTCCAACAGGGACATTCATTGACTAGGGGTCATTCGTCCAGTATTCGATCAACAACATTGGTTACAACTTTAGGGTGACGACGGCCCAGACCGTTCAATACGGGATATGACCTCCGTGAGCGGCAATGCATCTTCGAATGCGGCGTCGAGCTGAGTAGACAAGCGTCCTCATCGACTGCGGGTATCCGATTCCATTCCTCAACGCTTGTCTCGTGAAGGGAGGATGTTGACGTTTCCGAAGACGACGCCCCAGCTGGTCCCTGAGATGTTCTATGGGTGACAGATCTGGTGATCGAGCTGGCCACGGCAGGACAGTCACGTTGTTGGCGTTGAGGAAGTCTCTAGTAATACGGGCTTTATGGGGTGTGGCGTTATCTTGTTGGAACACCGCCGGTTGTTGACGCTGGATGAAAGGAAGAACCACTGGCCGTAAGATATTGTCAATGTAGCGTTGTGCTGTCAGATTGCCTTCGATGATGACAAGTTCCGTCTTCTCGTTCCCGCAAATGCCGCCCCAGATCACACTTCCGCCCTCGTAAGGTTCACAAGGACACAACAAGGAGCCGTACGTTTACCACGTCGTCGAAAAACTCGCGTCCGCCCATCAGGTTTGAAGAGTTGGAACCTGCTCTCGTCACTAAACAGCACTCGCCGCCATTCCCTTTGCTGCCATCGCTGAGTTTGCCTGCACCAAGTCAATCTGGCACGTCGATGTTGACGGGTCATGGTCATGCCCTTGAAAGGGCGATAAGCCCGGAGACCATAATGTCGTAGTCGTCTGGTCAGTGTTTGTCTGCTGACCGGATGTCCGAAGCTGTTGGCAAGTGATGACGTCACAGAAAGAAATCTGTTTCTCAGATGAAGTACCCGTAAAAAGTGGTCATCCTGCGGGGCCGTGACGTTTGGTCTGCCACCCCGTGGTCTGTCTGTCGGTCTGTCGGAGACGTGCGACCAGTCTGGTAATGGTCATCTTGGAGCAGTAAATTTAATGGCACCCGCTCTCTGTGTCGCTCCCATCTGCAGCATACCTATGGCTCTCTCCCTCTGGACAGCGGTCAGTCTTGGCATGTTCGTTGGTGTTAATAATCGCAACCAATGATAGGGAACAGATCCGTGCGTAATTTATACCCGGAAATTGCACGATAATTTGGGAAAGAATGTTTTAAAAAATTGCTGACAAACACAAATATCTCCCCAAATCCGTAAAGCACGTGCAAAGAACGACAGAGAACATGAAGGCTGTATTCGTGAGATGTGTTCTTTACTGTTTTTGAACAGGTTGGCATCTTTGTTTCAAAGTGGCAAATCAGTTAATGTTGGTAATGTTTCTTTTGGCCCTTAGTTTAGGTACCATGCCATGTCTCTGTCTAGGGTAGCCTAGTGGTTAAAGCTTTAGCTCGTCACGCCGAAAACCCGTGTTCGATTCCCGACATGGGTACAATGTGTGAAACCATACTCACTCTGTTAGACCTATAACATGTTGACAATTGGTCGAATAACAAAAAAGGAAAAATGTTGGCAATTGGTAAAATTACACAATTCAGAAATCAAACCGTTAAAGCGTTCCCAAAGATTTGATAGTAATATGTGATATGTCATCTAATGCAGTGAACAGGGTTGAAACAGGGTATGACCGACAGACCAGAAACAAAGTAGTACAAACAATGTGATTAATGGTCTGTACATCATTTCCAGACTGTCGCTCCTTCTTCTTGTTGAGGGGGACAGTGGGGTAGCCCAGTGGTTAAAGCGTTCGCTCGTCACGCCGAAGACCCGGGTTCGATTCTCCGCGTGTGTACAATGTCCTTAATGCCTCGGTCACATTTGCTTTACGCCTAGGATACGGCGGCCGTAGCTCCCCCCCCCCCCCCCCCCCCCCCCCCCCCCCGAAATCGAGAGATACCTTCTGAGGCCGCAGAGGATCTGAGGTGGTCTCAGGGTAGCCCTAGGGTGTATCCCTATCTTTTACAGACCGTAGGGGTCGCCGTGGGATTGTAGCGTGGAGTTATGACTTTTTTTATTTCTAGGTTCGCCGTAACAATCAGACAATTAGACACACCGTAGCCATGCCGTAGTGCGGTTCCACGGCGATCATACGTCGGGCGTACGGTGGCCTTGCGTTTGCCGTGCGGCTGTCGTGTAGCGGTAGCGACAGTCTGGCCGTACGGTCGCCGTATGGTCCCCCTACGGCCGCCTTGTGTCTACCTTGCGTCTGTCTCGGTATTTGTCAAAAACCTACGGCCGCCGCAGGGACGCCGTGCTTCTACCCTAATAGATGTGACTGCTACCGTATATGACCGTGGGAATGCTGCGGCGGCCCTATAATTGCTATTGGCCTTAGATATTTTAGACCCAACGGCCGCCGCGGCAAATGTGACTGAGGCATAAAGGACACGAAGTCTCGGGGACTGTGTTTCACCGTACACCGTGTCTTACGTTATCCCTTGGATATATATGACGTCGTTCCAATGATAGACAAAAGCGACAAACCCATTTCCATAATCATGATCATAATCTCTATCTTTGAATCACTATCAAAACAGTCATGATACCAGGTGTTCGCGAAAAAGTGAGCGCGTCATGTCTCATGCTTAACAAACACATGCAAAGGCAAGACATGTGTTCACCTAAACAAATCACGGGGACATATGGTCCAAGTCAAAATGGGTAATGGGATCGGACATCAGTTTTGGCACAGATACGGCACTAATTAAGCTCATTCTCAAATTATGTTCGAGAAAACTGGCATCAGAGAAATACACACCATCCGGTTCCCGGTTATCTCCCTTGGAGAGAGAGAACACATGATACTCGAGCTCGGATTTTACTTCGATCTACGAATATAGATATCTGTGCATTTGGACGAAACTTTACTCAGAAGAGGTATAAAGATTATATTGTCATCCAGGAAGAAAGGGCTTCTCACTTGATCTCTGGAGAGTTCGGACCTGAACATTTCACACGACCCGTCGATCACGCTTCAGCAATGGTTTGTTTGTTTGTTGTTTTACGCCACACGCAGCAATATTCCAGAAATATGACGGCAGTCTGTGAGTTATCGAGTCTCAATCTCATTAAAATCAGATCTTAGTTCTCGCTATCGCTAAGATCTGAGGGCATCCCATTACGGGTCACGTGAGAACGACCTTTCATCCCACCTATCAAAGCGTTGCTTACCAGATCATGAAAGTGACAGTCGGAATGTGTTTTCTAAACATGCAACCTCGAAAACGTTAAAACGGGGTATCCCGAACGACAGTTACGGCCCGTACGACTGATTCCGTCAAAATTATCGTCTGTCTCTCACTTCCGAAGGATAAACATATGAACGGAGGAGGCGTTGCACAGTACGTGGGAAGCACTGCCATACTATCGCAACCATATATTAGACATGCCGAATTGTTCTTTTGTTCAGTTTACAAAATTTTAATCGAGAACTGTGTCATCATATTTTTCAAGCGTCGTCTGAAATGGAAATCGCCAGGTTGAAACGATTGCCGTAAAGCTCGAGAAAGCTGCTTTCTCATTGGCTGATATGGACTTCTTGTTATTCGTTTCAGTGTTCGGTCAACGTTCGCGAAAGATCGTTCTGACGTGACCCGTATTGGGATGTGCTCGGATGTTTGTTTAGCGGCAGCGAGAACTTAGAAAAATAATCTGTTTTAGTTTGACTAATATTTTAGGACGTAAAGTGCTTAAAATGTTTACATCCTCGATATCAATTTCGATATTTGTTAAAACACACCAAACACCTCCCGTGTGGTAGGTTAGTATTTCAACTATTCGTTTTGTTCCACTTGTGTCGACTATCACAGAGCAATTGATAAAAGTGTCACATCATTTTACTTTAATAGTGTAAATTCTTGCAGCTTCCTGAGTGAGTGAGTTGGGTTAACGGCGCTTTGAACGGTATTCCGGTTATGATACGGCGTGTCAGCTTAGAGGGGAAATAATCCCTGGCTTCTTCCCGACTGTCTAACATTGCCCGCTCCAAATGAGCGTGACAAAAAACTGGGCTACCGTCTATAAGGACAGCGTAAATACACTATGAGGCAAATATCTATACGAATTCCTGAACACTGATTGGTTACCTGTGATCTATGAAGATTTTGATATTACAAAGAGCGTGTGTTAATTAATTTCTTCAACCTAATTAAACAGACAAAAAGAACGATAGAAGCTCATCGGATGCCGTTATTTTGAAATGCCCCTTAAAAAACGCATCCCTGCAGTGAAAGGTGAGGTGAGGTGAAATGGGGTCTAACGTCGCGTCCAGGATTATTGCACTTATATAGCGACGTGCATGCACGTGTATGTGTGTGTGGCTGCTTGTACTAGTCCGGACTGATGCCGATTTATAGTGCTAGCACACTGAGAATCCATGCCGTAGTTTAACATGAATACCCCACTCAGACACAGTACACTGACTCCGATCCGACCGGTCCTTTTTTAAGCCCTTTAATGCCGAGCGCCAGACAGGGTAACACCAATTACCATCTTTTAACGACTTTTGGTATGACGCGGATGGGGATCGAACCCCGGACCTCTCGCTCTCTGGGCGGACGTTCTACCATTAGACCACGGAGGCGGTCCCTGCAGTGAAAGAATTTTCGGATTTCGAACTACGTGGATCACTACTCCCTTGTCATCCATGTTTCCTGGTATAACCCAACACTTGTGTATTTGTCGCCATTCCCTTGATGCTCAGTTAATGAATTTATTACAGGTATAATTAGTGGTAACACCACTCAGAAAACCTGACAAAGGTTCCCATTTAGCATTTCTTGTGTAATTATACAGTTTAAATCCAGGTTTGAAGTGGGGTGATTCTAGATTGTAAAGGCGCTATATAATTTCTAGTCATGGTGATATGAGTAGTATTATAGTAAAAAATCACTTAAAATTAGGAATATTCACCCACTGCACTCAGATTCTGCTCACAAGTTTTAAATGTGATTTACTAAAGGCAGCCAAAAGGAAATCCTAAAATCCCATTCCTCTGTAAACCTTTGAAACCCTAAAAAACATTTGGGAATCTGAGCAACTACTCAAAGCACACATAAAGAATGACATCCTGTGGTTATAATGTGTTGCATTATTAGTCTCCATCTCTCTTTACATCTTTACATCTTCCTGTGTAGATCGATGTCTCTCATGATGTCACTCACGGGATTGTCTGCACCATTAGTGTACTGCCCATGGTGTCAACCACTGGTTTGTCTGGTCCAGACTCGATTATTTACAGACCGCCGTCATATAGCTGGAATATTGCTGAGTGCGGCGTTAACAACAAACAAACAATCCACAAATTCTCGCAGGCAAGAGAAAAATTCTGTCGACAATTGATTAGTGGTATGCAACTAGTGCGTGTTCGGAGAGTTGTCCCCCTTCGACCAGACGACAGCGGTGAACATTCCAAACAAACAGCAGTACAGAAGTTACAGTCTGCACGTTTGGAGAGATTAACAATGCAAAAGGCTAAGATTCTCGTCCTTGGACCATGTGAGGTACAAACTTGGTAGCTGGGGCCAAATGTAGGATGTTGTCAGTATGGCTTCAATAAATTTTCCAACTCAGCTTTGTTAATTTACGGAATTGAAGCTGTATGGTCGAGTATATCTACCGGCAGACATTATTTGTTGTATCAAGTCATTGAAAGGAATTTAGAAGCGATACACATAAGGAAGAGAATTTATAGATGTCACCTTCTTTATTATGAGGAATACAACGTTTTGGAGTACATCTTACTACTTTCACCTGATGAAGGAGTAAGTATACACTCCGACACGTTGTGTTCTCATCATAAAGAAGTTGACATCCATAAATTCCCTCATTATTATTTGTTGTGTCTTTAATATTTTAGACATATAGATAAAAATTTAATAGATTCTACGGGTTTTTGGTCTATTTGGCCGAAATACCAGACAGAAAATGATTTTTTTTTATTTTGCGTATGGCTAGTGACTACTTTTTAGACAGATTCATTCGTCTGACAGTTTCATATTTAATCTTGTCCAATGAAACCACATGTAGCTTAGTATATTCCAGCTATATGACGGCGGTCTGTAAATAATCGAGTCTGGACCAGACAATCCAGTGATTAATATCAAGGACATCAATCCATGCAATTGGGATTGATGACGTGCGTCAACCAAGTCAGCGAGTCTGACCACCCAAACCCGTTAGTCGCCTTTTACAACAAGCATAGTCGCCTTTTACGGCAAGCATGGGTTGCTGAAGAGCTATTCTACCCCGGAATCTTCACAGGCCCCCAGTTTCAGACTGGTTATTGACATTGTTATTTGGTTTGATGTATGAAACTAAGCATTTTTGTGTAGTACGCTAAGCTATATTATCACGGTGGTTAATTTATAATGGATCGTAATGGCAAACATTTACTAACCTATTAAATAATCATACGCAAAATGTTTCTTGTTCTTTGTTCTACTTTTATGACACATCAATTAGGATTGATCGATGCTGATTTTCTTTATCAAGTTTGGTACACAAAGTGGGCAGCTCTGTATTATCGCTGGCAATTTGCCTGAGCAGAGTAAATTTGCTGCCGTCATGGTCATAAGTGTACATGGGGCTAAGACATCGCAGTACACAGGTATGCTGTCTCAGGGATCACATGTACACATACACAGGTTTACTAATTTCATATTTTTCAGAGTGGGAAGACTGTGTTGTCGAACTTTTTGGCTGATGCTACAGAAACATCCGGTGGCGAGTATCACCCAACTCAAGGAGTCAGGTAGGCAGAACACTAGCATCTGACTGTTTCCCATCTCTTGCTTATAACCAGACAGGTCTTCCACAGATCAACTGTTGGCTAAATGTCTTATGTGGAAAATAATGATCTGGTAATCTGAAGCACTAGTTGATTGTTTATACTGAATTCTTCATATCAGATGGAAACAATTGATTCCAACATGTGTGAAACTTTGCATTAAAAATGTATATTGTTACCACTGTATATTTTTCCAGGATTCTAGAATTTGAAGGCAATGCCATTGGAGGTGGAAGTCGCCCCAAACCAGTAGAAGTGGAGTTGTGGGATTGCAGTGGAGATAGAAAGTACGTTTCTCTGATGACACATCAGGCATTATTTAAACATGTATCAGAACAAGGGAAATCAAGGTTAACAAACTTCGACTCAAATTATGAGTTTGGATGAGAACACTCCATTCACCCGATTCCCCTACACTCACACAATACTTTCACCTAATGTTGATCGAAGACAACTAGAAGCCATTCTCAAATGTCATATTTTGGAATCAGACTTTGCAACTCGACACGTTATTTAATGATGATCTAATCAATGAATACCAAAGGGAGACTATTCTATTTCAGTAATGAAGGCTAATGTGCATCTCCATTGCAAAAGCAGTTTCGACCTTAGCATGCTTAGTGCAATGGGACGATGACTCAAGGCCTTTAGATTAAACCAGTGTATATATTTTTAAACAATACCCATAACATCCTTGTAGAAGATTTTCTTTTCTACTTAGTCAATCTTAAGAAAAGACTAGGAGCCTTGATTTTTCTCATCAGAAATTATACAGAAAGTGGGGTTCTGGACTGGCCTATAGCCTTTTTTAAATGCTGACTGATAAAAATATGTCTCAAACAAAAATCCTAGCAACCCCCCCTAGAATAAACAATGGTTTGGCTGTTTTGTGTTATATGTGTGTTTATATTTCTACCATGAAAATGATGTCTAAAATAAATTAAATAAAACTATTCCTCGATTGCCTAGGTCTGAATTCATAGCCATGATATGCAATAAAATTGTTACAATGGATGTTTTAGTATTTCTGAAATCTTGTGTAATATCTGTAAAGTGAAATACAACATTGCAGGTTCGAGTCCTGCTGGCCATCCATGGCGCGAGATGCAATTGGGGTCATGTTTGTCTTTAACCCCGATGAGGCCAACCACGACAAGGAACTAGACACATGGTAAGCACCAGGCAGTGTAATGTGATAATGGAGACACCGTCATATGCAGCCACCTTGTAGCAGTTGTAGCATAGTATTTTAAGTATAGGTTAAGGTATGGGAGTTACAAGTGTAGCTATGACAAGTGTAAGTCAGTTAAGGTATTGGAGTTACAAGTGTAGCTATGGCAAATGTAAGTCAGTTAAGGTATGGAAGTTACAAGTGTAGCTGTGATAAATATAAGTCAGTTAAGGTATGGAAGTTACAAGTGTAGCTATGACAAATGTAAGTCAGTTAAGGTATGGAGTTGTAAATGTAGCTATGACAAATGTAAGTCAGTTAAGGTATGGAGTTGTAAATGTAGCTATGACAAATGTAAGTCAGTTAAGGAATGGAAGTTACAAGTGTAGCTATGATAAATGTAAGTCAGTTAAGGTATGGGAGTTACAAGTGTAGCTATGACAAATGTAAGTCAGTTAAGGTATGGAAGTTACAAGTGTAGCTATGGCAAATGTAAGTCAGTTAAGGTATGGAAGTTACAAGTGTAGCTATGAGCTACAAACTTTGTGGAAGTAGGCCTAGTAAATATGTTGTGAGGTGTTAGATGTAGACATGTCAGGCTCATCTGTAAAAGCAAACACAAATGGGATTAGCATAGAGAAGGATTCTTCCATCTTCCCGAGGCAAGTGAGTTAACTGATTGTAAACCTCCAGTTTCCACCCTTGCCAAACTTGGCCGGAATTTCTAGGTTCAATCGGAGCGCCACCAGTGGCAGTTATGAGTTATGTCCCTTCTATGTCCCTCCTGTTGACCCATCAGATTCCACCTGCATTTGCTTCAACCGAAATAGTGGCGCCCAGTGAAGATGGTCTGATCGATAATCAAGATCTATATTGTAATACGATTGGTCTTAATTGCATCAAATCAAGTGAGCACCTTGATAAAACCCATGAAAAGAATATGTCTGTTGACGCTAAGTTGGTTGTACACATCTTTGCAAATCCTTTAATTGACCGAAATCAAAACGACAGTTTACGATCTGGATGTTGATATCGTAATGTGATTTTGATTGGACTATGCACCGATTCCTTAGTCCATCCTAAAATATCAATCAGAAATTCAGCTTAGTTTGGCAAGAGTGGAAACTGGACTTTTATTGTCAGTTAGCTCACTTGCCTCGGGAAGAAGGATTCTTCAGGATGATATAAGTTTGTCTAATGTCGTCAGCATGTTGAGTGATATAACCAGTTGCTGGAGTTCTACTTGTGAGATTTTAATGTATCATTATCGTGCATGGTAAGTATTCACAAGTATATTTGTCTCTGATCCCATTTCATAATATGATGTTAGACTCTCGAAGCTCCCATACTTTAGTGTAGACTTGTGATAGACTGTGGCACTAAGATCTTACAGTGCAGTGGTGTTAGATTTGAGATGTTTTTGTTCAAGTTGGGTTTTTAGTGGCATGCATTACAAGCAGTTCACATGAAGTCATGGCTGTCATTCTTAAGTCTTCTCATTTTTTGCATGGAAGATTGTAGCCACCCTGACAATAGTAATTTGACATGATCCTGTTCACTGCATCGGTCTATGTTGCAATGTGGTACACTCACCTGGAAAGTAATAAAACCTGCTTATGTATTTCATATATAAAAGTAAGAATTGCTATTTTTGCACCAACCTACCTCCCATTTTAGGATGAACTACTTTTTGTCTGTGGCGGGTATCAAAGCCAGTAATAGTGTGTGCTTCGCCCACCACAAACCCTCCGCCCCAGACCGTATCAAATGTAAAGGGCGTAAGTATGGAAAGGGAAATAACTCTATCACTGTTTGTCTGCACTGTTTCCTAGCATGCAACCTAAACATGAGCTTTTTTATTTTTTGTTTTTATGTTGTCATTAATTTGTAATTTTGTTGTCGGGGTTTTATGACTGTTTATGTCAATGTCATGATCGTTTTCTCACTAACTAAACACAGGAAATGCAATGAGAGAATGCATAAAATTAATTTTAGATGTCCATGAAAACACAGGTTTTATCAACAAATATCTGATTTAGAGGTTTATGATTATGTTAATCTGAACATTCTGAAATACAGGTGGACAAACATTACTTGAAATAGTTGAGTGTTTTCAAATCCAGTAATAACAAGATCTCCAGTTCTTGTGTAGCGTCTGTGTTGTAGCCGTGTCTCGTTGTCACGTCTGTATCATGTGTCTGTTACCAACATGCGATATGGGTACTTGTTTGTCATGTTACATTAACCTTGATTGATGTTTTTCTTCTGCCTTGATTGCAGCTGTTTCAACTTCAAGATGCTTTTCTTGTATCAGTGGAGATATGCACAATGTCTCACAGTATCCCTTGATAAGCACCTACTAACCTGCTCCCTTAATCATACACCCTGGTAACACCCTGGTCAGTGTCACTGAGAAACATGCACCGACCCAACCCACTCCATCATATACACCCTGGTCAGTGTCACCGAGAAACATGCACCTACCCAACCCACTCCATCATATACACCCTGGTCAGTGTCACCGAGAAACATGGACCTTCCCTACCCACTCCATCATATACACCCTGGTCAGTGTCACCGAGAAACATGCACCTACCCTACCCACTCCATCATATACACCCTGGTCAGTGTCACCGAGAAACATGGACCTTCCCTACCCACTCCATCATATACACCCTGGTCAGTGTCACCGGGAAACATGCACCTACCCAACCCACTCCATCATATACACCCTGGTCAGTGTCACTGAGAAACATGCACCTTCCCTACCCACTCCATCATATACACCCTGGTCAGTGTCACCGGGAAACATGCACCTACCCAACCCACTCCATCATTTACACCCTGGTCAGTGTCACCGAGAAACATGCACCTTCCCTACCCACTCCATCATATACACCCTGGTCAGTGTCACCGAGAAACATGCACCTACCCTACCCACTCCATCATATACACCCCGATCAATGTCACCGGGAAACATGGACCTACCCAACCCACTCCATCATATACACCCTGGTCAGTGTCACCGAGAAACATGCACCTACCCTACCCACTCCATCATATACACCCCGATCAATGTCACCGGGAAACATGGACCTACCCTACCCACTCCATCATATACACCCTGGTCAGTGTCACTGAGAAACATGCACCTACCCAACCCACTCCATCATATACACCCCGATCAGTGTCACTGAGAAACATGCACCTACCCACCCCACTCAATCATATACACCCCGATCAGTGTCACTGAGAAACATGCACCTACCAAACCCCCTCCATCATATACACCCCGATCAGTGTCACTGAGAAACATCCACCTACCAAAACCACTCCATCATATACACCCCGATCAGTGTCACCTGAGAAACATGGACCTACCAACCCACACCTTCATATACATCCTGGTCAGTGTCACCGAGAAACATGGACCTACCCTACCCACTCCATCATATACACCCCGATCATTGTCACCGGGAAACATGCACCTACCAACCCACTCCATCATATACACCCTGGTCAGCGTCACCGAGAAACATGCACCTACCCAACCCACTCCATCATATACACCCTGGTCAGTGTCACCGAGAAACATGCACCTACCCACCCCACTCCATCATATACACCCTGGTCAGTGTCACCGAGAAACATGCACCTACCCAACCCGCTCCATCATATACACCCTGGTCAGTGTCACCGAGAAACATGGACCTACCCAACCCACTCCATCATATACACCCCGATCATTGTCACCGGGAAACATGCACCTACCAACCCACTCCATCATATACACCCTGGTCAGTGTCACCGAGAAACATGGACCTACCCAACCCACTCCATCATATACACCCTGGTCAGTGTCACCGAGAAACATGCACCTACCCAACCCACTCCATCATATACACCCTGGTCAGTGTCACCGAGAAACATGGACCTACCCAACCCACTCCATCATATACACCCTGGTCAGCGTCACAGAGAAACATGCACCTACCCAACCCACTCCATCATATACACCCTGGTCAGCGTCACCGAGAAACATGCACCGACCCAACCCACTCCATCATATACACCCTGGTCAGTGTCACCGAGAAACATGGACCTACCCAACCCACTCCATCATATACACCCTGGTAACACCCTGGTCAGTGTCACCGAGAAACATGCACCTACCCAACCCGCTCCATCATATACACCCCGATCAGTGTCACCGAGAAACATGCACCAACCCAACCCACTCCATCATATACACCCTTGTCAGTGTCACCGAGAAACATGCACCTACCCAACCCACTCCATCATATACACCCTGGTCAGTGTCACCGAGAAACATGCACCTACCCAACCCACTCCATCATATACACCCTGGTCAGTGTCATCGAGAAACATGCACCTACCCAACCCACTCCATCATATACACCCTGGTCAGTGTCACCGAGAAACATGCACCGACCCAACCCACTCCATCATATACACCCTTGTCAGTGTCACCGAGAAACATGCACCTACCCAACCCACTCCATCATATACACCCTTGTCAGTGTCACCGAGAAACATGCACCTACCCAACCCACACCATCATATACACCCTGGTCAGTGTCGCCGAGAAACATGCACCTACCCAACCCACACCATCATATACACCCTGGTCAGTGTCACCGAGAAACATGCACCTACCCAACCCACTCCATCATATACACCCTGGTCAGTGTCACCGAGAAACATGCACCGACCCAACCCACTCCATGGTATACACCCTGCCGTTGTCTACCCAGAACCTGCCGAGGACATATATCTTGAAAATGTGTACACCAAATATACATTATTGCCAATATTAACTCCATTTGCCCTGAAAAAAATCAGCTTATTTATTCATCCACCCCAATATGATATCTTCTTGCCACCCCAGTTACACACTGGCAAAATCCACCCCAAGACAACATTTCCATGTCTCTCCATCATTACTGACCGCCTCCGTGGTCTACTGGATAGAGTGTCCGCCCGAAGCGGGGAAGGTCATGGGTTCAATCCCCGGCCGCTTAATACCAAGAGACGTTCAATTATCGTACTGGCGCTCAGCATTAAGGGGCTAAAACAAGGCCTTGAATCAGTATACTGTGTCTGAGTTGGGTATTCATGTTAAACTGTGGTATGGTATCTCAGTGGGCTAGCACTATGAAATCGGCATTAGTCCGGAGTAGTACAAGCAGCCACGTACACACATACACACACGTGCATGCATGTTGCTATATTAGTGCAATAATCTTGAATGCAACGTTAAACTCCACATCAGGTCACCTCAACATCCACCCCATGACAACATCTCTTTGGCACCAAGTCACTCACTGACAACATCCACCCCATGACAACATCTCTTTGCCACCAAGTCACCTACAACATCCACCCCAAGACAACATCTCTTTGCCACCAAGTCACCTACAACATCAACCCCATGACAACATCTCTTTGCCACCAAGTCACCTACAACACCCACCCCAAGACAACATCTCTTTGCCACCAAGTCACTCACTGACAAAATCCACCCCAAGACAACATCTCTGTGCCACCAAGTCACTCACTGACAACATCCACCCCAAGACAACATCTCTTTGCCACCAAGTTACTAACTGACAACATCCACCCCAAGACAACATCTCTTTGCCACCAAGTCACTCACTGACAACATCCACCCCAAGACAACATCTCTTTGCCACCAAGTCACTAACTGACAACATCCACCCCAAGACAACATCTCTTTGCCACCAAGTCACCTACAACATCCACCCCAAGACAACATCTCTTTGCCACCAAGTCACTAACTGACAACATCCAAACCAAGACAACATCTCTTTGCCACCAAGTCACCTACAACATCCACCCCAAGACAACATCTCTTTGCCACCAAGTCACCTACAACATCCACCCCATGACAACATCTCTTTGCCACCAAGTCACCTACAACATCCACCCCATGACAACATCTCTTTGCCACCAAGTCACCTACAACACCCACCCCAAGACAACATCTCTTTGCCACCAAGTCACTCACTGACAACATCCACCCCAAGACAACATCTCTTTGCCACCAAGTCACCTACAACTTCCACCTAATGACAACATCTCTTTGCCACCAAGTCACCTACAACATCCACCCCAAGACAACATTTCTTTGCCACCAAGTCACTCGATGACAACATCCACCCCAAGACAACATCTCTTTGCCACCAAGTCACTAACTGACAACATCCACCCCAAGACAACATCTCTTTGCCACCAAGTCACCTACAACATCCACCCCAAGACAACATCTCTTTGCCACCAAGTCACTCACTGACAACATCCACCCCAAGACAACATCTCTTTGCCACCAAGTCACTCACTGACAACATCCACCCCAAGACAACATTTCTTTGCCACCAAGTCACTAACTGACAACATCCACCCCAAGACAATATCTCTTTGCCACCAGGTCACCTACAACATCCACCCCAAGACAACATCTCTTTGCCACCAAGTCACTCACTGACAACATCCACCCCAAGACAACATCTCTTTGCCACCAAGTCACCTACAACATCCACCCCAAGACAACATCTCTTTGCCACCAAGTCACCTACAACATCCACCCCATGACAACATCTCTTTGCCACCAAGTCACCTACAACATCCACCCCAAGACAACATCTCTTTGCCACCAAGTCACCTACAATATCCACCCCAAGACAACATCTCTTTGCCACCAAGTCACCTACAACATCCACCCAATGACAACATCTCTTTGCCACCAAGTCACCTACAACATCCACCCAATGACAACATCTCTTTGCCACCAAGTCACCTACAACATCCACCCAATGACAACATCTCTTTGCCACCAAGTCACCTACAACATCCACCCCAAGACAACATTTCTTTGCCACCAAGTCACAAACTGACAACATCCACCCCAAGACAACATCTCTTTGCCACCAAGTCACTAACTGACAACATCCACCCCATGACAACATCTCTTTGCCACCAAGTCACCTACAACATCCACCTCAAGACAACATCTCTTTGCCACCAAGTCACCTACAACATCCACCCAATGACAACATCTCTTTGCCACCAAGTCACTCACTGACAACATCCACCCCAAGACAACATCTCTTTGCCACCAAGTCACCTACAACAACCACCCCATGACAACATCTCTTTGCCACCAAGTCACCTACAACATCCACCCCAAGACAACATCTCTTTGCCATCAAGCCGCTCACTGACAACATCCACCCCAAGACAACATCTCTTTGCCATCAAGCCGCTCACTGACAACAGGGTTAACATATCCTTGCCACCCAGGTCACTCACTGACAACACCCACCCCAGTATTCTATTTGTCAATAATTCCCCAAGACCTGCCAAAGCTTAAGGTTCCAGCATCTCATCTTGCAGTGATTTTCCTGTTAACCCCTGATGTATGTGTGACATGCACCTACTCTGTACATCCAGGTATAGCTATTTCATGGAGCAGCAAGGGTTAAGGGAGTACCAGAGCATCGTGTTCGCACACCACAAACCCCAAACTTCCGACCAGGAACGCGCGCAGTTGTGTGAGTAATACACACCTCCATCACTTACCTCCCTTTGTTAGCAGTAGTTTTTCTCACCAGAGACCATAAAATATATTTGTATGGTCTCTGGTCTCACTAATATATCATAAACATTGAGAACATCTTTTAAGTAGATTACATTAGCACCACAGCCTATTTTAGATTTATGAAAGATGCTTTTAAGGAATAAGATGATATGTTGCTACAATTTCATGCCAGTTTATTGGTACTTAATAGAATACTGAAATCTTTTCAATTCTATTCATAATTTATCGTTCATATTTATACATTTTGTATTTGATATCACTACAAGCAGAGTCATGTCTCATGGTGTACTTGTTGAAGACTGTGGGGCAATTTAATATACTTCAATAAGAGATTGTTTTATTTCTATAATTCTATGTAGTGTTGTATGTGGGTCTGTCTAGTCATGAGTAAATGTGCTTTGGTAATGAAACATTTATGTCACACTGTTGTTTGTGTAAGTTGTAAGACTCCTGTCATCTTAGCATTCCAACAATAGCAAGCCTCAACTAAAGTACTCACGGAAATGAAAAAAATCTGTTTTTCTCAATTTAAAAATCGACACAAAGTGTTACGTAGCTGTAAATAAGAAATAACAAAACAACTCGAAAAGTACTAGTCTGGATTTGCTAGTAAATAAAACTAAGTCCAAATTGACATAGCAGAAACAGACTATAGGCATTATGCACCTGTTCTCACCTGTCGTCAAGGTGTCATAGGTCACCTTGATCAACTTACACCTGGTTATGCCCTGTTTCACAATAGTCTTGTTTTATTCACATTTTTACACACTTTTACGTTTAAAAAGGCATAAAAACATTTGATACGCTGTATTTGTGCCACGGCCCAATTAGTACTAATTTAGTTGTTTGAATATTTACATATTTTGTATAGTAACTGCATTTATTTAAGATATGAGGTCGAAAAAACAGGGTTTTTTCATTTCCGTGAGTACTTTAGTGAGCTTACTTAGTACTCCAACTTCTAAATGCCTGTCAAAGAAACTCAAGTAGGGAAGTCTATTTTAGGCTAAGGGTGTGCGGTATCATCGGTATATCAGTAATTGAGGTTTATTCTTTCCATGATACTTTTGTTTCAAAATAGGTTGCCAAATGATATCCTATTTTAACACCAGTATCCTGGATCCATGCATGACTTACATCATGACATGACGTCTTAATGTGAGGTATAAGTATGCAGTGGTATAGTTCCTAGACATGTACTTAGGCCACAGAAGAGGGTGATTACAAACCAAGAACCCTGGTTAAGGTGCAGGTTAGGGCTGATCTTCAGCAACACATGCTTATCGGAAAAGGCGATGGCTCACTGACTGGGTTGATGCATGTCCTTGTATCACTATTGTGTAGATGTTGTCTCATGATGTCAATCACCAGATTGTCTGGTCCAGACTCGATTATTTATAGACTGCAAAATATAGCTGGAATATTGCTGATTGCTGGGTTAAACAACAAACAAACAAAATACCTCAGATTCAGTTGCGCTAGGTAAAAGTGTAAATATCTAAGCATGCTAAGATTGTTTATTTATGGAAAATGACACTGTCTTGAAAAATGTCTCGTTTATGTAATTTCTGTTTTCTTCCTGTAAATATGCTGTAAGAGAATACCAACTGAACTGTCAAATGCATTAATCATGTTAATCAAGACTTTTTTTCTACCTTTAATCAAAAATAAAGAGAATTTGTACATGTCAACTTCTTCATTACCAGTATTTCCTCATAATACAGAAGTTGACATCTATAAATTCTCTACCTTATGTGTATTACTTCTAGATGCGTTTCAAAGACTTGATACCTTTAAACATATAAAAATGGGTAAGAAAATATTCTACATAACATTAATGAAAATAAATTTTAAAAATTAGTTTTGGGGAATGTAGCTTTTGACTATTATTGTTTGTTCATGTTATAATCACTGAGGTATTATTTGATCAAACATGATAATTATGTGAACCAGATATTTGTTGTCATGGCAATTCTCCTATATCCAGGCATAAAACACTCCATGAGCCACTTTTTGAAAAAGAATTAAAATTGACTGATGATGGTTCTGCTGTTACCAGTATCTCATTGGACTGCACATGTTGTATGTAGTTACTATGGTTACTGTTGCTAGGCAGATGATGCCATGTGTAAGTGTCTACTCCTGCTTCCAGGCAGCTAGGCAAGGCATGAAGTACCCACAATTGTCAACAAATAAAGATTTACTGGCACGGCACCACAGTCATTAACACCCGTGGAGATACCGGCTTAGAATTGGTCCCTAGCAACCTTATGCTGGTCGTAAGATGGGACTAAATGGATCAGGGTTCAGGCTTGTTGACTTGGTTGATTGCATGTCAACATACCCCGACGGCATGGATCATTGTTCACACAATATCAATCACTGGATTGTCAAGTCCGGATTATTTACAGGCCATCGTCATATAGCTGTAATATTGCTGAGTGCTGCTTTAAACAGCAAACACACCACTGTGATAAACAGTTAAACATCATCGACTAAGCTGTCAAAAGAATCCAAAACAGGAAGTGCCTAATCATTGGGGTTGTTCGTCATTAGTCTTCTAATCAAGGGATGTTATGAAATTATAACATCACAAACAATAACTAGAACTATCTACAGGCCACAGGGCCCGTTAAGATCCAGGATGGAATAGGTCTTCAACAACCCATGCTTGCTGTAAACAGCTACTAACGGGATCGGGTGGTCAGGCTCGCTGACTTGGTTGATGCATGTTATCGATCCCAATTGCACGAATCGATGCTCATGTTGTCAATCACTGGATTGTCTGGTCCAGACATGATTATATGCAGACCGCCGTCATATAGCTGGAATATTGTTGAGTGCGTCGTTAAACAAACAAAGAAAACAGGGCACAGATCTGGTTGGAATTTGCTGTCACTCATAAAGTTGCTATCACTTCAAATCATAAAGTATTTTTAAGATCCACGTATCAATCTCTTACTTAATCATGTACCAAATACTTAAACCTTTTTTCAACAAAATAAACATTGATTAAGAATTCAAGACTTGGAAAACAAGTTGGCTGCTGTAGGAAAACCCCACCTATTCATTTTTCCTAAGCTGTGAAGAACACGATTAGTGTGGATGAGATGCAACTATCGGAGGAGTACAGGACTTGTAGTGGCAACAAACTGAAGTTACAGTAACCATGTTGTGTTGTGCATCGATCAGTGTATCATGATTGAAATAAAGTCTTAAAGTGTGCTCCTTTATTCTAGGATCTATTTCTTTTGGTTCAATGATATATCAATAGAGAAACTGATGTGCAAACAGTATGAATCTGCAAAAGAAATTGACCCATTCAACCATTATAATTTTTTTCATAACCTGAATAATAATTAATAGCTTATGGTTCTCTTATTATGCAATTTAATGAAACTGAAATTTGTTGAGGTTGTTTGCAAAATTAATTTAATGAAACTGAAATTTGCAACCAGTTACGCTCATTGTAATCATTGGTAATATGATGTACTTACAGAAATATTAAAAAAAGATTCCTGTACGATGACTAACATGATCAAGTCTTATCATCTGCTTGTCAGTGATTAGAAAAAGAAGTAAAAGGTTGAGAATAGTGAAATATGACTCTACATCTTGTGTACTGTGTAGTACTTTCTGAAATGCTATCTCATTAAAATGACATCTTAGTGCTTGCTTCTGCTTCACCAACCCTTGTTTAGCAGTAGCAAGAACTAAGACATGGGCCCACTTGCATAAAGCAATCTTAGCGCTATGACTATTGTAAGCCTGTGTTAAAGCATGGGAGTTACGATCATCAAGATCACTTTGTGCAAGTGGGCCCTGATTTAGATAAGACTGAGTGAAATGGCAAAAGGGAGACAACTAAGCAATATGTGGGGCATTGGTAGAATGTAGTAATTTCAGTTATTCCATATTTTCACAACCGGTTCAAAGGTAAGTATCAACAAAAACGTTATAATTCATATTTCATGGGATATGCAGATTTTGTTTGATCATTTGAATTATTGAGAATTGTCAGGTATATATTGATCATTTCAATTATTGAGAATTGTCAGGTATATATCGATTATTTCAAATATTGAGAATTGTCAGGTATATATCGATCATTTCAATTATTGAGAATTGTCAGGTATATATTGTATCATGTACAAGTGGTCAAAGACATAAACAGGTGGTGCCTGGAAACCTATGATTGAGGGTTCGAATCCCGGTTCGCCCCGATTATGTTTCTAGGTTTGTCAGCACCATACCCGTGCTTGTGGGTTTTAACAAAGTGGTAAACGTCTGAGACCTGCATCACCTCGGGCTTTCCTCCCACATTAAGCCGACACGCCTTGAAATAACTGGAATACTGTTTAAAGCGGCGTTACCCAACCACTCACTCACTCATAGACGTGAAAAGTTGACGAAATGATCTATTTGGCAAACACTCCCTTAACGAATGTCAGTGTTTGGAGTCATGTGTCAGGAAGCTTGTCCACGAAAAAAGTTTGTTATTTGAACTTCATATTAAAATCTTTGATGGGCATTTAGAAGTTGGAAGAACAAGAAGACATGAGAACTCTGTATGATTAGATCATCCTATTGGTTTGTGAGGTAGTGCAGGGCTGCTTCTTGCACCTTGTCAGGTCTCCGTGTCCTCATGTTTGTACCCCTAAAATGAGTGAACCAGTGAAGATCCCGGTCAGAATACGTCTTCACCAACCCTTACTTGCCATAAGAGGCGATTATGCTGGTCGTAAGAGGCGACTAACAGGATCGTGTGGTCACGCTCTCTGACTTAGTTGATGCTTTTCATCGTATCCTGAATGCTTGGATCGATATTCATGATATCAATCACTGGATTATCTGGTCTAGACATGATTGTTTACAGGCAGCTGTCACATAGCTTGAATATTGCTGAGTGCAGCCTTAAACAACAAAACGAGTGAGTGAGTGAGTTTGGTTTTACGCCGCTTTTAGCAATATTACAGCAATGTCACAGCAGGGGTCACCAGCAATGGGCTTCACACATTGTAACCATGTCGGGAATCGAACCAGGGTCTTTGGCGTGGCGAGTGAACGCTTTAACCACTAGGCTATCCGACTGGCCCACACACACATGCCCACACACAAACACACTTATGTTTTATGCATCTAATCATTAGTTATTTAAAACACTATACTGTACCAGATACTTACCAGGTATTTAGTGAGTGAATGTCAGCATGTTAAGCATGATTGTTATTTCCTTGACAGCGGCTAGTTTTAGCAAGATAAAGACGGTTCACACCAACATCGAGGAGGACGCTGAAGGTGTTCGACAAGAATTCTACAAGTTCCTTGGGACGCTGGTCACAGCCATGACAGACAAACAGGAAGAAGAGGAGCTCAACATCATGAACAGCCGGTAGTAACATCATGAACAGCTGACAGCAACGTCATGAACAGCTGACAGCAACGTCATGAACAGCTGACAGCAACGTCATGAACAGCTGACAGCAACATCATGAACAGCTGATATAGTAACATGTACAATTTGAATGTAATCCATGCATGGATTATTGAACATCATGAACAAATGACAATATCATGAACAACTGACAGCAACATCAAGAACAACTGACAGCAACATCATGAACAGCTGACAGCAACATCATGAACAGCTGACAGCAACATCATGAACAGCCGGTAGTAACATCATGAACAGCTGACAGCAACATCATGAACAGCTGACAGCAACGTCATGAACAGCTGATATAGTAACATGAACAATTTGAATGTAATCCATGCATGGATTATTGAACATCATGAACAACTAATGACAACATCATGACAAATGACTGCAACATCAAGAACAGCAACATCACGAACAGCTGATATAGTAACATGAACAATTTGAATGTAATTGAACATCATGAACAACTGACTGTAACATCATGAATTGATCCATGCATTGGTTATCATGAACTGAGTTACAACTGAGTTTGAACTGAGATCTATAGTTACATTTTAGAACTGTTGAACATACCATTTCAAATATATTACATTTGTACAGTTGAAATAAACACTAGCACAATTACAGTTGTAACGGCAGTCATGGCCAAAAACGTGACAGATGCTTGAATTACGACATGGAATTATTGGTGGGAAATTGTCTTTTATCTCTCCCAGGGAGTCAGTATTCTGTGACTGCACCATTGAGTTTGTGTTTTACATGAGTTTATGGCCCCTTTGTGTAATGGTTATTATGTACAGGTTGGTTACACAACGTTCCCTTAACAAGGCCTGACATTGTTTATGTGACACATGGAAACAAAATATGGCACAGTATTGCTTGAGATCTGAAGAACCAGACCTGTCTGTAGTGGATTAACCTCATAACCTACACATGTTCCTTTAGGATGCTGAGAGCTACAACCGATCTGCATGTTGCCAGCCAGGAGATTCAATAGTGTATTGCTTTATGAAAATGGCCTCTACTGCAGTCACTTGTTTGTATAATAATATGGAGCCAATAACAAGTCTTGCTGTTGAAGAGCTAGCCTTACATCAGGCTCCTTTTATACGTTTTTACATCAAACAAATGCCACTGATGCATTAGGCCTAATATTCTTTGATTGGTTTACAGATTTTTGAGATGACAAGGTAAGGTACACAGACATGGCTAATGTTACTGCCAACACTGCCTTGTCACATAAAGCATTGCTGAAGCCATTCTGAAAAGTAGGGAATTTTGATGGCACAGTCGTTAGTTGGGGGCCTTGCAAGATTGGAGAAATACATTTTGTTTCTGTAGTTTTTCCATCATTTTCTCAGTATTTGGGTCGGAGGATCTATAAACCCAATTTAAAAAAAGGACTTACCAAGTATGAAATGTATGAAGATTTATACATGTGACAAAGCTCTTTCAAAGACCACATGCACGTTGGAATGTTCCTGTAAGGGATGTCTGCCCACTTACTGGATTCTTAATTTGCCTCCCATGGGTAGTTTGCAAAAGAGTCAAATTAAAACATCAACTTAAATACTAGAGGCTTTTATGGGAACTAATTAGGCAACTTGCCAACTCCCTCTGTTAAACAGACAAAATCATTACTAAATTTCAACATTCTGGTTTCTTCATTGGTTACCTCCGCCTTTCAAGGAATGATTGTGTTGATTTTGGATTGCAAATATTTACATGTTTGACCGAGGGGTCTGTCAGATGTTGAGGCTATTTCTTCACAACAGCCAGGAATAGCTGGAATATTGCTGATGCGGCTTTAAGCTACATGTACTCACTCACTCACTCACTCACTAATTCTTCAGGTGAAATGACAATGATCTCTGATATTTAGCAGTTAGGGTAGCAGTTTGTTCGGAGAAGAACACCAAATCGGAATTCTACATTTACGAGTGTTTGATAGGGCCATTAAGTATCCAGAGTGTGTTGGTTGTTTATGTCGTTCCCAACAGCATGTTTATCTGGGTTCCGTTCCACAGACGATCTTAGCGCTAAGACGATTTTACCCCCATACTTTTATATAAACTTTAGACAATCGTAGCGCTAAGATCGGTGTCCAGAGTGCCGTTGTAAAAAGCGATCTTACGTGACTCCCATACCTTAACATAGACTTACGACAGTCGTAGTGCTAAGGTTATTTTGTACAACGGCGCCCAGGGCCCCGTCCCACAAAGCGATCGTAGCGCTAAGATGATCGTAACACCAATACTTGAACATAGACTTACGATAGACAGCACCAAGATCGCTTTGTTCAACGGCGCCCAGCTAATTATGAACCTTACATCACCAGCTAGCATCTCGTTAAACCCCATTTCACCTCATCACCACATCAGAGTACTGTTTTATGAGATACAGTTTCAGACAGCATGGGTTCCACGATACCGTAGTGCAAACGGCTTCGTTTCCAGCCTCTGTTCATTTCTCTATTTCTGCTTTGAATAAACCCTATTGACCTTTGTTGATGTGATAAAGATGGGATGTTGATAGCGATTATGTTACAAAATGTGGTGTGCTGGGGATTTCTTCAGTCATAAATGGACATATCGGACTGCTCACATTAAAACTATTGCAGAACAATCGTTTGTTTTAATCATCGGAAACGGTATAAATCCTGTATGTATAATTAAATCCCTGGTGTTTCATTTCCTGTGGACACAATTATGTTGCAAATGCCTATCAACAACTCCTAAACAACGATGCTTCACACAGCAGTGAGCGCTCGGGATTCGGAGTTAAATGATACTTGCCGTTTCACGCAACAATTATTGTAGCGATCAAGCTTTTGGCAATTTCTATTACATTTAATCGTGTCCATAAAACGTGTATGACGAATTTGATATTGAAACCTGGGGTGATATTCACCGTAGTTTATCATTATCTGGGTGATAATATGTTTATTTGACACATTGTTTCTTGTCGATTGTCAGTATTGACGTCATCGCCAGACGAGGCACCACCAATCAAATATTGTTTGCGTGAAAAGATAACCATGTTACCACATCCACCTCAGTGGGTGGTACCATTTTCATATTCCATTACAATAAGGGAGGACGTAATAGCACTGGCTGTTGTATTGTGTATTTCATGTTATATAGCTCTAAATGTTCACCTTCACATTCCGTCCGGACATATTTGGGAATAAATGTTTTCCGCTGTTAATGATACCTTCTCATCTTCGTTTCGTTTTTGTTTATTGTTTAACGCCCCCTCGGCCATATTGCAACTACCGTATTTCCCCCCAATAAACACAAAATTCTCCCTATTATTATCCCTGCGATAAAACGCCGGGGGTAAAGAGTGTCTGAAAGTAATATACGCCAGTACGTGTAATCGACAAAATACGGTGTAAGACAGCGACCTGTATATAGTCGAATCTGGACCAGACAATCCAGTGACGGATTCACTAAATTTACAGAGCAACATTTCACGTCATCAACCAATTCTTTGGGCCTAATCGCCCAATCTACTGTCGCCTCATACGACCACCATAGAATGCTGAGGACCACTCTTTCCAACCCGGAACCCCTAATGGGTTTGGACCCGTGAAGATTCCGGGGTAGAATAGGTCTTCAGCAACCCATACTTTTGCCGTAAAAGATGACTATGCTTGTCGTAAAAGGCGACTAGCGGGATCGGGTGGTCTGGCTCGCTGGCTTGGTTGATGCATGTCATCCATCCCAATTGCGTGGATCGATGCTCATGATATCAATCACTGGATTGTCTAGTCCAGACTCGATTATTTACAGACCGCCGTCATATAGCTGGACAACAACCAACCAACCTAATGGGTTTGACGTGTGGAATTTTGATAAAATGTCCAAGCCAACCAGGCCACTCTCTGGAGGTGTAAAGTTTTGTGACTTGCAAACGTTGACATCAAATATTTGATCCAGAATAAAATGCCTGCTGCCGATGTTGTAGTCAAATGGTTAAAGATTTCGTTTGCGGATCCTGCATTTTTTAAAGGGAGGGGTTCAAAATATCAAAATCCTCACTCAGTGGGGAGAGGGAAAATGTCTACAACATACCACATTTGCTTTTCAAGGATCCTCTTGTCACTCTGATATTATGTTGGACATGGTACGACACAAATCGGCTGATGGTTGTCAAATAAACTATATATAACTTCTAATATGTTTTCAAATTGTGTTGCATTTAAGTTTCATTATATACAGAGCGGAAATACTGTTAAAAGTGGCGTTAATCACTCACTCTCTGAACACTCCCCACTTTCCCTTCGAGTGGTAGGGCTCGTAGACTTGATTGATGCTCATCGTGTATCTCAATTGCGTACAGGACCGCCTCCGTGGTCTAGTGGTAGAGCTCCGCCAGGAGAGCAGAAGGTCCGGGATTCGATCCTCGGCCGCGTCATACCAAAAGACGTTTAAATATGGTACTTGTTGTTACCCTGGCGCTCGGCATTAAGGGGCTGAAACAAGGACTGGTCGGCTCGGAGTCAGAAAACTGTCTGAGTGGGGTGTTTATAAGATCCGGGTTAGAATAGCAGGCATTGCTTGACACAATAGGCGACTATGCTCGGGATCGGGTGGTCTGGCTCGCCGACTTGGTTGATGTATGTCATGGCATCCCAATTGCGTGGATCGATGCTCATGACATCGATTATTTAAAGGACCGCCGTCATATAGCTGGGATATTACTGAGTACGGCTTTAAACAACACACAAATGTTCATGTTATACTGCGGCATGGTATCTCAGTGTGCTAGGACTATAAAATCGGCATTAGTCCGGACACACACACACACACACACACACACACACGTGCATGCATGTCGCTATATAAATGCAATAATCTTGGACGCGACGTTGAGCTCCATTTCACCTCACCTCACCTCGCCTCGCCTCACCTCACCTCACCTCGCCCCACCCAATTGCGTAGATCGATTCCCATGTCACTGGATTGTCTGGTCCAGACTCGATTTTCTACAGACCGCCGTCATATAGCTGGGATATTGCCTGCGTGCGGCGTTAAACAACACTCACTCACTTTATAGTTCCCGGGTTCCCCTGATTATGATCCTTGGTCTTTAAATGCCGTGCACGGGTCAGCAGTGTACAGGTACGTGTATGTCATGGCGGCATGATCCGGGTTACCAGGGAAACGAGTGACTGAAGGCAAGCACTGCAGCTTACCTGATCCCAATTTTAGTCGACTCTTACAACAAACAGCATGGAATGATGGGGACCTATTCTGTTTGACCGTGCTGCACGTGCTTTATGTGCGATTTGATCGTTGAAGCCAGCGCATTCACAATACAATAGATGCATGATCTTAACATTTGCCATGCAGAAAGTAGGTCAGTAGGTTACTGTTAATTTGTTACAGATAATCTTAAGTTGAAAAAAATAATGACGTCATGGCTGTATTTTAATGTTACGTTGATTTAATCGTGTTTGTATTTTCTCTAACAGAATGGAAAATATTAATTGTGTTTTTGTTTTGTATTTCGTGATGTCTTCCGACTCTGCATTTTGTGTGTTCAAGGAAGGACAGTTAGTTTTGGATGGGGTTAAGCTAGGTTATTGGGCTAAAGCTGTCAGTTATTAATGAAATCCCGAGGGTATTCCAGGTGCCGACTTAGTGTATCGGGTGGTCAGGTTCGGTGACTTGGTTGTTGTGTCGTTGGTCACAATATTATGTCTGGATTGTCTGAATTACAGGCCGCTGTCATCTAACGCACGCACGCACGCACGCATACATTGAAAGTACCCAAGTTGAGAAATACCAAAACAGAATAGACTTGAGTTGATAAACAGAGCCCAAAAGTCAGACGTCTCCTTAAGGTCAAAGGGTTGCCCAGGAACCCATGATCGTGGGTTCGAATCCCTGTTCGCCCCTATTATGTTTCTAGGTTTGTCAGCACCATACCCGATTCACCAAAGTGGTAAACGTCTAAGACTTGCGTCACTTCAGGTTTTTTCCCCGCGCCCCTTGTTATAGTATTAAAAAAATAGGAAGTAGCGATACTGGCATTTGCTATTCTATTTTATTGCGCTGAAAGGTTTGACCTGAGTTAGAAGAGAGAAACAGACAAAGTCACAGTGAAAGTGTGTAATATAGCTGGATGTGTACTCCTTGTATGTTGGACAATTATGAATGACGTCTAGTCCAACGTGATTATACAATTGTACATCGACTGACTGTACCATCTTATCTCAAGTCTTTGCTACATCAGAACAAGGACCATCTGGAGAAGGTCCCCTGTAAGACATCTTTGGATGAACGGAGTTTCAGGTGTGTAGTTGCTACTCTGTGGAACTTGCTGCCAGAAACAATCAAAGCCTCACCACGTCAAACTGCTTTCCCTCCGTGGTCTAATGGTAGAGCGTCCGCCCGGAGAGCGGAAGGTCCGGGGTTCGATCCCCGGCCGCGTCATACTAAAAGACGTTAAAAGATGGTACTTGTTGTTACCCTGTCTGGCGCTCGGCATTAAGGGGCTAAAACAAGGACTGGTCGGCTCGGAGTCAGTATACTGTGTCTGAGTGGGGTATTCATGTTAAACTGCGGCATGGTATCTCAGTGTGCTAGCACTATAAATCGGCATCAGTCCGGACTAGTTCAAGCAGCCACACACACACATATACACGAGCATGCACGTCGCTATATAAGTGCAATAATCTTGGACGCGACGTTAAACCCCATTTCACCTCACCACCAAACATCGGGGCAATAAAGTGACTGATATTGAGTTGGGTTTTAACGCAGCTTTTAACAGTACACATGTATTCCATTTATTTCACTGGCGTGTCAGCTCAATGTGGGAGCAAAGCTAGACATGATGCCTGCCTCAGATGTTTACCCCTTTCTCGCGAGCATGGGTTTGGAGCTGACAAACCAAGAAAAATAATCAGGGCGAACCCACGATCACAGGTGTCTGGCGTGACCAAGGGACGCAAGTCTGTACAGATAACTGCGGCGTCTTTTATAGACAACAGGACATCCCGTTCCCCTTTCGATGGAATAGAAATTGGTTAGATGTTTGATGACAGTGTGAAGATCAATCCCGCATCTGTATACCATCTCCCTGTTAGTACCTGTTTTTCATTGACGGTCGCTGATCCTAGTGTATCTTACACAAAGAGACACCTCTGGTCGCCTTCACACGTTTGTTTTATTGCTAAGCATAGATTAAAGCCACATCAACTCACTCAATGGAATAAACCTGTTGCAGTGTCCGAGTCTTCATGAGGCAATATTAGGCATCAATTTGACAGCACGTCCCGACGATCCATCTTAGTCATGCTTACCATTTTGGAATGGGCCTGTGACGTACTACGAGTGTTGTTGGAGTTACTTGACGAAGAACGCGACTTCCTCAACGGCATCCGGCAAAACATCTGCAGGAATATATCCCTGAACTTCGTCCCGACGGCACAATAGAGGACGAAATTTGAGGCGGAGTTTACGATCACCATGGTGTCCGCGAGGGCAAGGAAGTTGTTGCAGAAGACGGAACACTCGCTGTATTGGTTGAGGCCGCGAATCATTATGAGGGACGTGACGGAAAACAACTCGCAGAAGAAGAACAAAGTGGTCACAGCCAAAACCATGGCAGTGAGACGCTGTCCTTTCCGCGCCCTAGCACCAACTCGGCTGACCTCGAAGCTCTTGCTCTTCTTTAGAGCCATTATAAGCAAGACATTGAGGACAACAAGGATTGAGACTGGGACAAAAAACTCAAGTGTGAAATTTATCCATACCATAAACACTTCGTTATAGAATAACCCACTGCCAAAGTCGGTTCTGTTGAAGATGAGTTTTGTTGAATTGGTGTCGGCCTGGTATTGTTCATAAGACGTGTAAGCTAGATACTTGGGTGTGTGATACACGACGCTCCATACCAAGATGACCGCACTAGCTTTCCATGCAGCCGATCTGCTGCACAACCGCGACGCCAGGAACGGCTTGACGACGGCGATGTAGCGTTCTACAGTGATGAGGACGGTCATGTACGTTGTTCCTGTCTGGGCGATGAACGGGACGTGGAAAAAGATGACGTAACCTGGTGTCAGCCAGTCGATGTACGAGGCCGAGATTACCTTGCCGGTAGCCAGAGTGGCGAGAGTCTCCAGGACCAACTCCGACCCTAGCAACAGGGAGTCGCACACGGCCAGCAGGATCAGCAACAGTGGAGCAGACGACTTTTGTTTGTATCGAGACAGGACTACAATTGACATTGCATTTGCTACAAGACCAAATAAGGCAATCGTCGTTCCGCCAATGCCGTATATCGCAACTCTGCCTGTCCAGATTTCGTCTCGAATTATCGTTTTGCCCAAATCTGTGTTATTCTCTTCTGTTTGGGGCGAGATGTCGAGGATACGTCCTGTCACGTTTCCGAGCATGTCCGATAAAAACGAGCGCATGCTCCAGCTCTCTCCATACATTCCGTCGTTTACCGGCGTCACATTCGTCGACGTCGGACCAGAAGCAGGTCGTAAACGAAGCTGTTGGCGCGTTGAAGTCACGCGTCTGTACTGGCGCAATATTCAGATGGTCCGACACTATGACGTCACTTCCTGAATCTGCAACACATTGGAACCAATAAGTAATCTTGGAGGTTGGTATGTTTAGCCTCAGAATGACCCTACGTCTTGTGTGCATGTGCTTACAGAGCCCGAAGTGATGCAGGTCTTAGACGTTTACCACTTCGGTGAAACCCACAAGCACGGGTATGGTGCTGACAAACCTAGAAATCGGGGCGAACCGGGATTCGAACCCACAATCACAGGTTTTTGGCGTGACCAAGGGACGCAACTCTGCACAGCGAATCGCGGCGCCTAAGACGATGCCCCCTCACAAGTCATGACGTGTAAAAGATACAGTGTCAGCATGTGCAAGTCACCTATATCACTTTAGTGAAACTTAGGACCAAGGATCATAATCAGGGTGAATACGGCAATCAAACCTATATCCAGCTGATCCAGTTTATGTTGTTTGACTAATGCCGGTTTTATAGTGCTAGCCCATTGCGGCAGTTTGCGTGAGTGAGTGAGTATGGTTTTACGCCGCTTTTTGCAATATTCCAGCAATATCATGGCGGGGGACACCAGAAATGGGCTTCACACATTGTACCCGTGTGGGGAATTGAACCTAGGTCTTCGACCTGACGACCAAACGCTTTAACCACTAGGCTACCCCACCGCCACCTCGCCCATTGAGATCATTCGACAGTGTAACATGGATAGCTCACTGATGCTTAGCGACTGGCAGAGTAACAATAAGTACCATCTTTTAACGTCTTTGGGTGTGACGCGAACGGGGATCGAACAACTGATATTACGCTCCCCAGGCAAACACTCTATCCACAAGACCACGGAGACGGTCCAGTGAATGAGTGAGATTTTAGCATTTTTCCAGTTATATCATGACGTCATGACGGTCTGACACTATTAATGGATACCACACGTGCCAAGGTTAAGAGGGTGGAGGGACAGACCAATTTTCAGACATACGGAGAATATCAAAATGTCGAACGGACGGCCCCTGAAAGTTAAAAGTAGCATTTAGTTTATTAGACATCTGGATCCAGCTGACACGGACCATATTGCTGTGTGTTTGCATGTGGGATTCAAGGTTAAAGAACAAGTGAAAGTGACAAGCTATCGTTACGAAATAGTCATTGTTTCCTGCTCAGAAACCAGAAATAAACATAATATTGTACGATTTATCAT